>NC_041332.1:12600371-12917038 GCF_004354835.1 Perca flavescens | reverse complement strand
ATCTCACCATCATGAAGACAAAGGGTAGAGCAATGAGGATGTTAGCCATGGCAAAGGAAGATACACTCGCTGAGACGAGGAAGGCCAAACTGACTCCTGCCAGACTGACCAGAGACATGGTCAGGGCGAAACACATGAAGGCCTCGAAGGCAGGCTTCAATCCTGAAGGAGTGATAAATACATTTGAACAGGAAGACAGCAATGAGTATGAGAATGGACATTTGCTTTGTGGTGGGTTCCGATGATGGCAGTAAGGTCAAATGAGAGGTTCCTGACAAAAAGAGATCAACAGTAGGAGCATAAATTCAGGAAGACATACAAAACTGGAATCAGGCAGCTCTCTGTCATCTAGATTTTCTTTCTCCAAACTTGAAGCCCCTTGGGGTAAAGCCAAGCCTGTGCTGAAAGAATTATGGACTGTTTCCTCCTTATTCACTATATAATTTGCTGATTTCACACTCTAAGTCAACTGGGGAAAATGAAAAAGGCACTTCTTGAATTTGGAGATCTATGCAGTTCTAAAGTCAGCTGATCAGGTACTATAGTCACCTCAAGGACTCAAATGAAACAGCACCTGTTCTTCCCTGCATCAGGGCAGTCTCCTCATCTGCATGATACAATATGGTGTGTATTATTAGTATGTATGTGCTTATATGTGTGAGAATTACCCATCATATAGTAGGCTATGGCTGAAAACACAAAGATGGGGATGATACGGTTGGGGATGAGATCAGCGAAGATCTTGGACAAGAAGTAGACCGAAGTACGGTAATAGCCACTGGAGTTCTCGTGACTGCAACAAATATTAACAAAGAATCTCAACTAACACATAGTGACAGAGTTAAAAACATGGGATTGTAAAGGATTTACAGTACTGACAAACAGATATATACAACACTCTATGTTAAAGTAAAAGGTTTGTGATATTCAATATTTTCAACTTGTCAACAATGAAGTGATCATTCTAAAAAGTGTTGGCTGTGTAGCCAAGATGTGGTATATCTTGTACCTCTGTGGAGAGGTAGAGCATTATTGTTTTCCATAAACTGTTGAAAACACACACAATCAGTCACACGGGTCGCATGGGCTGACATGTTCCTTCAGTACAATGAACACACACACTGTAGTTTATTTTGACTCAATCCCACATACACCGTCTGAATGTGTATTAATCCGGAGCTGACAAAAGATCCCAGCTAAGTCACTTTTACTTAAAATCAAAAACTATATGGCCTGTTTTCAAAGATACATATAATCTGTAGGAACGAATGGGCTCAGGCTGAGTGCCACAGACAGAAAAGGGAAGCAGAAAAGTACTTAAAGGGTAACTACCATTTTTTTCAACCTGGACCCTATTTTCCTATGTTTTTGTGTCTAAGTGACTGATGGGAACAACAATCTTTGAAATTAGTCCAGTATTAAGCAAGATCGCTGCAGTCGGCAGCGCTGAAACAAGCTACCGACTGACAGGCTCAGATTAATATTCTAAGTGTCTGACAACATTATGGAAATTGTTTCTAAGTAGGTCGACCTTTCTGTTAAAGAGTAAGATCTTTTTTTTAAACATAAAAACATCCGCAATATTGCGTTCGCTAAACCCACCGTACTCCATGTAAAGACAAGATTATGATCGTAAAATATACTTAATTCAAGGTCGACAGGAACAAAATAAATTATGAAAAGCCATTTTGGGTCGTTCCACTTTTCCAACCATCACAACTCTAGTTTTGGTTGAAATAAACACAGTTTATCGATTTACATGTGAAAATATGTTGGCTCTATACACGCTAAAAGTATTGATTTTTTTAAATGGAGTCTGGTGGGTTTAGCGCTAGCGACTTCAAAGCTGTTTCTGGTTAAACAGAAAGGTCTCAAAGAGGTTTTAAAGGTCTATCTCTGAAGGGATGCTTTCCATAATGTTGTCAGACACTTAAAATATTAATCTGAGCCTGTCAGTGGCAAAACGAGCACTTTTGTAAAGGTAAATACAAGCTGGACAATTGCCCTATTAACTCACATTGTAGCTTGTTTCGCCGCTGCTGACTGCAGCAACCTCGCTTAATACTGGACTAATGTCAAAGATTGTTGTTCCCATCAGTCACTTAGACACAAAAACATAGGAAAATAGGGTCCAGGTTGAAAAAAACGGTAGTTACCCTTTAAAGTAAAACTGAGACAGACAAACATTGTTAGTTTTGGTCTTTTCATTGGATTTGTTTATAATAAGAAAAATATAGAATATCTTATCCTTCAAATAGCATTAAAAAGAGAAATGTGATTTACATAAATGTATCTAGGCATAAAACATATTCGTAGCCATGCACCTTGTGTACTTCAGCACACAAAAGTTTTATCTTTCACTCACATGAAGATTGCCCTTTCATTGATAAAGAGTTCAACAGCAGAGAGATTCCCAAACACCATGTTGATGATAAGGAAGAAGAACGCTCCACTCCTGTAGTCCGGAGAGAGAGAAAGGAGAGAGAGAGAGAGAGAGAGAGAGAGAGAGAGAGAGAGAGAGAGAGAGAGAGGGAGGGAGAGATCTGATTATCAATTCATAGGCAGCAAAGGTCACCCAGACCTGGGTTTTATCGCCATAAACTTGCAAGCATAACGGCATCAAAAAGTTATTTCCTCATCTTGACATCATGGCTTCTTATATAATTTATTATATTTCAAATTGAATTCAGCCAACACACTCTAGCGCTTACATATTCTTTTTCGACATTTCTGTCATTCTTGCAATGACAGCCCAAGCAATTATTTATGCAACCTTTTCTGAAATGGAGATACCACATCACCACATTTTCCTGTCTACGACATGCAATAATGTACAATGAAAATCTTCAAAACAATAAAGAAAAAACCTTTAATATTATCTTCTAATTAAGTTGTTCTGTTGTAAGGTGACTAAGGACACATTTACAGCAGGAAGAATGTGCAGAGGGGAATTTAGAGCAAATACACTTATTTTAAATTTGGCTGGCTGTTATGTTGCAGGTTATGCATACAGTACCTGTTCTGTAAAGCCTCGGGCAATGTTAAGGGCATTTGGTAATAAATGAGTCCCACCAGAATTGCAAAGAAGATGTTGAGAGCCAACTGGGCATAAGAGGTCTGAGGGTTCCTCAGAGAGTTCTGCACTGTCCTGCCACACACCACACGCATCTGTCTCTCGCGCGCGCACACACACACACACACACACACACACACACACACACACACACACAGAAAGAATTTATGAGCATGATGACAGTTATAAACAGGGTTCAAATAGCGGGCAGCCCAGCACAGCTGGCTGGCACAGTCATTAAATTCTGCGACGTAACATCATAAACTCACTTCAATTTTGGTTACTCACAAAATGAATTACAACTGAGGTTTTGATTTTCTCAAATGGATTATTTCATATTGTTTTTTAATGTAAGAAACATGTTTTCTCTAATGTTTTAATGTGTTTCTGAATTGTGGAGTTGGCTGACCTGATAGAAGAAAGAGGTAGCATATTCTGCTGCCTTGTCATGACCTTTGGCCCCTTCAGCAATGCGCTGGTCCACATGGCCTAACTCCTCAAGCACATTCTGGCACAGTTGGGACTGTCTGTACTTGTTTGCCAGTGAGTTTTTATACTCTACTGTGGAAAGACAGAGAGTCCATTATACATCGCCATGTTGTAGAAAAGGACAGCATAATTTTTTTATTTTTTTATTTTTTTTAATAATAAACACTGCCTTTTTTTACTCTTCTCAGGGTTTGGTGATTTGCAAGTAAAAAACCTGGGCGTCTAGGCTTAAATCTAAATCTGGTTAAAGGAGTAGTTTGACATTTTGAGAAAGATTTTAAATGCTGTAACTATTTCTTGGAGAACAGTGACTTCCTGTCAGTATTGTCATTACCGTGAGGAGCCAGGCAACAAGCAGACTCCAGAAAGTCAATACGGCCAGCTGATATTCCTCAAGGAATTGTTACAACCGTCCTTCTAGGTGTTATGCTAAGTTAAACTAAATGCCTTCCAACTCTAACTTCCTACTAACTCCACAGACATGAGATTTAGTCAGAGAGAAAACAACTCAATTTATTTTAGTCACCTAGTATTTCATTCTATATTTGAAACTTTTAACATTACAACCACTTTTAGCCCAATTCAACTTGGACACCTAGATGTATTCTTACCCACAAATTACCAAAAACCATGCATCAAGCCTCTGATGGTTCCACATACCTAAACTGTGTGTGTTTTGTGCAGGTGTACCTGCAGTAAGTGATTCTGATGTTGATTTTGCCTCTCCATTTGTGATGTCCATGAAGAAATCAGCAGGGTTGTCGAAGGACTGAATTTGGTAGCCTGTACAAAACCACACACACACACACACACACACACACACACACACACACACACACACACACACACACACACACACACACACACACACATCCAATATACATGCAACACTGTAATAAGTGCCTCTATAAAGCAAAGAATATCCTGACAGTGTAAATAAAGAATTTGAATAGAACAGTAGCTCACCATGTAGACAATCAGTTTATTTTTCATTTTATATAAAATTAGCAGAATATTATAAAAGAAATGAGTTAAATGTCAAGCATCAGGACTTCATATGGTAATACAATATAATCACAATATATTACACCACACACACACACACACACACACACACATACCAAGGTTTGTAAAGTATTCCAGTGCATGGGCTGCTGCTCCTGCGTACACCACCTCCCCTTTATGCATCAGAGTCAGATGGTCAAACTGTCTAAAGATGGAGTAGCGTGGCTGGTGGATGGAGAAGATCACAGTCTTACCTTTTCTGGACAGCCTGGACACACATAACAGATGTGTTTACATCCATAGTTACAGAAAACACAAAGACAGCAATAGAGGGTAAAGATGTTACTGATATGCGAGGCATCAGCAAAAAAGCTCAAAGTTGTTTGACCCCGCCATCTTCAACAGCATTGTATGCTTCAGTTGTCATTTGTTTCTTGTGTATATATGTAGTATGTGTTGCCTAATGTGAGATGAAATTAGTAATTGTGTTGTACCTGTGCAGTAGATTGATGATACAATTTGCAGTGTTAGAATCCAACCCGGTGGTCGGTTCATCCAGAAACAGCAGAGAGGGAGAGGTGATGAGCTCCATCCCGATGCTGCACCTCTTCCTTTCACCTCCAGATACGCCACGCAGAAACTCTGTCCCTATCTGTACACACACACACACACACACACACACACACACACACACACACACACACACACACACACACACACACACACACACACACACACACACACACACAATCTGATGCATTGTATGGCTTGTGGTATTGGTGCAAGTTGCAAACACTTGGGTGCTAAGCTGAACAGCAAGGGTGAAAGTACTAAATACTCCCATTAATGTAACTGAGTAACTTGTTTTTGAGCATGTAGTTTTTAGGCTATTTTAATGTCAGTATGTTGGACTTTGCTACAGTTGAAATACAGTACATCATTACAGAGTACAAATAAATGCCTGCCACCCATAAATGTGGGACATTGGACAGCCAAAGAGCCCTTCACAGTTTGTCAATATAGAGCAGACGTCTTTAACAGGGGGTCCGGGACCCTAGGGGGTCCTCAGAGTTACTGCATGGGGGCCACCAAATTATTGATAATTGTTTTTTATTCAAAAAATGTAAATGTCTTCACATGAATCCAACATATTATTAGCAAATATGAATCAACTACTTTTTGTGAAACTATTTGTGAAAAAAGCTCACTGATGATAGTCTTACTATCCACAGATACAGTTAATCCTAAGGATTCACTGTGCCACATGCATGTTTAACATTAAAACATGCTTTATAAAATCAACAATTATTTTAATAGCTTAGTATTCTATGCAAAAAAACGTATGTATAAATTTAATATGCAACTTAATTTTATACAATATGTAATAGCGGGTCCCTGCTCCGTCTCTCTTTCAGTTAAGGGGTCATTGGCTTAAAAAACGTTGAAGACCCCTAATATAGAGGAAGGAATAAAATGTTTTCGTTTTTTTTTTTACCATTTCTGCACTTTACTTTATAGGTTGTCTCATATGAGTAGGTTAGTGAAGTAATGAAGATGAATTTTATTTTATAAAATACTTTTAAATGAACTACTGTATACATTTGCTCATGTAGACTTTTAAATAGGTGCTTCTGCTTATTCCTGAGTAAGTAAGATAAGTTAGTTAAGTAATAGTCTTTAAGATTGAGTAAGACATCGCAGCACTCTTTCCAACACTGCTGTACAGTGACTGAAGTACAGCTATTAGCTTGTGTGTGTATCACTGTACCTTAGTGTCTGCACAGTCTGTCAGGCCCAGGTCTTGTATAATGGCATCTACTCTGCTTTTTTTATCTGAGGACGAGTGATGCCGAGGGTTGAGACGCAGATTGGCACTGAACAGAAGATTCTCCCTCACAGACAGAGTGCCCATCAGGATATCATCCTGGAAGCACATGAATTGTTTAAGCACAAAGTATTCGGAGGAATCCAAAGCATAATAATGTCAAAGAATGTGTGTGTATGTTTGTATTTGTGTACCTGGACCACATAGGCAGAGCTGAGCCTGAGTTCAGACGTGACGGCTTTGCCATCCACCAACACTTTTCCTTGCTTCAGTCCAGCTGGGTCTTTTCTTCCTGCAATTACATCCAGGAGTCTGACAAAAAAATAAAAAGAAACTAATATTCATGTGGTTGGGGTTGTTTATGCGTGTGAAACAGTGCCTGTGTGTTTGCATGTACATGAACATGTTTCTTACGATGTTTTCCCACTTCCGGTGGCGCCCATGATGGCATTCATCCCAGGTCTCATGATGCCACTACAACAACCAAACATAAAATCAAGTCATTTATTTAAAGAGAATACTTTAAAATCTAGAATAAATTCTGTCCAATTACCATGATATACAGCAGCGTTAAAAGCCAAATATAAACCTTTAAATGGCAACATTCTCATGTTTATGCTTTAAAGATTTACATTCACAAGTCAAGAAATCACTGGTTACATATAAGATAAGATAAGATAAGCCTTTATTGTAAAAGGTTAACAGTTAATAGCAGCAAGTCTAGTATATATGTAAACCAGGGGTCTTTAACTTTTTCAGGTCAATGACCCCTTAGCTGAAAAAGAGATGGAGCAGGGACCCTTTACGTGTAGGGCGGCCTAAAGCCTAGTATACACATGCCTTTTTAAGGTGCATACAATACTAAGCTATTAAAATAATAATTATTGACATATTCATATATTTATACATCATGTTTAATGTTAAACATGTGGTAGGCACAGTGAATACTTAAACTGAACTGTATCTGTGGATGGCTACCTTAATGGCTGCTGCTGCCCCTATACTTGTAGGCCACTAAGCCTATTATCAATGTTGTGTAAATGAAATGTTTTTTTTTCCCAAATAGGCTGATTTATCTTTGCTAATATATGTTAGATTTATGTTAATGTTTATTTTCAGACATATTTTAATTTTTGAAAAAAATAACACCCCCCCCCCCCCCCTTGGAGTAATTCTAAGGATCCCCTGTTGAAGATCTCTAATGTAAACAGTGTACACCAACATAATATATACTGTGATTAAGTAATGAAACTTTGTGTTGTCTGTAGTAATATAGCAAAATAGAAATATAACATAGTATATGATGTGGTTAGACAGTATAACATATTAACATAGTATAGTATGATATAGTACAGTGTATGGTATGAGGTATAAGATGCAATGTAATAGTAGTAATAGTAAAATAATATCATTAAAAATTATTATATAAAACTGTCTAAGAGTATTTAATTCATGAAACCATGGCGAGATTATTGTTTTTAATATTTTGTTATTATTTCTACTTCAGCATTACCATTGGGTAATCCAGAAATGTGCTTAAGTGAATGTCAGTGTAGTTCATAAAAAAAGTATCATGTCCTACCATACATCGTTGAGGATGTTTTTTTCAGGACCTCTCTTGCGGCAGAACCTCGTCTCATGAACACAGTAGTGCAAGTTGCTGAACGTGACAGTTGGCCCTCGTTCCTGGAAATACTCATCAACACCGGGAACAATCTGCTCCCCCTTAGACATCTTCAAAAACAGCAGTGTTACCAGCAGAGAGGAAAATGAGTCCGAAATTTGGGTTCGAAGAGAGAGAGAGGTAGTCTTACACAAAGTCCTGTGTAGTCGGACAGAGAGACAGGTGAGAGAGCATGTAATCAGTAAGTTTCTGTTATAAACTCATCTGGTCTTTGGACTCCCTGAATCCTTAACCCATAGACTTGTGACTGTTCACAAAAAGATACTCTGGCATTGAACTTTCCCCTCAAAAACTGCACCCAAGAAGCACCCCAAGCTATGTGATAATAGTTGATGATAAAAGATGACCATGTTTATACGGTGTGCAGTGCTGCTTACGCAGTGCAAGTTTTATCCTTCCATCCATTGTCAATACCTTTTTAATCTGTATTCAGGGTCATGAGGGAGCATGAGGGGCATTATTGTTTGGCGATAAGGACTGGGTCACATAACAATTCATTCCAAAGGTGAGATGATGGGGTTGGGGGAAGGTGGGGTTAAGGTCAAGGCTTTCTGCAGGCCAGTCAAGTTATTTATGGGCCTGGTTTTGTCACGTTGAAACAGGAAAGGGCCTTTAATTAACTGTTGCAACAAAGTTGAAAGCATGTCTTGTATCATTAAGAATGCATAAAGCAATGTACCTTTTGAAAAGAAGTTAACACTACTCTTACAAATTAAACGTTGAATTAATAAGCAATGGCTTGTACTTATGATGGCTAATTTTGAGTAACTTTTGGTAAATATTGCAGCATTATGGACATTACTGAATCAGATTTCTAACTTGATGACTCTTTGCCACTTGAGATACTGTAGTAGCTCTGTACTGTACAGCTCTTCCTTAAAAACAGATACTGTATATGTTTAAGTTTTTCGTATATCTTTTCATATTTTACTATTGTAAATGTCTCTATTTTATGACTCTTGACTTGTGCACTGAATTTAATGTTATGCACCAAAACAGGAGACACATTTCCTGTATGTGCAATAAAAATGTTTCAGATTTTTCAGATTTCTGGGCTTACAGTGGGCATTCAGCATGATCCCATATTTGCCACTTGGTCCCAGTGGCAAGTTCTATAGTCTTGAAACTAAGGATTTCCTTAACAATGAAAACCAACCTCAGATTGACATGGCTAGTGTAGACAGGGGTGTTACTTAATCAGGTATAATATTGAAGTAGCCTAATAGTTTTATTTGATTTGTTATTAAAAAAATAAATGATTTGATAGTGTTTAAAAATACATGCTTATTTTCAAATAATGGAATGTATTGGGTAATATCTGTGTATGCTTTTAAATAACAATTCTCAGATTTTGTTGGACAACACAGATTTGTATGGGAGAATACAGCGTTCCATGTCATGTCTGTCCATTTATATTTAATATGCATTATTGGTGTTAGAATAACTTAGTTTTTTGATGTGAATGTGTTTTTTTGTTGAAGATGGTAAACCTATCAACAGTAATGTTGTTGTTGCCTTGGTGTCCTTATATACTTTGTTTTGACCATGGCCTACATGTTCATGAACAGGCTGGCCCCTGCTGTACAGAATGCTGTATGGCAGGCTAGAGAGAACGTCGTGGGTGGGATCAACTTTGTTTTTCTCTGACCTTTTCTCTTTTATTGGCGTTGTCCAATCAGGCTTCGTGTTTAGCACCAAGTACGGCCTAGAAACTCCCTGCAGCCAATCGCTTTCCAGCACAGCGAGAATGGAAATGGGCGTGGCTAGCACCAGAAATTCTTAGGTGTTGTCATCGTGTTCCTTTAGTTTGGTGTGTTTTACACTGGGCGTGCGGGCGCAGTTTAAGACGTTACAATGCTACTTTAATAGCAATAGTTTTTTTTCTTTTCTATAGATTGTTAGAGTTGTGTAACGTATTTATCCTATAGTATACAGAAGAAAGACCGTTAGGTATCTCCAGGAAAGCAACAATCCTACATTTCACACGAAGGCTAACTTTAGCTTATAAGCTACTAGCTAACGCCTAACGTTAGCTATGGAGGAGAAGAAGGAGGAGAGAGAAGCGGAGATCCAAGAGCACGGCCCCGAACACTGGTTCTCCAAATGGGAACGGCAGTGCTTAGCAGAGGCCGAACGGGATGATCCAAACGAAGAGGAGACGGAACAAAGCCAACAGAAGCTGTGGCACCTCTTTCAGAACTCGGCCACTGCGGTAGCACAGCTCTACAAAGGTCCGTACCAAAGATACAGAAGTTCATGTCAAGCCAGCTAACAGAGCTGTCAGAGCTATTGAAAGCTAATCATGCTAGCGGAGAGAGACACAAAGGGCACTGGCGAGGCTAACAGTGTTAGCTACTCACAGCTGTTTCTCCACAGCATAACTAGCGGTGTTTGTTTCCATGGTTGTTAGGTGATACCATAATGTGTATTCTCTTAAATTGTGTATACAATAGATGGTTCTGCGGTTCACTTGTCAATATCGTGACCATGTTTCGTTGCTTGCCGATGGAAGCTAACGTTAGCCGGCTGCTAACTCGAGCAGCCGGTCACCGTGTCAGAGTGTGGGACAACGGGGCTGAATCTGGCTCACCGTGGCCTGAGCTGTCAGGTCCCCCAGAGCTAGACGCATTAATACATTGATCTCAAACTACCGGTGGATTAACCGGTGTGCGTTATCACTGCACATACATTCATCGTGTTTGGACCTGACATGGCACACTAAAATGTTTTTTTGTCCACCCGTTAATAGTTACCTATCTCGTCAAAATGGCGATACACAGGGAGGAGTTTGCTGACTGAAAACAACTCGTTTGTTGACGATCTAAAACGCAGCGATAGTTAATTGTCGCAGTGGTGTGGTGGATTTTGATAAGTAACGACACAAAGACATTTTATTCCAACACAATCCTGTGGACTTTTGCAGAGGACTGCATTGTTGTTACAATCCAGAACAAAATGGCGATAGGGTATAAGTAAACGTTTTCTTGTTCAAGGCTCGTTCTGCCCTGCTGAGTGTTTTTAACATAACGCTGACATTGTGTTGTTTGGAAATAACTTCGTTTCCTGTCAGCTTCTGCTATTAGCTCATACTGAAACGGGAAATAAACGTGGGCCTGCATTTAAATCGTGTATAGTTAAAATGGTGACATCATGGTTGGTTAGATGTGACCATTAAGTTATTTTTTCTGGGAGTAAAATTACTGTTCAATGGCTTTGTTCCCCAATTGCCAAACATGCTCTCATAGAAATCCTACTTGGCAAAATGCTTCTGCTTCCATGGTCCCCTTAATGTAAGCCTATGTTCAGACTGTAACATGGCTGTATCTTCATAAAATGTAACAGCAGTGAGTCATTTGTAGAGGAAACCTCATGCACAGCTCCTGCAGATTAGATTAAAGGATATGCAGTCAATATTATGAAAGGATGATTAGTGGAGAACTGCATAGGCACTGAGCTTTGGGATGTGTATGTTTGTGGTAAACCCAATCCTTAACTGGAGTTAGCATATATAAGTTATAGCTGTTTTTTTGTTAACACCTCTGTTCTGTACCAATACGAACATTGAAATTCATTTTTAGTTATAGGTAGGTATAATGAGACCTTGGATGTGTTAAAGGGACACGCCACCGTTTGTTGAAATAGCGCTTTTTTTGTGCATGCATCGTTTTAGTCCGGTGCAACACCGGCTGCGTCGCTGCTAGTTAGTTTAGCGAAGTGAATGGAATCCTATGTTGCCGGTTAGCATGTTGTGAGTAAAAGTGAGCCAACATAAGACAAAAAAACAACCTAATTACGTGCACGGAGACAAAAAATGCGTTGGCCCTCCCATCTACAGCCAGGGAAGACTATGATAAGCCCTATTTCAACAAATGGTGGCGTATTCCTTTAAGGGAGTCATAAGATTAAATCTGAGTTTGAAAATGCTCGCCTCTAAAAACACCATCCCCTGTCAGTTTCCTCTTTGGGTCTACACAAGTGCAGTTGTATTTTAAGAGCCAATTTATGACTTTTTTTATGAATTTAGGCTTGAACTTCTATAAAGAAGAAATTTAAGCTTGGAGGGTGGGGTTTATGTTATAACAATGACAACATCATTGGAAAGTTATCATGACAGTCTGACTAACTTTTTGAATGTAATTAACAGATAGAGTGTGTCAGCAGCAAGGCCTCTCTCTCTGGGTGCCCTTCCAGAATGCAGCCACAGCTGTCACTAACCTGTATAAAGGCAAGTAACTTTGACTATTACCCATCTTGTGGTTTACTGTCGGTTTTAGTTGCATTTTGTATGACGTCCAGGAAGTACTGTATGTAAAGGAGGCATTATTATGAATCCAACTACTTCTCTTGGCAAGACACGCCCTTGTAGCATTCAAGCGCTAGTATTGTGCAGGCGTCCATGCTTACACGTTCAGTTCCTCTCCCCTGACCAATGGGCTATCCTAAGCACTTGAGGTCAATGCCTAACCCCTCAGCTGCTATGCAGGGCATATCTTACCAAGACAAGTGATGGGATTCATAAGAACGTGTAAATGAGCTGTGTAGATGGTATTTGTTGATGGTGTCCAGGTTTACTAAAAAACTTTTGTCCTCGTGTGTCATCAGAGAGTATGGAGGCCCGCCAGCGGACCTATGATCTGGGCATCCACTTAGGTCACCAGCGCAGGAATAAGGATGTGATTGCATGGGTTACGAAACGCAGGAGAACTATTAGGCGCGAGGACCTTATCAGCTTCCTGTGTGGAAAAGTTCCACCTCCACGGACAGCTCGCGCCCCTCCAAGGGTTGCCATGGTGTCTGCAAGCCGACCATCACCCCCAGAGACGGGTAGCTCTGTGGAGACCGACCTGCAGCCTTTCAGAGAGGCCATAGCACTGCATGGTAGGTCAAAATGCCATGTTCAGGAGAAAGCTTTTGCAATATAAGGATGAGATGTAAGAGTTTAATGCTTTTTGCTGTGGTTTCATTTTTTTGTTCTTTTCATTCCAGGCCTTAGCGGTGCCATGGCAAGCATTTCTGTGCGTTCGGGTCCTCCTGGTTCACCAACTCACCCTGCCCAGTCCCTCAGTCGTCGCAGGAATGGTCTTCATGATGTGGACCTCAACACCTTCATTGCTGAGGAGATGGCGCTCCATTTGGATTCAACAGCCAATCGTAAACGAGGCCCTGCCCCCTGTAGTGATGTCATCACAGACTCACCTACTCATAAACGTAACAGGATGCTCTGAACTTTTCCTACACCACTAATCCCTCCGTTGTCCTCTCCTTGGTGGCCGACTGGACAGCTGATGAGGACTGATGCCTTGGCCAACCATTGAAATCTTCCTCCTTTTCATCTTAGTTGCAATGCTACAAATAAACTTAACTATTACCAATCCACACATTTATTCCCTTTATTTTTCTTTCAACCCCGTGTTGTCTCACACATCCTTTCTATAGCAGTGTTGTTTTTTCAGAAAATGTTCTTTCCTGTTTGTTTGATTGCCCCCAGTAGATTGGACAGAGAAGCAAGCACACATCACACTTGAAATCCTTGAATTGCAGATTGTTGAGTTAGACATGTTTATTTGGCCAGGCTCCTTTTTGTTCTTCATATCCGATAATCAGATGAACCGGGCTGTTGCCTACTGTTTGCAGTTCTGTTCCCTTCATTCCTCGTGCAAACTTTCTTCTCATCTTTGGAGTGCTGGCCGAACCAGACTGGACTGAAAACCCGGCTCCCCGGGAGGCTGAACCACCACCTCGCTGTGTGGCCCGACTCAAAATGCTTGTAAGCGTGTGTATTTCATTCTGTTGCTGCTCTGTGTGTTTGCGTATCTGACAGCAGAACTGCCACTTACTGTGTTGTACTTGTCTTTGCCTTTGAGAAAGCTGCTACAGTATCTCTGGTTGTTGCGCAACTGTGTGTGTGTGTGTGTGTGTGTGTGTGTGTGTGTGTGTGTGTGTGTGTGCTTGTATGTGTGTGTGTGTGTGTGTGTGTGTGTGCTTGTATGTGTGCTTGTATGTGTGCTTGTATGTGTGCAGGATTATGGCAAATCCAGCACCCACTTGACCGAATTATTTCCCGTTTTTACTTTCATCCTATTTTTTTTTTTTTTTTCTTTAGTTGCTCTTTGCAGCCCAAACCAGGGTTTTATCACAAAGCAGGTCAGTCCACTTTACTATACTACTACAACACGATAATGGTGACTATCATTACTGTCAGATGTAGCTGACAAATTGAGTAGTGAGGTAACAAGATAAGCAAGATGCTTTCCAAAAAAAGAGTTGCTTAAGTACCCATATCCTGCATTCTTATTTGCAAGTTTCAAATCACACTGTTGTTGTCATAGGTATTGTCATGTTTACAAATAATCCAAATATACACCATTTTCCTGTCTGCATCAAAATATATTTGACAAAGCTGTCAAAGCCTGTGTTGTACCTACTTTGTTTACATTTGGCCCTTTGATGACAAACTGGTGCATTGTCATTTTGGCTCTTGTATTTAAGAGTTACAACACTTGTGATTTCAGCTTTAAACCTAGAAAATTACAGGGGGCAGTTGCCTGTGGTATTCTACTTTGCTTAGCCAACTTATGGACTGTTGGGTGTGATGGTTCAGCAAGGCTTTGGGCACTTGTTTTGCTTATTTTGCACACTGCTTTGTGATACAATCTTGTGTAATGTATGTAAATACCATGTAGGTGCTGTTATATGTGGTACATATTGTAAAAAGAAGTGCAAATCCATTGGGATGTCCATGTACAATAACAATTCTGACATTAAAGAAAATTCAAGCGTTTGTCTAAGTTGTCAGAGTTTACTACAAGTTGGATTTGGTGTTTTACTTTACACCATCTGCTTGGCAAGGTCTTATTTCAGTGCAGGATAATCTTTCGTCTCACATTTCTATGAATTACCTGAGGCCTGTCTAAAAAAATGAAAGGATAAAAAGGTGCAATTAAGTGGAAAAACCTGAGTTTTAGCTATTATCTATTCCTGTGCCTGCTCAGATAACAAATGCATGGTTCATTCTCAGTTCCTTAATCTTCCCTTTCTTTTCTTGAAAGAACTTGATATTCAGTTATTCCTCATCAGTTATTAATTAATCAGTTGCTGAGAGAAGAAGAGGAGAAGAATAAAACATCCACTGAAAGGCAAACATAGTGGTTATATATCGTAGTTATCCTAACTGCTGTATAGCACAGTTTTGTGTAAACAGGTTGTCAACAAACGCCTAGTCTCTCATTAACAAATTTTGAGACTAGTGTGCAGTTCAACCTTGCAAACACATGGGGGCGACGCAGACTACTTTGTTTGCTTTCACTTTTCCTTCTCAAAAGAAGCTTGTTCTGCTAAACACATTGACAGGGGCCCTACAATTATGCGTTAATAAATAGATAATAAAATATTGAACATGCAAACAAGATTTTGATCAGTACTGTTCCAAATATAACAATTGTCTGTAAACCTTTTATATCAAATTTGGAAGCAATGACATAAAATATCAGAGGATGAAATAGAACCATAGACTGTGAAAAAGTTCCTAACACAGCCCAGGTAGGACTTTTGGATAAGGTTAGCAACAAAACCATCCGCAAATTTGACCAAAAGCCGGACTTTCCCGCGACTTCAACCAATCACAGCAGTACCACGTGCCAGACTTTGTGTCAGTATGTGACGCTGAGAGTCACTTACCAAGCGGGATGAGAACAGGTTGGTGTAACACAAGTACGCCGCCAAATTCATTTTCTTGTTTCTGATATGAAGACGAGCGTTATTATGGAACCTACGCAACTTCTAGGCTAGACCCGCCCTTCAATAGCATTCACACACTACTACTGGCCAGGCATCCATGCTTACGCAAGGTAACATAACCCGATTTGTTCAGGTCCTATCCCCTAACCAATTGGCCATTCTAAGCTTAACCACTCAAGGTCAATGCCTAACCCCAACCAACCTGGCTGCTTATTAGGGCGGGACTTGCCTAGAAATTACGTGGGATCCATAACATTGACCAACAAAACGTACAGCGAAAGACCGTGCAAAATGTTTCAGGCCAACCTGCATACATTTTAACACCAATGTATGCTGTAATGATTTTTCATTCTAAAGTCACTGAAAGCTGCTGCTGTTTCAATCAAGTAGGCTATCTGCAGCGGGCGGAGCTACTGCTCAGTTCCCCCCGCGACGGAGATGAGACGTACAGGATGACCTAAATTGAGGACAGCTATGCTCGTAATTGTAATTTCAATGATAAGTTAAAGTCCAATAAGTCCTTTGTCAAACCGTATGTATGTCTCCCAACCCAGGCCAGGATTGGAAATTAACTTACAATGTAAAGATCAACGAGCCACTGACAGATATATTCAAATTTGATCATTCAATAAATTATAATTTTTTGTCTTAAATCCAACAGCCTTTTTCATATTATACCAACATCTGCAGCATCCTGAGCCTTTTTGGTAAGGTTACTAGGAAAACTCAGCCCAGAGTACTTTTATTGTCCCCGAAAAACAAATTTCTCTTTTTTGCAATTGTTATTGTCTCTCGCAACTTCATTGCAACAAAAATAAAAGAGACATCGCAACTTTTAACGCAATGTTTTTACAAACGCCGCCCCAAAATCAGGCATTTTGGCCCTCAACAATCTAAAAAAAGGAAGCAAAATCCTGGAGGGACTGCTTAAATAAGCCAAAAATGGTGTTTTCCCTTTCATAGCAGAAGTCTTTGCAGGTATTTGTTCCATGTCTATCTTGGATCTGACAGCCAGTTTGACCTCAGTCCCAGCCCACACACAACAGCTCTAGGAAACTAAGCACAGCTGTCTATCTCCATTAAATCACTGCCAAAGAACCACCACACCTAAAGACAGTAACAAATGATGTGACACAGCATTTGATTTGCTGGAGGAAAGCTACCAGATCAACAGCACTTTTGGGTCAACTTTTTAGGCTCGCCCAAATATACGTCAAGGAAGAAAGAAATCAATTACTAAACAGGCGCTGACGTGGAACCCACAGGGCTGACGTGGCAACATCTGGAGCAGAGGGCCCAAGACCGAAGAGGATGGAAGAGCTTCGTCGATGGCCTATATTCCAATGGGAATTTAAAGGTAAGTATACGCCACTATTTGATCTCCTGACTCTACCACTCATTAACCGCAGAGGAGGATAAAGACCTGCGCTGTCTATGCCCAACATCCAGAGAGAATATCTGTTCTTACTTTTCTCAGCTAACACTGCACGGTTGTTTTTGTTTCATCATGTGTTTGAAGGCTCTAAAGGCTGCTATTTGATGGAACCATGGAAGAGGAGCAGAGCTGACCGCAAGCTGTTTCACACTTCAAAAGAAGCACTGTGCATGTGTGTTTGTGTGTGTGAGGGAGAGAGAGAGAGAGAGAGGGAGAGAGAAAGAGACATGACGAGAGGCAACAAGTGTCTGAATGTTCCAGAAAACCCCTCGAAGATGGCCATCTGGGCTGCGCTGGTATCAGCTCACACATGTACTCATAAACACACACATATAGGTGTCTCCTAGGATGCCGTCTGGTCTGAAAGAGAGTTGGTGGTGTGTCTTGTGAACCATTACCAACACACACATACATAAACGTCCGTTCCATCATAGCAATTGTGTGTGTGGGCTTGACCATTAGGGAGTCTTCAATGGCAGACAGCTGGCGATCAATGATGCACTAGTTATCCCTTGTGTGCACGTGCGGGTGTGTGAGGCCGTACACAGCATAAACACAATGGGGAATGTTAATTGCTGCACCAGCTTGCGCTAATTGATAGAGGACAGCATGCTTATACACTCACATACACACAAACACATTAGCACATGCACATAAACAGAAGCCAATCAGGCAGACTGAGAATGTGTCCCCAGAGAGATAGAGCAGCCGGAGAGCAGGGGTGGGAGATGGAGAGGTGGTGGAGGAGACAGGGAAGGGGGAGAGGAGGAGGAAGAGAGGTTAAACCCTCCCCAGAGACGGCTGCTAGTCAGGGCTCTTAGTTTTGTGCACATAGGCTACGGTAGGTGAGCGGTGCGTGGTGTGCATGAAAACACAAGGTCTGAGACATTGTCTCCTATTTTTGGGTCTGCTATGTTTTTGTGAATGTTCCTCCTCTTCAAATGGAGACCCCCCTCCCCTCTCTCTCACCCTCTATCCTTTTCTCTCAAACATATACATGCTTTCTCGCACACACACACACACACACACACACACACACACACACACACACACACACACAGGAGATCTTCAGAGCTCCCTGCGCACCAGCATGTCCCTGTCTTCCACAAATGCCATGAAAAAATCCCACGAGCTGATCACCATAGCAACACGTTATATATCTTCCAGCAATATTTATCCAACCCAGAGAGGAGGGGTTGTGGTGGTGGTGGTGGTGGTGGTGGTGGTGGTGGGGGTGGGGGGTGGATGGAAAGGGGAGGTAGAGGTGGTGATGGTGTGTGAGGGAGGGTCGTGATGCAACTCCTCAACAAACAAAAACATATCTAATGTTCATTATAGAAGAGGGGTTGCGGTTCAGGCGGGTGGCCACAGGGCGGCAGCAGCGTCCAGCGCAGCAGGACAGCAGCATCGCCAGCATTCATCACTTTAAGACCAGTGGCATTCAGTCATGTGTCACACACAGTTGACAGGCTTCAGGTTTTCATCCCAACCAGATAGTACACCGGGCTTATTTCCCTTTTTCATTAGAAGGTGTGCCCATTAGTGAAATTGTCTTTTGTGGTTTCAATGTCAGTCTGCGTGCATCTTCGCGGTACATGAGTGACAACCACTGGACTAGACAAGACAGATCCAAAAAGTAGGTAGGTAGCAGTTCCATTGCCGTCCTCAAAAGCAACACCAGTGGGATGCTGGGCACGCATTAAAGGATGGAGAAAATGATTGAAGAAGAGAAGAGAAAAGAAAATGAATGGTGGTCTAGAAAGAGAGCAGGGATGATTGCAAGGTCCCCCTCCTCCCCAAGCATAAGGATTAGATGTTGTGCTGCTGGCTGCAGATGGGTTTGGGCTTGATTCTGTATGCGAGTGCGCACAGTGTGTAATGTGTCATTTTGTGTATGTGTGTGTGTAGGTTTATTTTTTGGGCTCAGGAAGCAGGTTAAGCAAGTGGGGGGAGAGAAGAAAAGGAGGAGGGTGAGAGGAGGGAACAGGATGAAAGGATGTAGGTGAGTCTAGGAGGAGAGGAGGCCTAAATCCTCACTGAGCTCGAGGGAGAGAGCAAGTACAGACATGGAGAGACTAATGATGTGAGAAAAGGGGAAATGTAGAAAGACAGGAAAACAGGAAGAAACTGACAGTGTGTGTGTATATGAGTTAAAGACATATAGACCGGAAAGGGGCTTCAAAAAAGTGTAAGTGCAACACAAGTCTCCTTGCTCAGAGGTTTATATAGAAAAACCCAACAGGACCTGACAAGAGTGTGATAGGATCAGCTCTGCTACGTGTTCCATCACTCATACACACCTACACATTTGCCCTCACACACACACACTCACAGTCTCACTTGCCCTCTCTTCAGCACTGCTCAGTTTTTCCAATATTCTGTGTTCAAAGTGGTATTTCATTTTGGTATATTTCAAATTTTTTAGGCTTTACCTGTTGCGACTTTGTGTGCCATTAGCCTTCCACAGTGCCCAACCTGTACTGTACCTCTGTGGGTCGATCGCTCAAATTCAGGCCTTCACCATTAACTTGAAAAAGGGCCCAATAGTTTTAACCATCACATTGTTGTGCTCTTCTCTTGGAGGTCAAGGATGTGTAGATGAGGCCAGTTGTTGGTAAGTGCTTGGTTTTTAATAATGTAATTTAACAACCACTGAGCCTTGTTTTTATTGTTTAGTCTGTGGTGTTGTGAATTTGCCTTTTTTGTCTTGTCAAATATGGGGATTTGCTGCTTCTTTCAGTTTTATACCATTGTCTTCTTTTAATTATGTTGGCAGGGGCCTATATTGGATAGCCAACAGTCGAGAGATGATAGTAGCTGTATGTGTTGTGGCTAATGGTCAGCGCCCCAGCCTCTAGACCGCCAGGACGTGTCGGTTTAAATTATTGTCATTTTATTATCTTTGGGGTTTTGACTGTTGGTTTAACAGGACATGCTGTTTGAAGACATCGCTTTGGGCTCTGAAAACTAGTGATGGCCATTTTTCTGTTTTCCATTTTATAGATAAAATCATTAAATACATCTTTAATGCTATGTGCAATGTAAAAGGGGTCACTCGTAGTGGCAAAACTACAAAGAATGCTCACCCAACTCTGCAGTTCCCCTAAGCTCTATGGAGCTTTTTAGAAACCTGGTTTCACAGCTTACAACTTTAGTGTTTTTATCCAGTTGCACTGCTCTCATCAACCTCCTTTACAGCAGCAGAAACATGCAGCTATTTTTTTCAGCAAAAAGCTCTAAAAACCCAATGTGCTCAGCACCAACCTGCAGACAGACAGAATTAGGGACTAGCTGGTGAACACAGTGGAGCATTTAGCAGTCAATCACTGCTCATGCACACACATTCATTCTCCCTTGTGGGGGGAGGGGCTTAGGAGACCGTTTGGGCTTTAGCAGAAAGGGGGGGAGGGACTGAGAAGTTGTCGATGTTCAAATTCTTTGGCTAAGTCCTGGATCTTCACACCTTTAAGCCTGTTGATGAAGAGAATTCAATAGCAAGGTGATAGCTGAAAAGGTCCAATGCAGGAGGAGTTTATAAACGTGCATCAGGAAGTGACTCAGGATGAGGAGGCAGATCATTGACCTGCCTTGAGTGAGATTACTGCCTGAAGGTGGGACGATCATTTCCAGGAACTCCTAAATCTGCTAGACATTTAAGTTGGGAGGTAATGCTTGAAGATTCAAACAGGTCTGAGTCCATTTCCTCAGTGGAGGTCAGTTAGAGAGCTTGTTAGTCGAACGGGCATAATTTTCCATTTCAGCTCTAAGAGAAACATCTACTGGGAACTGCTCAAGCCACTGAAATTATATTCTTCAACAACGAGACCACGATGCTCTTAATGGAATACTATTCATGCGCGTAATACTGCACAATCTATGTGTGGCACTTAATATGATATACTGACCTGAATAGTGAACTGAGCAAGGGAAGATCATTTTAATTGAGACCAAGGTGTAGCTTCTATGCTGGATTTACTTATAGTTACCCACTGTAGGTAATCACTATTCAGATCTTTAAGTTAAGTAAACGTAGCAATAGCTTACTAAAATGTAACATACTGTTACAAGTAAAATTCCTGCATTCTACTCATGATTCAGAATGGCCCATTTCACACTCATACATTATAAGGGTGTGAATTTTCACTGGTCTCACAATTCGATTACGATTATCCCAATGGCGTAGTACTTAAGTACAATGAAAATATGAGGCACTTGTAGTTTACTTGAGGATTTAAATTACTTTAATGCTACTGTATACTTCTCCTCCATTAAATTTTGGAATCCAAAATTGTACTTTTTACTCTTCTATATGTATTTGCCAACATTAGTTATTAGTTTCTTTGGATTATAATCCAAATTGACCATTCTGCATAATGAATACTTTTACTGTTGTTACTTTAAATGTATTGATGCTAATACTTTTATGTAAGCTACACACAGAGAAATACACACCAAAGCTAATGGTTAGCCAGGCAGCGAGTACAACAACTCACTTACGATAGACACACCAAATGACAGTCGGAGCAGTTACGGAAGCAAAAAGAAAAAAAAAAAAAAGTATAAATCTATCTACCTGATGAGTGGTGAGCTTCGGACTGCTTCAGGAGAAAGAGGCCAATTCCTTACTATCTCTCCGAAAGAGTTCAGAGAGATAGTAAGGAAAAACGTCCTGGAGATAAAGTCACCGATAGAGGGCACTGTATTCACATTTAAGATAAAGATAAGCCTTTATTGGAGTGATTTCCAGAGAGGAAATTCCATTTTTGCAATTATGGAATGTCATTTGATTTCATATTAAATAGATAACTAAATACATAAATAAATATGCCTATGAAAAAAGAAAACTTGTTAATTTATGCCTTTAATTTTGGAAATTCAGAGTTTTTTTCTCTGAATATTACCTCCCCTTCCTCCCTGTCAACTCTCCTGTAATTTATTTCTTTTTTAGCCTACCACGGCCCTAATACGCCATCATAGATATCAGCTGCAAGTAGCTGCTGCTAGAACATTGTATCAACTGTGATAGGTATGCAGTTATATCTACTACTTAACTGTGATAAGTAAATGTCAAAGTGAAACCTTCTCTCTAATGATCTTACTGCTCTGCTGTTTCAACAACCATGATGTATGAACCACCGGCTGCAGAGTCTCTGTCTGTTTCTCTTTCTCTCATATGTTTGAGGAGAGTTGAGATTGCCATGGACACTCTATAGAGTTAATTGAGGCCGATAAATGATTTATATGAAATATTAGTGATGACAAGTCACCTCATGAAATTACACCTGTGGTAAGTGTAAGGTGCGGGGGAGGATGAGATTTATCCTGACATCCTGTTGTGCTTAAAGGATGAGATCTGAATTGTTCAAGCCTATCTTAATACAATATGCCTTTATGTATACTTATAGTTATTGGTTGCTGTAATCTGTTGTGAAGAGAGGCTGTGAAGAGACCGTGACTCCAATGTAAGAGAAGAGATCTACATGTAAAAAAAATTATTTTGAAACAAGGCTTTGGCAGTTTGAGTTGATGGGGATTTATTAAAGTTACAGTCTTTTTGTTCAACATTCAATCTTTGCATTTTCTAAGACATTGCTTTCTTGCTGAGCTGTTATGGAGGGGTGGTCATTTTGGACTAAAAATAATTTAGATGATATCCAAGATAGCTAAAGTTTACAATGCATTTTTACAAAGAATTAGAATTGGGGATTTTGTCCCCCATTTCTAATGTTAGAGTCACACATGGTTGCAATGACGAGTATGGACTGGAGGGATGACAACAGTGACCAATAACTATTTCAATATATATAGTCATGTGTTTAAAATCTTTGTTTCACAATGTTTCCTCAATATTGAGTGGATTTTGGGAACATTTCCTTTGGTCTGGCAGACAAGGATGGTGGTCCTAATTTTCAAAAAGGGTAGTGGAGTCCAACTATTGAGGTTTCACACTGCTGAATGCTGATACAGTATATTGGCAAAAATAACAAGGACATACAACAAGTCAAATCATCCACCACATGGGAAAAGCTAAGTTGTACACGACTTCTTTTATTTTTTGCAGATCAGCAACCATCCTTGATAAATCTTTCTCAGGCCAATATGAGAACCACCAACTGATTGAAAAGGCAGTTCCTGCATGAAGCGTGGGAACTGAATGTGAATGAATGTGTAGGAAAAGTCTGTCCATCTGTAAAACGGAGCAGATTCCATGACACATCATCTTTTTCTGGAAGTAGGCCTATCCCACCTCTCCATCACTACTAAAGAAGTAATTTTTTGGAGGAAATTGGCACAGTGAACATGGACAGGAAGTGTGAGTTTGTGAAACACTTTAGAGCTCTGCCTATCTTTACACCTGTGTGCTCACCTGGATAATCACAGCAAAAAGCAGCCATGACTGTGAGATTGTGGTGTTAGTTTTGGAAAGTTACAATAATTGGGTGATGCAGACCCTCCTTTCCGTACATCTGAAAAGAGCTTTGCACCTCTTTCAGAGTGCCCGAGCACTTTTCTGCAGTACATTTGAGCCTTCAGCCTCCCTGGGAAAGTCTGCAAAGAAAACTTGATCTTCAGACTCAGGAGAAACTACATTAAATCTGTTCTGACCACAGTGCAGTGGGAAAACAGTTTTTTTTCTCACACAGATAACAGAGAAGTCCAGGGAATTTGATAATCCTGTGTAAATGTGTTTTGTGGATTTAGAAACGGCTTATCCCTGTTTTCCCTGAGGTTTCCTGTCAGAAAGTGTGAGGTGCCATGGTCACTGATATGAGCCTCCAGTCCTTTTACCCTCAGAGAGAGAGAAAACTGTGTTCACTCTCCTGTCGTTAAGTCAACCTTAAACCCAGGAATCCCACCGGGGCATCTGGAAGAAGTTGAAGGAAGTTTCCAGGGGAATTTGCTGGGAGGAAATCATGTAGCCAGCTTTGACCAGAATAAAGTGGATGCATGGAAATTTATTTTACAGCCACATAATGATGTTTTCGCAATTATCTATCAGCCATCTCCTCAGCTAAGTCAGACTTGTGACGTGACAAATGCTTGCATGGAAAGCCTTCGGATCAGCGTTAAGACAATATCTGAACTCGTGCTTAGTGTGAGTCCACCTTTAATTACTCAGCGGGGTCCGTTTCTAATAGTTAAACAAAGACTTTTGTGCTGCACTGCTGCTTGAATTATGAATTCAGAATACATAAGTGAATATCCCAATGTGGTATTAAAGGGATGACCTCCTTATTTATAGCTGACTTCAAAGTCAGGCCTCACTGAAAAAGGACTCCTTGACTTTCATGCTCTGTTGAAACCAATCCATAAAGTAATGTAAGACTTTAATATAAGTGTACATGACTTATCTGTAATTCATGCATTAATAAGTGCAAGACTCAGCATGAATTAATGTATGAATAAATGCATGACATGTGAACTCATGAGGGTCCATGCTAATTATGGTGTATAATGAGTTGACTTCATACTTGGCACAAAAAAATCTAAACATAAGATCATTAATATATGTAATTGATAACCTACATTAGCCTGTTGGGTCAAATGAGCTCAAGCCCAAGTAAGGAATAAATCACTTATTTTGTAGAGTTTGACTCGAGTCTTAAGCCCCTTTTCTACAGAGATCCCACAATATTGCTGTTAAGAAGAGCCCTCATTATACTGGCTTTGCTTTTTTACACTGAACCAAACAAAGCCGGCATGATGCTGCCACAATTGTGAATTACTGTAAGATAGAATGCCAGCATGACAATAACACAATAGTGTTGGTATCTAGTGTGTGTGTCCGAGTAGTCACGCCATGCCGGCTGTCCCTTTTACCCAGACATACATTAGGCTCTGTAACTATTTTAAACATTCCATGAGCCTAATGTTCCCAGGAGTTTTCAGATTGTGTGTCATTTCCGACCAACAGACACGAAACCCCAAAAATATTCAATTTGCAATATTATAAAACAGAGAAAACCAACAAAGCCTTTACATTTAAGAGGCTGATACAAAAGATTATTTGGCATTTTTACTTGACAAGTAAAATATGATTTATAATTGTTTTAGCTTTAAATAATAACAATAATGGACACAAAACATGTAATGTGACTTTTTTTGAATCACTGTGGTAATGTATGTGTGAATGAATTGAATGAAGTGTACCTCCCTTAAGTAGGCAGTGGCTTAATATTGGGGAGATTGTTATGGAGAGACTCACACATGTTCTGAAAGTTTGATAAACAAATGAAAAAAATGAACCAACAAAACGCATCAAAATGACCCAACTGCATAAAGAAATATAAGACTAAGTTGTATTACGTTTTTATTAGGGCTGGGCAAGTTAACGCGTTATTATTGCGTTAACTCATTAATTAATTAATGCCGACAATTATTTTATTGCGCATTAACGCCGTTTTTATTATTTCTTTTATTATTGTAAAAGTCTGTTGCTCACAGGCTTTTATTCTGTAAAAGTCTGTGCTGACTGCTGCCGCGCTTACAGGAACCGGAAAAGAAAAGAATTGGCGGATAAACAAACCAACAAACATGGAGAAGGTTACGGAACTTTTACTTGGCCATTTTCATTTTAAAGTTCTTCCAGACGGTGCAGTCGACAGAACCAAAGTTATTTGTAACCACTGCAAAGTTGAATTTTCTTATCACCGGAGTACTTCCAGTCTGAAATATCACCTAAATGAAATACACACAGTTGATACCAACAAATCATTCAACGAAACAAACAGTGACGCGAGGCTTCGGCAGACTACATTAGATGCAGCGTGTGGGAGAAGTATAGATAAACAAAGGCAAGAGAAGCTAACAAATACCATAGCGAAGTGGATAGCTACAGACTGCAGGCCCATTAGTGTTGTGGAAGACGTCGGTCTGAGAAACATTCTGAGAATCACAACAAATGACGGCAGGTATGAGATTTTACAAGACGCACTGTCACAAGAAGAATACACAAGTTGATGAAAAGGAGAGGACCGCAAAAGCGACAACTTTACAACATGCACCCGCTGTTGCTCTCACTGGGGATGTTAAGTGTTTGCAGAACAAATGTTATGGCTCTTTCAATATTTTCATATGGCAGAACATTTAAAATAAAATTGCGCTATACACTACTTTTGAATTCATAATTGGATTTTGCGTATAACAATGTGATTAATCACGATTAATCAGGGAAATCATGCGATTAATTGCGATTAAAACTTTTAATCGTTGCCCAGCCTTAGTTTTTATGTGTCAAGCTCACAAAAAACAATGCAATCTTACAATTTAGAAGGCTTGAAAAAAATGTGTAGAAAACTGCAGCTACATTTGTTGATTTTTTTGATAAGAAAAGAGTCCGTGAATTTTAAAAGAATTGGTCACCTAAAAACTTTTTGTGTCAAAGCAAAAATGATTCACAGTTTAAACCACAAAGACTGTGGTGCTAAATGCGTAAAGAGGAAAAGTGAACTGTAATTGGCTGTAATTTGTGCTTAGTCATGCATTTATTAATCATTTATCACTGATGATAAGTTAAAACTGCTCCCAAAAATGTCTGCTTGAGTTGCAACTGTGCTACAGTGTTTCATGTAGTCACCTAAGTTTTCTCTCCTTCGCCGTGTTCCTTCTCGACAAAAATCTGCTTTCATGACAAGATGCTAAAAAATGTGTGCGTTT
This sequence comes from Perca flavescens, assembly GCF_004354835.1. NCBI lineage: Eukaryota > Metazoa > Chordata > Actinopteri > Perciformes > Percidae > Perca > Perca flavescens. The sequence continues at coordinate 12,890,133 of NC_041332.1, read as the reverse complement.
TCACAGTGATATCACCTAATGTTACTTTCAGAGTGTGACAAGTGTGTTTTGACTGTCAGCTTAAGTTAAAGCCAGAACTTCAGGCCATTCTGTGTATGAATGTGTGTGTATGTGCATGGAGGCACTAGAATGCTGAGTCCACTGGGCTACAAACTCTATTAGGCTTTTTTAAGAGCTGTCATATGCACACAAACGACACACAGATACACACAGTGTGAGTGCACTTTCTGCAGGTACAGAACACTATTAAACAGTGTCTCCCTGCTGTAGATCCCTAAGATGGCCGACACTGACGTCAGCAGAGTGCCAGCGGGCTGGTGACAGTGTTTCTGCTGCGGTTACAGGTATGTGACTGACTTTTATCTGATGAAATGAAACCTGACAGATTAAAAAGAAGGTGGACAGCTAGATTGCTGAGGGGGCATTAATATCTAGTAGAAGTCAAATCTTTGTCCGTGCTGTCGCACCTCTTACAATTCTAATTTGACGTCTGCCACATTTCACTATCCCTTTTAATTCCTACCTGCTTTTTCTCTCTCTCTGTTCAGCAGCTTCTCTATCACTTTATTCTGCTCTCTAAAACTCTTTCTTTCTCTTTCCTCCTCCTACGCGCGCCCCCTCACCTCTTTTCTCTCTTCGTTTGATCAGCAGAGCAGCATCTCAGCAGGAGTATTTAAGAAAAGACAAGGCTCCTCTGCTTTATTCTCTCTTTCTTACCCTTCTGTCTTACATCTCTCTGTGCTGTCGTTTGTTCCTTTCCCCTATTTTATTCTCACTTTAATATTCCGTCTTCACTTCATTTTCACCAACTTTCTTATCTTTTTCTTCACAATGTGTTATTTAATACAGTAGGCCTAACCACCATGCATGTATATGTGTCTCTGTATATGTATGTGTGTGTGTCTTTAAGTGTGTGAACAGAAGAGTACAGTAGTAATGTTCAATTACACAGCAGGAGAGTTGCCTCTGAGTCACTCAAACTAATCTGGCCTGAAGGTGCAGCTCCAGAGACTTGAGATGTGTGTGTGTGTGTGTGTGTGTGTGTGTGTGTGTGTGTGTGTGTGTGTGTGTGTGTGTGTGTGTGTGTGTGTGTGTGTGTGTGTGAGTGTGTGTAAACTTTAAAAGTGTGTATGTGTGTGTTCATGTACAGAGTTATCTAAAAGTAAATATGTAGTTATTATTATCCCATTATTTCATAATATTCAATGAAACAAATAAAACAGGAAATTGTTACTCACATAATTGGAAGTAGCTTCTTATTTCAAGGGTACAGCTGGCATATTCGTTATTCTTCTTTATATTTTGGCTCCCATGTTAAAGCTTACACACTGCCTGCGTGACACGCACGTCTCAGGCGCAGCTCGAGCCACACCGAAAAAGCGTGCATGCTAGAAATAGGACCGATGCCTATTTTTCATGCAACACGCAAGCGTGTTGGAAGCGTTTCCAGGCAAAATAGAATAGGAAAAGATGTTTATATGTCATTTAGACACAAATACATATTGATGACATGTTGATGTTTGAAAGTCTCGAGGTTTTGATATAAATGCAGATATAAATGTAATTATAAAAAAATAATCGATTTTCTAATAATGCACCTGTCAATCTGTGAAATATTCTGTAGCCTATTTTGCCGTCAATACTGCCGACATTGTCTTTAGCTGTAATCAAATCAGTATATATTTATGTTTAACATGGTATTTCATTTTATCAATGGGAAACATCCATGTGTCCAGACAAGGCCAGCAGCAGCAGCACCGCGTCAGACACGTTTCTGGTATGTAAAGACATAGAAAAATCCACACAGCTGACACGCAACAGAAACGCCACGCTCACGCCACGCAGGCAGTGTGTAACCGGCCTTAGTGTCAACAAATCCCATTAAAAGATCAAAGCTAACAAAGACTTGGTTCCTTAATGCAATCCTGTGTATATCCTATTCCTCTGTGCCATACACCTCAGTTTCTGTCCAAAAAACTACATCAAAACGATTGAAATGAGCCAAAATGTTGTACTGGATGACATGTTATTTGTGAACACAAGCAGTTTAGCATGCAGTTTATTTTGAATCATATACCATCCTGCTGCAGTAAATGCTGACTAGAACTCACAAGTGCAACAAATAAATTAAGTATTAATCCACTGGGGAAAGTAGTCCCCAACAAACACACTATTTACTCCTGTTTGTGATATTTGCTAAAAACTACAGTGCCCAGCTGTTTTAGAAAATGAAACTATATATTTGTAAATCATTTTTAAAGGGCTCATATTATGCTCATTTTCAGGTTCATAATTGTATTTAGAGGTTGTACCAGAATAGGTTTACGTAGTTTAATTTTCATAAAACACCATCTTTTTGTTGTACTGCACATTGCTGCAGCTCCTCTTTTCACCCTGTGTGTTGAGCTCTCTGTTTTAGCTACAGAGTGAGACATCTCACTTCTGTACCATCTTTGTTGGGAGTCGCACATGTGCAGTAAGCTTGTCAGTTGCAAAGTATGAGGGAGTGCCATGCTAGCAGCTAGGCGAGCATTATGCAAATGAATGAACAACACACAGCACAGCAACACAATGGCTGTGTCTCAAACCGCCTACTTGCACACTTCAAGCACTTAGTGTTAAGTATATAGTGTAGATAACGCAAAAAGTCAGTGCACTGAAAGTACCCGGATGACCCCCTAAAAACGGTCAAAAAGTTCAGTGTGGAACGATGGACACTACGCGCACTAAATGGGTGCCATCTTGACTACGCAGCGGAAAGGGGAGGGACCAGGGACGTCGACCGGCAGCTGATTGGACGAACGCGTCACATGGGTCTTGCTTCTCCCGGATTTCACAACCGAGCATAATGGCGGCTCGTTCAGAATACGATCTCGTATTTTACGAAAATAGTTCACCGAAACGTGTTTCTCAAAACATTTTAAGCGAGAAATAGGCCATGCAGTCTTCATTTCAGATCAACAAAGGTCAGTTTAATAGATTTTAACTGTGTTTTAAAGTGTTTTAACTTAAGTGTTCTGTTTGGGACGACACTAAGCATCCAAAGTGGGCACTACGGCAGTAAGTGGTCAGTGCACATTTGCAGTATACTGACAGAAGTGTGCGGTTTGAGACACAGCCAATCCCTTTTTTTCCTTTTGAGTCTGACCATCTCAGCGCCACCTTTCCCTTTTCTTTTTTGGCTTTCCATCATCAGACTCACACACTGTCTGTTAACGTAGACTTCCAAACATGACAAAGAAAAATAGAGATGTTCGATGGCTTTACGTCATAGGCCAACCAAGGCTATGCCATTCACTGATCCCCCTATATTTCTGAAAATCCTAGACATGGTTGCAGCGGAGAATGACAGCCATGGCTGCTGCGGCCTGCCGTAAGAGTTGAGCAGAGGCTACACAGTTTGACCAGTGGGCAGCGCTGCCCGGCTGCGCGGCCGGGACCGGGTAGTCTATATCCTTCGCGTTCCACTTCCGGGATTACTACGGTGCTACAAGTAATTCCACCGCATGCGTGTATTTTCCGTTTCCTTCTGCTTTCTTTGTGTTGGAATTTTAAATTCGGTGAATTTATGAGGACTATTGACGACTGTTTCTCAGATCTCTGCAGGGTAAATAGAGACAGCTAGCTAGACTATCTGTCCAAGCTGAGTTTTCTCTCGCAAGACTATTTTGCAGCGGTTCTGTGTGGAGTTTAGCACCGCCCATGATGATTCGGATTGGTTTAAAGAAATGCCATTAAACCAGAGCATGTTTTCCTTCCATCTCCGAATGCTGTGTGCAGTAGCAAGACTCTCCTTCGGCATGCCTTGGAGGAGGGTCTGGCAGAGCGAGACTCCTGACAGGGTAAGGAAGATGGAGTAGTCAGGTAAGTAGGGTAAGTACTGAGAGTCTAAAGGTGCCAGTATACTCTGTCAGAACTGCTTGTTGGATGATTGAATAGTTTCAGAAACCTTCCCCCACACTTCCTATGTCAGAATGTGGGGTGGGGGTGGGGGTGGGGACATGGGGGGGGTCTGTGTCCAACCATTTGTGAAGGTTTCTGAAACCAATAATCCGGCATTCACACCAATTTCAGCCTGTAAAAAAGCACCTTTTTGTTTCGTTCTCAAGGGCATGGACAAACTATGTACTGTATTTTGTCATTTAATTTTAAGAACATGTTGGATCTTAATACTGACTAAAACCCTTGTCAAACATGTTCAAAAGTGTTCTCTCTTATAACATTGTTCAAAACACATGCAATTTTATTTTAAAAACTAACGGAGAGTGGCTGGGTTAGCTCAGTTAGCTCAGAATATTGCGTGATACTGTCAGGCAGAGTGGACTAAGTCAATTTAAAGTTACCAAGAAAGAAACAAAATGGAAAAACTGAGTGTTAAACATTTGTACGCTATGTGTTCATATTTTAAACAGTAGGAAACATTTTGTAATCATCTGAATGCTGTTTGTGTAGTCTGTGGTGGGCTGTGATGTGTGTATGCACAGTACAGTATATAAGCAGGTTGTTGGGAATTTGTTTCTCAGGGCTGAATCCCCACATTGAGGCTCAAGAGACGTTACACAAGACAAAATTGTTCATTGGATGTGACAACTATTCTCACTGAGCTGCAGAACGACGCCTGGCAGCCTCACACACCTCATCAAGTATTTAATGCATACTATGTTTCATGCATGGCTGTCTGTGTGTCCTGTTTGTCTCTGTGTGTGTGTGTGTGTGTGTGTGTGTGTGTGTGTGTGTGTGCAGTTGAACAACTCTCGATAAAAGCAATACAATTGCAGAGGATAGCAGTGCAACCTCTCACTCTCCCTGACACACACAAACAGATGAGGCCTTCAGAGTTCAGCTGGCTCTGCCCATTGCCGTGGGCAGGGGGCCTTTGTGGGGTAGTGCATTGTGGGTATTGTTAAGACACCAAGGCCATTATGAGCATGGAAGATAGAGTGAGAAGATAACAGGCAAGAATTACGCGAGAGTAACTGACAGCACAGATGTAAAACGACAGAAGAGATGTACTGACTGTAAACCAAAAGAAAATGAATGTGGCATTACAGTTTATTTTTTATTGTATGTTCTATTCAGGGAAGGAATACTTGTGCTTCAAACGATTTACCACCATGGCCACAGAAATGACTTGGCTTTGAGGTGTCTGTTAAGCACGGCACTGACTGGCTGCTGAATTTAGGCCTGAGTGACAGTTTTGCTTGTTTGAGCGCTCACACTGGAGGACTGCTGAGTGCAACAACAGGACGGTGACAAATGACCTGCTTATCAGTAAATCTTGATAAATCCAGTGAGTGTCCTTGAAATCAAGTTTCAGGACAGATGAAAAGGAACAGATAATTATTGTTAGAGAATGACATTCACTTGGCCTCGTATATACGTTATTACTAAAAATGGAAACATTTCAAGTGAAGGAACAGAGGAAATGGTAACGTGAGAAACTGGATTAGGGACACAAGAAGAGTTAAAGCAGTGTCTAACAGGTTAAACTCAGCTGGCCGGCACACATTTGTCTTAGTTAGGCTATATCAGCTAATTGTCTTGATAAACGTACCCTTTTTAGAAAACAATGAGTAATCATAGGTATTAGGTGCTTTCAGAGTGGGTAAAGTAGCTGTAAGGTCCAAGGACAGATTAGACCAGGGATGATCAGACATCATCAGAAGGTGGAGAGGACCGGGAAGACATGTCATTACTGAGCAAGGTGGAGCACCAGAGCTGCTGTTGGGTGGGATTTCAGAAGTGCCTGGATGTGTCGCCAACAGAGACAACTGTCTTCACAATCAATGCACAAACAGGCGAGATAGTATAGTTTTAAAGGCAGGATAAACAGGCAAAGTTCCAGTTTAGCAGACTGTCCAAGGTGTCAAGCAAACGAAATGCTCAGTCATGATCACATTTCTGGACTCAGGGTGACATGACAGTATAATGTGGAAAATGTAAAACAGTGCGCACCACTCCTGATAGGAATTAAGATATTTAGATATTTTCCACCAACCAGATACAGATATAAAAGGTTTTGGGAGTTGATTGGAGAAGTGACCCTAAACCATCGGGTTTTTTTTTCACTTAAAATACTCTTTTGTTAATATGTATATTTAAGCCAATGTAGGGAAGCTCTAAAACATGGAAAGGCTGATTTTTGTTTTCACAAAAATACTGTTTTCCAGTAGTCTCGTGAACATTATTACAAAAAAAACAACCTGTTAATATGCTCCTTCATGAATATCTTCACTGTCAGTGAATTCCTTCCAATTAAATTGAAAATATAGGATTTTGATAACACAATCACATGCAATGAAGTGCCATTTCTTAGCCTCTCCTGCTTGCTGAGAGGTCCCTGATTTGCATTGGCCTCTCTGCTGGCCTGGGTTCCTAATTTTTCTTGCAGCTACAGGTGTCCCACTGAGCCAGGTGTCAACCCAAATGGCAAACATAATCAACTCCTGCAGGTGGTCTTATAACTCACATGTCATCAGCTTCTGTATGCTTTTAGCTGCCCCCGCCCCTATATATCTGCACAGTCTCTACTGCCAGGAGTCTATTTAAATGACTACAGTCCCGTTTTGTTGGCATACAGCATGAAATCATGCACCATTCTTGCATCCAGTCAGTGGATTTGGGTTCCTCGACAGCTGTGGCTCACACTAGAGCTGACAACACGGAGATAGCATACAGCATGTCTTGGGAAGGATTTGGATGGCTGAACCCTGAATGCTAGGTCACATTGTACTCGTACCACGGACATTTACACTCTTTTGTATCCTGTGGGGATTAGGAGAGTGGCCCATAGCTTTTGAGCCAACTGACTTGCGAGTAGCTGCAGCTGAAAGGAAAAGCAGTAGGATGAAACTGACTTGCTCGTCAAACTGGGATTGAATCTGGTGAGCAGCTCGGATTTCCTTTCCTCCAACAACTTTTGTCAAAGGTGACTTACATTTTAGATGGTAATGTTGGTCGGTCAGACGATGTATCCAACTGACTTTGGTGATCCTCTGACTTTCCCACTAGTGCCATTATCAGGTCAAAATCTCTATATACTTTTGGTTACGACTAAATACCTGCAAAACTAAGGGCATCCCCATCAGACTCAGCTGTACTTTGTGTTTAGTGCAGTTTGAGTTCCAGTGGACAGGATCTTGGGATTGAAACACCGGCCCTCTGACTAGCGGCCAGCCTGCTCCTGCACCTGATGTTCATCCACCCAGTCAACGACTGAAGGACAGGGAGAGGATTGATAACAGTCAGGAGAGTTTTACAAACCTTTACATTTGTTGCCAAGAAAACAATAAACTAGACCAGGGAACCACTAAAGCAGTGGCACAAAACAAAAACCTGGCAGCAAATTAAACTAAAACTATACTATTGCTAAAAGTAAGCTGTCAGGGAAACATGATCAAAGTCTCAGCAAGGAACGAAGCTCCCACAGTTTGTATGTCCCAGCAGACAGGCACAAATAATGTCTCAGTGGTTAAGTAAGTAAGATCCGACACAGGATGAGTGCCTCCCACCGGCAGCAGACATTACAGTCCGCATGAAACTCTTCAAACACCTTGGACAGCTCCTGGACTGCTGAGAGGCACCGCAAATCAGCACCTCGGACAGAGACACAGCAACACAACCCCTGTGCTGTCCTCTGCAGAGTGAAAGTCAAAAATCTGTTCAGCAACATTAATCACTTGGATGTGTTTACAGCAGAAAAGACATAATGTACAAAAAAAGGAAATTATGTGTATTGTTGTAGTTGCCATAGTTGGATCAATTAAAGCGTAAACCCATATTTTGGAGCCCATATCAGGCCCAGTGGTACGTTTCCTTTGAAGAAAGAAGAAATACGTTGTGCTTCGTGCCTCCTGTTGAGTCTCCAGTTTGGCTTTTTCTCCTGGTGTGAACATAATTCAATACGAGCTCGTACAAGATTTCTTCTTGAATTGTGGACTTACGGGCTTTTCTCCTGTCCATGTGCTGAAGTAAGTGAATGGTGTTTAAGAGCAGCAGGGTTCACCTCAACTGCATTGACGACTCAATTTTTAAACATATATGTGGTTACAAGTACATAATTTATGGCCTCAGTCGACAGTGCTGAAAGTTCGGTTTACTCAACTGAAAGACATGTTTGACGCTGACAAGTACTTTAAAGGTCCCATGGCATGAACATTTTCACTTTATGAGGTATTTTAACATTAATATGAGTTTCCCCAGCCTGCCTATGGTCCCCCAGTGGCTAGAAATGGCAATAGGTGTAAACCAAGCCCTGGGTATCCTGCTCTGCCTTTGAGAAAATGAAAGCTCAGATGGGCCAATCAGGAATCTTGCTCCTTATGAGGTCATAAGGAGGAAGGTTACCTCCCCGTTCTCTGCTTTGCCCGCCCAGAGAATTTGGCCCACTCATGAGAGAGAGACATCATGGATTTCAAACGAGCAAAGTGGCAGTTGGTCAAGGCCACACCCCCACCCTCCACCTTGCCCCCCCCCCCCTCTCCTCCTCAATAGCTTCAGACACATAAATGGCACATCCTAAGGAAAGCTCATTGTGGGACTGGCTCTAGTGGCTGTAATTCTGCACCAAGGCTGAATTTCGGGAAAGAGACTTCAGTATTAGGGGACCACTAAGGTCTATATAAAAGAGACTTCAGATACAGTATTAGGGGACCACTAAGGTCTATATAAAAGAGACTTCAGATACAGTATTAGGGGACCACGAAGGCCTATATAAAAGCATCCAAAGAGCACCATGTCATGGGACCTTTAACAAATTGCAAACTCAATTTAATTTTATAATTTTCAGAAAACACACAGAGTGAAATGCACTGTGAGTTTCACTACAACCGTCAACATTAAGGAAGAATGAATTTTCCTTTCAGCAGGGTGGTATCTGACAAAACAATTTTGCCATAATGTCCATGAGTAGCTAATTCTGGCACTTTTGATCATATCACATGTCAGCAGATGTAGGACATAGGATTGAAAGCTCCAGAACAGCTGCTAATGGACCTTGTGTTGAAATTGTTTTGTCAGCTGCTGTAATCGAGGTCAAGAATTCACTTTCAACATTACAATCTTTTGAAAACTAGTTACAGAATACAATATTTACTCTTAAGTTGTGTTATAGACTCACGCCTAGTCCATGCAGGGCCTTTCTGTGTGGAGTTTTCATCTTCTCCCTGTGTTCCCGTGGGTGTCCTCTGGGCGCTCCGGTTTCCTCCCACGACCAAAACACAGGCGCTGTGAATGGGGAGGGTTGCACCAGTCAGGGCATCCGGCGTAAAAACCTATGCAAAATCAAATATGCAAATCAGATTTTTCATATACCAAATAGATGGAAGCCGTTTATTCGCTGTGGCGATACCTAACAGGAGCAGCCGAGAGAGAAGTTGTGTTATAGAAGTTCAATGCTAAATCGATGGAGTACTGTTCTAATGTACAGACATGATTGTGGCATCAATCTTTTCATCTTACTCTTGGAAAAAAAAGAAAATAAGCATATTTCCCAAAATGTCAAAATATTCTTTTAAAGCCAACATGAGTATTTCTTCTTTTAGGGGCTGTGGTACCAGAAGTCACCCTTGCTAATTTAAATAATGAGTAACAACCACAACTGTCAAATCATACGTATCTGAAACTTTGAAGTACATGTTTATTATCCAAGTTATTTTTTTGTTGTTGTATTATTTAATTTTTTGTACTATTATTGAGTTTTGAATTGTTTGACTGGAGTAATTTTATTGAAGCTGGTAAAGTCAAGTAGAACTTTATTTGTTGCAATTGGCTTCACAGCAGTGACAACTACACAAGCTCAATACAAATACATCATACAATAATAAATATTATAGTGTTGGTTTGTTGGCAGTATGACATCACCCGGTCATCTGGACTCCTGCATCCTTTATTTATATAATGGACCACAAAGAAAATATGTCTTTTACTTTACATCCTTGTCACTTGTCTGTGATTTAATGTCAACTGAACTACACTGACATTTTTGTCCTTAGAAACTTAGTGTTACAAACTTAGATTGGAATTGACAGAAAGATTTACCTTCTCTGAGCTGCAATTTATTCCTATAGCAGATGACAAAAACACTAAACATTGTTGTGGATGCTCACGTTCACTCACAAGGTCAGTGATGTTGTAAAGAGATGAAACTGCTGGTAAATTATAGGCACAGCACTGACAGATTACTGTTTCAAGGAAGTAATGAGTAAAGCAACAAGATTAAACATTAATTCCATCTTTTACAGTGAGCAACGACCAAAATATTACCAAATGCCAAATTCAATACTCTCAAAAATCAAGACACCAAAACAAATAATACAATGAAGCCTCTTCATATTGGAGCATGGTTTCGTACGTGACCATTTTAGTCACACACATGCACAAGCTGTCCTCGTCCGTCTGTCATGGGGCGTTGCGGTTGGGGAGAAGTGGGTGATGCTGAGGGGATGATGCGGCAAGCACTCTCCCCCCGGGGAGTGTTGAGTGCCTCTCTCTCTCCCGCCTGGAGCGTCATCATTTATAGAAGAGACAAAATAAAACAAACACAACAAAACGGCGTGAAGTCTAAGAGCTGTGGCTCTCACATTTACAAGCTCTCACACACAGAGATGGTAGCTGGAGATGCACATGGAGCAGAGTTTGTCCAACTCCTTGTTCCTGCCTCTTAGCATCCCTCAGCAAGCAGCAGTCAGGTGGAAACCCTCTATCAGAATAACAACAATGCAACACACTGTGCATGTGTGAGTCAGGCCGGATGTAACAGTAATGGTGTGATTAGCCAGGTTATTAAAGCTAAGTTTACTCTAAATGTTCTGCGTCTATTTCTGCACCTGGAAGTACCCTGATTAGCATTCAGCAATTAGCATAAGCATAGCCTGGCAGAACTATTTCTGTGAGAGAGAGAGAGAAACAGAGAAGGTGAGGCAGGGGCTAGTTGTTATCAGTCGTGTATGACATCTCTCCACTGTGTGCTTATTGCAGATTTATAGCTTTCTACCAGGGAAGCCATGTTGCTTTTGTTGCTCAAACTGAGCTGACTGACAGAGACTGAGGTGTCAATCAAACATCATCTGTCAGCCAGCAGAAAGTCCACCGTCAAAGCTGTGAAAGGACACGTTTATCTCCAGTGATCTAGCACTTCCATAAAGTTTGACAGAGCTATTCTGACTTTTATTACTTAACAAGAGTCACGGTCCACACACACGGTTTCCATAATGGCACTCAATGGACCCTCCCTGCCTGGAAAACATCTTTCAAACGCCACGCCACGCTGTATTAACAAAGGCTTTGTGTCTCAAGCTCAAGACAAATAACCCTGGTGACATCACAAGGGACATTTAACCTCAGACTTAAAAAAAGACGACGAGTAGAACTTCTCATGACAAGAAAACAGACTTTCATGTGTAACAGGTCACTTTAACAGCTTATAAAGATTTACAACTGCAGACACGGTGCCTCAGCAGTGTCGAGCTGGTAACAAGTAGCTAACAATGAAGGAATTACAATAGGTGCTCAATGTGTGGGCATTAGATTATTTATTTTTTGATCACAACCTCCACAAAATCGTATTACTATCAGAATTTGATAATAATAATAAGTTTATTTGATATAGCACCTTTCACAGACAGAATCACAAAGTGCTTCACATGATAAAAATTGTACAAAACATAGTAAATTATTCAACAATAAAGATAAAAGACTAAAACAGTCATTAAAAGACAACATTTTACATAAATGAATCAAAAGCAAATTTAAACAAGTGCGTCTTCAGCTGCTTTTTAAAAGCTTCAACAGGGACTGCAGAACGTAAGGCAATAGGAAGCGCATTCCACAGGTTTGTAGCCACCGCTTCAAAGGAACGGTCACCTCTAGTCTTTAAACGGGTGTGTGGGACAACCAGTAATCCCTGGTTAGAAGACCTGAGGGGCCTATTTGTAGTGTATGAATGGAGCAGGTCCGAGATATACGCTGGAGCCTGACCGTTCAAAGCTTTATAAGTCAGAACCAAAACTTTAAATTTTATCCTGTTGTTAATGTAATGTGTATACAACTGGAGTGATGTGCGACATCTTGCTAGACCTGGTTAGCAGCCTTGCAGCAGAATTCTGGACTAGTTGTAAACGGTCCTGGGACGATTTGCTGAGACAGGTGAAAATAAAGTTGCAGTAATCAAGCCGAGATGAAATAAAAGCATGAATAATCATCTCAAGCTCAGAATGTGAAACAGTTCCTCTAATTTTGGCAATGTTTCTTAATTGAAAGAAACACGTGCGGGTCAGAGATTTAATATGTTGATCCAAGTACATGTTATTATCAAATATTACACCAAGATTTTTTAGTTTGGACTGAACAGCTGAGGACAAGGAGCCCAGCAGCTGACTAATCTTCGAAACTATTGGGTCCGGAGCAACAATAAGGACTTCGGTCTTATTTTCATTTAGCTGTAGAAAGTTGTTTGCGAGCCAATCTTTAATCAAATTGAAACATCTAAGTAATTTCAACACTTTGTCAGTGTCTTCTGGCTCAAAAGAGACATACAGCTGGATGTCATCTGCATATAAGTGATAAGAAATATCTCCAACTTGGCTAATTATATGTCCCGGGGGAGCATGTACAATGCAAACAAAAGCGGACCTAACACAGAACCCTGCGGCACCCCGCAGGAAAGGGGCCGCGGTTTCTGAGGAATAGGGGCCAAGATACACCGAGAAACTTCTGTCTGATAGATAGGAGGTGAACCAATCCAGGGCGCTTCCTGAGATACCAACCCAATGCTTAAGTCTTTCAAGCATGAGGTTATGATCCACAGTATCGAAAGCGGCATTAAGATCCAGCAGCACCAAAACAGAGCATTGACCCTTGTCAGAGGACATTAATAAATCGTTGGACACTCTAAGAAGAGCGGTTTCAGTTGAGTGTTTCTGACGGAAACCAGATTGAAATTTGTCTAAAATGTTGTGTGCATTCAAAACAGCAATGAGCTGTTTAGCAACAACTTTTTCTATAATTTTGGAGATAAAAGGCATTTTCAAAATGGGCCTATAATTTTCCGGCAGTGATGTATCCAGGTTGGTTTTCTTTAAAAGTGGCTGCACACTTGCATGTTTAAAATATAAAAGGGACACAACCAGATTGCAGAGAGCTGTTGAGTGTAGTGAGAACCCAAGTACTCACAGACCCAAGAACATTTTTAAATAATGAAGTTGGTATAATATCTCCTGGGCTCGAGGAAGATTTCATACTGCTAACCAGATCAGTGAGTTCTTGTAGCGAGATTGGAGCAAAATGGTTCATGATTGGTGGCCTGATTGAGTGAGCCGAAAATGGAGTAGTCGAAGGGATAATTCCATTTCTGGCATCACTGATTTTCTTTACAAAGAACTTGAGAAAGTCACTGCAATCCTTGTTTGAAAAAATTGGCACTTCCGGAGGTGCAGGACTGACAATATTATTAATGGTTTCAAAAAGGATTTTAGGGTTTTGTTTACTTGATGAAATAAGATTAGCAAAATAAGTTGTTCTTGCCTCTTTAACCATGTTGTTGTATTCAGTTAAAAGGTCCTTGTAATATAGTTGGTGAACATGAAGCTTGGAGGATTTCCACTGTCGTTCCGCCCTGATTTGCCACAGAGCTCTAAAAGGCTAAAAATGTCGTTAAAATCCTTCCTTGTCTTGACCGATTCCCGACGTGCCATATCATTATGGCCCACATGGATAATCACCCGAGTTATGGAGGGTGAGAGAGACTGCAGTAGACCTGGCAGTTTCTCCAGAAGGCCTGGGACCGTTGCTCCCGGAAAACAGCGAGTTATGGCGTTAAAAAAGCGTATGTTTCTGGTAACACTGTCACCCACTGTCAATCTGAAGGCTTGGCTGCTCATGGCAGCAAGGAGTAAGGACTACACTGCATGACGGGACAGGAGAATTTTGTGAGACCGCTGAATGGGTATTGAGTGGAGGATTACCTGCCAGGTCCGGTCGAGGAAGCCCACCAGAGTGACGAAGCACGAGCCTCTTTGAGGATCCTGTGCCGAGCAGAGGCGCTCGAGGTCCGGGTGGAGGGAGGCCTCCAAGCTGACTTTCCGTGGTCGTAATGGAACTGCAGAGGCACCAACTGTGAGGACCGGGTTTTCCACAGCTAAAGCAGCATATCGGTTGGAGAGTGACAGGAGAGGTGGAGAGCCGGTACCGTCGGAGCACCTCTTGCGTCTGTGGACCACCACGTCAACCCAAGTTGACCCGTGGAGTGGAGTAGAGCACGAAGAGGGCCTCTGACATGCGGCTGGGTCCCATGTCACAGTGTCCTGCAGGATTGAGTCAAGAGAAGCCAACTTCCAAGACTGTCCACAGGCCAGATCTACATAACTGGACAATAAGGAGTCCTTCCTCCGAAGTTCTTCCAACAGCCTTAGGATATCTTCTTTGAGGTTTGCTATTTGTTTATTTGCCTTGATTAAAAGTGCACTGCCCTCGTTAAAACCGACGCAGCTATCACAGGCCGTCGTGGAAAGAGTGTTTGCGGTATCAGCAGCAGTGGTAGCAGTATTCATTGTAGCATCCATTTTTGATGAGCCGTACTGGCTAGCTACTGTTTGTAGGATTCTCAAAAGCAAATTATCAAATATGTTTTATCAATATTAATAAAGTTATGAATATGGTTATTAATAACTTTATCAAATCGACAAACAATCAAAACGGGGCACCACCCTGTAAGTCAGGGACCAATAATCAAAGTCTCATTTCTGTGGTAATCCTTAAAAAAGGAAATAAAGGAAGGGGTGAATCCAAGCACGGACTTGATCGACCAGCAATTATTACAACAAGTACACAAATGATCACAAGCAACTGCTAATTACGTATAATAAGATTTATTAACGTCACAATTATCAGTAGCTAATCAATAATACTTCGATAATAAACTTATATACCTTTTTACAATATCACAACCAAAAACAAAACAAAAACAAAACAGCATGGACGGACACGTCTGTGTCCGTGTGTGTGTGTGTGTGTGTGTGTGTGTGAGAGAGTGTGAGTGAAAAGGGATGGGGCGGTGTCGAAGTCTAGTTCTAACACAAAAACAACTCCAAAAATGGCTACTCCTGTGAGCTGCACACACTATTTAGCCTCAAGAGGGCGGTAGTGGCACTGGGTGCACGGAGAAGGGGCTGAAGAATCCGGGGAGGGGGGGTTGCTAGGCAATGCGCATGCTTAGCCGGTATGGTAGCTAGTTCCTGTGTTAGCTCTGTACGAACGTAAGCCGATTCCACGTGGCTAAACTACAGCGTTAGCTCGGGAGCTACGCGGCTAGCCTGTGTCTTGTGTGTGTGTGTGTGTGTTAGTAAAAGAAGAAAGAGAAGAAGAGTAAAGAAAAGAGGCACTCTGATCCCAGTTATCGATAATGACCCAGTCCCCCTCAGCCACTCAGGTCTGGGCTAACTTGTAGTTAGGACAGACTCTGAGACTTTTGTTTTGCTGAGGAAAACGTCACTATAACCACTCCAGTGGCTAACAGCTGATTTTCGCAATTTTCTCGCAGACAGTAACTAAACTCCTGAAAGGAGTGATTTAGCAGGTAGCGATTACAGTTATACCAAGCTACTTAACACAACATAATCAGAGGTGTCAAGTAACGAAGTACAAATACTTTGTTACCTTACTTAAGTAGAAATTTTGGGTATCTATACTTTACTGGAGTAATTATTTTACAGCATACTTTTTACTTCTACTCCTTACATTTTCACGGAATTATCTGTACTTTCTACTCCCTACATTTTAAAAATAGCCTCGTTACTCCTATTTCAGTTCGGCTTGTTTTCATTCCGGCTCGTCATCGTTCAAAAAAACACACAAAAAAACCTATCCAAATCGCTCTATCCGGAGAGAGTGAATGTGATTGTGGTTGGATGAGAAGTATAAACATAGTCATTCCGACACCCTATTGGTTTGTACGCGATCCATCAAACCTGCACAGACCCGGTGCTAATACGCCACCGGTGCTTTAACGACCGTTATTTACTGGACCGAATAGCAACGCGGATTTCGGTGCCTTATTTAGGTGCCACTTAGATGCCTGCGCTTCTCTCTGATGCTCCGAAAACGGACGTTAGAGGGAACGGCTGTCGCCGCCGCACGGGACGCTAGTTAACACTACAGTTGGCAGAAGCTAACGTTAGCCTACGGTTAGCTAGCAGCTGGAGTAAACACGGTTAAAATTCTGACAGCTAAACGGTGTAAAGTGTGTCTGTATTTCACTGGAGAGGATTGTAACACCAGACTGTAGCTGCCGTTGTCTGAAAAACACAGACACAGAGATGTGTCCCCTTTTTCAGCCCTTCTGAGTTTGCAGGTATGATTTTAATATAACATTATTATAGTCATATGATTTTGTCCTAACGTTTTGGGGTTAAGCTGTTGTCCTTAATGGCATTGTTTCCCCCTTACATAAGGGGTCTTCAACGTTTTTTAAACCAAGGACCCCTTAACTTAAAGTGAGATGTAGCAGGGACCCCCTACTACATATTGTATGAAATTAAGTTGCCTATTAAACTGGGCCTACAATAACAGTTAGGGCAACCTAAAGCGTTCTTACATACCCTTTTTTCATAAGCTATTAAAATATTAATTGTTGGCATGATTTTATAATATTTTAATGTTACATACTATATGTGGCACAGTAAATCTAGGATTAACTGTATCTGTGGGCTGTAAGACTATCATCAGTGGGAATTTATATTTGCTAATAATATGTTGGAATTATGTTAAGGCATTTTAATTATAAAAGACTCAAAGATAATAAAAAGACTCAAAAATTTACAATAATTTGGAGGCCCCCCTGCAATGACTTTGAGGACCCCTGGTTGAAGATCTCTGCCTTACATTACTTTTACTTTTATACTTTAAGTAGTTTTGAAACCAGTACTTTTACACTTTTACTTAAGTAAAAAGCTTGAGTTGATACTTCAACTTCTACAAAAGTCCTTTCAAACCCTAGTATCTATACTTCTACTTGAGTAATGAATGTGAATACTTTTGACACCTCTGAACATAATCAACGGTATTGTGTCGTGATCTATTGATACATTCACAGAAACAGATTAGTAACCAGATATGGCCAATACATGATTACAATCAGATCACATTAACGGCACAAGCGGTAGCGAACCCTTTGCTCATTAATAACAAACCAAAACGCACTAGGTCTAACATCTGCCCAGAACTGTGTACAGCCTTATGGTGTGCGTTGTTTGTCAGTTAATCTCTTGCCAGAGTTTAACGATCCGTTTCGTCCTGAGCAGGAGACGATACGTGATCCAGGTCGACAAAACAAGAAACAGAACTCCGTCCTTTTCTTGAATCCAGGCTGATTAAACCCGCTGCAGATGAAGGAATACGCGGCCAGTATTTCCTCGGATCCCCTTTGTATATCAGGCCCATATAAAATTGTCCCAGCTCAAAACTTGACCAGCGAGGTGATGCTGGCTAGCTAGTCCGGACTAGTGCTTCCTGTCAGCAACCGGGGGTTACCATGAAAGCGAAGAAACACACGCACCGACAGCTTTTATTCTTCCTCCCGCTCCTAGTGGCGAGGTGGTGCATTCAAAGACCCGACAGCCAATGGGAAAAGTGCAACCTTATCACAGGTGTGAAGCAGTTCTTTGTCTCACCACCAGTCTGCCTTGCCGTCCTCGTGTTGAATGCACATTCTCCATTTTGCGAAGTGGCGGCTTGTAGGAGTTTGGTGAAACTGGCTTTGGGATTCACATGTAAGCCAAGATCCTTTGTCTTGCCTTCAGCTCAATCTGAGCCAAATCACTGTTTAACCAGCTTCTTGGTCCCCAACAAGTTGCATTTCTGCCTGTCTCTCGAATGATGTCATCGCCACACCCCTCGATCCATTCGGTCTGATAACATTCCGAAAGTCTATAAGAGTCGCACGATTAAATAATGTAATCCCCATTCAAGTCAGCGTTTTGCCAAGCTGGATGTAGCCGGCTGGGCTGGCGGAGGGCTCGCGTGCACATGCTCTATGGGCCGCACAGTGCTGAAGTAGTGCAGATCCGTCCGTGTAGTTTTTGGCTCCAAGAAGGCTTTGTGCGCCACTGAACAAACTCTCATAGGAATGAACAGAGCTCTGCCTCAAATGCTGTATGCAGCTCTCATCATACATCCATGAGCGGGATCCGTGGAAAGGACCCAACTATACACTAATAAAAAACATAGGTTTCAATAATATGTTCCATTTCCGCCAATGGATCCCCCTACATCCTACACTGATCCTTCAACCAGGCAATTGTTACTGAACCACAAAACATAGATAAATAGATAGATAGATAGATAGATAGATAGATAGATAGATAGATAGATAGATAGATAGATAGATAGATAGATAGATTGATAGATAAGCAACAAGTGGCTTAAAAAACCCTGCCT
This sequence comes from Perca flavescens, assembly GCF_004354835.1. Lineage (NCBI taxonomy): Eukaryota > Metazoa > Chordata > Actinopteri > Perciformes > Percidae > Perca > Perca flavescens. Next base: position 12,871,704 of record NC_041332.1, on the reverse strand, counting down.
TGATACACTGTGTAAAAAGGCTGTGCTGTCAATCAAACATCATCTGTCAACATTTACTAAAGCCTGCAGAAACGCCACCATCAGAGCCCAGAACAAAACGTTCTCTTTGACTATATATCAACACTGAAGGCAAATTCAGATTTAAAACTGCCCATCCCTTCCACCCTCCTTCCCCTGCTGGATGAATGAATTTGATGGTAAAATGCTGTCAATCACCATCAAATCAGAACACGGACCTCCAAAACACACAGAGGCTTGAATGTCAACATGGTGAAAATTTATTTTAGGAAAAATTGTTTTTATTTCCTTCTTTTTCTCAAGCTCAAGATATCCAGGGAAAATGTGAAAACTTTTTCACGTCAAAACAAACACACACACACACACACACACGCACACACACACGCACACACACACGCGTTCACACACAAACACATACACACACACACACACACACACACACACACACACACACACACACACACACACACACACACACACACACACACACACACACACACACACTCTTTCTCTCTCTTACACAAAGTGAGTGCTGACCGCTGGAGGCTGAGAATAGATGTTCCAAGTTGGATGCAGTTGATGTAACTATTATCTTTCCTCTCTTTCTGCTCTGCTCTCCCCTGGTTCATGTTACACCTATCTCGTCTTCTTCTCCCTCCTCCTCCTCTGCTGCTGCTCTCTCATTTCTCTCTATTCATCTCCTCTCTCAGTCGCTCTTCTTCCTCCCCTTTCCTCTCCTCTGACTAGGCTCAACTCACTCCAGTATTTTTAGTATTTGTGAGTAGGCGTCACCAGGTCCTTATGAATTTTCATGGGTTTGTTTAGTGTGTAGGCTGACACGCTGCTCTCTCCCTTTCTCTCCATCTCCCCCTCTTCTTCTATCTATCTAGCTCTCTCACACATACAATCACAACAGTTTAAGAACACAACTGTTCATGCAAACACACACGTGTTAAGTGTGTGGGCTGGCTGCTGGTTAATGAGGATGTTTGAAATCTTGGGAAGAGCCAACAGCCTACAGCAGGCCTGTCAAAGCCAGCGCTATCACCCTCATCGTCCTCCATCATCCTCTGCTCTGTCTCTTCTCCCGGAGTTATGCATCGTGTTTTTCTTCTGACTCTCCAGCCGTGAGGTTGCTCAGATACAGAGGTTCTTAATCCAGGAAATTAAAAATCTTCATTTATCTGCCTAATCTTACATCCCTACAGTGTGTCTATATGTGTGTATAATTGGGATTACATCCACATGTATGTCAATGGTACAAGGAACATCTATTCTGCTCCTGTGTGTTACAGTTATTACATGTACCAGCCTGACATGTGGGCCAGCTCAATTCCATGAATTAAATAAGAGGCAGAGAGACTTATGTCTGAGTGTGTGCTGTTACTCTGTCCATTAGATACAAGCATATGGATCACGTCAGGAAGAATTAGGCCGCTGTGGGCCTCACACCTTGTCTCAGAGGAAGCAACACACAGACGAGCACACATACATATGCACATCATACACTCTTAAACGCGCAAGGACGTATAGGTCTGTGTAACGCTCTGTAGTGTAGTGTGATGTTTTCCATGCGAATCATTTAAAAAAAAAAGTCTGGATGGCTGCAGCGGGACTGCTCCCTTCTTTTTGTCATTTCTCCTCCTTCTCCTCTAGCTGCAGCTGGTCTATAGCTTGTGACAGTTCTCCATGTGTGCTGATTTTCACAATGCATAAGTGTGTGTGTGTGTGTGTGTGTGTGTGTGTGTTTGTCTATGTGCTCCTCTCTTCTTCCCTCTCCTGTCCCACATCAGCCCAGATTAGAGCGTCCGTCTCCTGAGGGAGACAAAAATATAAAAATAAAGCTTTTTACCAGAACACTGATCTAAACACACACACACGCACGCGCACACACACACACACACACACACACACACACACACACACACACACACACACACACACACACACACACACAAACTCATGCTAAGGGCGCATCATGAAAGCCTTTGGAGAGTGGGGCAGAGAGAGCCCTTTGCAGCAGAATCCCAAAAAGCCCTTTTAGTAGTCAGCCGACTGCAGAGAGAGAGAACTAGATGGGAATGTGTGTCGTCAGCTTTGCAGGTATTTGGTCATAAACCAAAGGATTGGCCAAATGAAAATTTTGACCTGATGATGGCGCTAGATGGGAAGTTAAGGACTCATAAAAGTTATTAAAATTCATCCTGGGGGGAACATAAATGTTTAAACTTCATGGTAATCAATCCAATTATTGTTGAGAGGTTTTACTCAAAATCACAAATGTAAACCTCATGGTGGAGGAAAAGTCAGGAGAGTCATTAGGATTCATCCTCTGAGGATCATTAATGTCTGTAGAAAATGCCATGGTATTCCATCAAAAAGTTGTTGAGATATTTTAGTGTGGACCAAGGCAGTGGGCCAATCAACAGACCCACACTGCCATCCCTTGAGCCATGCTGCTAGTAGAGCATCCAGACCAGAATTCATTCATTAACAACTTATTAACTCAACTTATTAACAGCAGACATGATAGCTTATTAGAAAGTGAGGAACCTCTGACTTACAGACTTTCTAATGAGCCATTAATTTTACAGTTATGTTATCAATAATTAAGGCAACCCAAAAGTTGAAAGTTAATTTTCTTGAACCTTAGAAATAGTCGTCTGACCAAATAATGTTGAGTCACGTTCTGTTGTGTATCCTCCTACATAACTTGCTTAATCTTTTTTTTATTATTATTAAAAATGAGTCATCTTTAACTACAGGTTTGACAGATTAACCCCTTTTATAAAAGAGCTGCAGAGCATCCTTGACAACTTATCAGAAAGTGAGCAACCCACAGTGTACCCACTTTCTAATGAGCCTTCAGGTCTCCAGTTACAGATGTTAGTCGTTAAAGGAATAGTTCAACATTTTAGTAAATACACTCACTTGTCTTCGTGCAGAGTTAGCTGAGAGGATTGATACCACTGTCTGTACAGTAAATATGTAGCTAATGCTAACAGCTGTTTAGCTTAGCATTTAGACTGGAAATGGGAGGAAACGGAAAGCCTGACTTTGTCCAAAGGTAAAAGAAAATCAACCTACCAACACCTCTAAAGCTCACAAATTATCACGTTAAGTCTGTGTTAAAGTTAGCGAAGTGTTCCTGGTTTAAGCTTCATATTCCATCCGCCAAAAGCTTATTACTGTTCTATAAAGCATTAATAATTGTTTTATTAACCATTATTAGTTTAGTTACACAATAGATAAAAAGATGAATTAACAAGACCAAGACAAGTAGAAAAATGTAACCTTTACTTATTTACAGATTGTACAGAGGTACTGAGTGACAAGGTAGTATTTACAACACAACTAGTAGCTTAGAAACCCCTGAACTTATACACAAGTGAGATACACGGCAGGGAGACCCGGAGGACTACACACCAACGCACTCCTTTCACCCAGTACTGTATATAATATGTGGACACCTGGACCAAACTTCCACATGTTCCTCGACGGCGGCTGGCGTTGTGCAGGAGCCAGCTGGGCGCCATATTGGTGACATTGCAGGCCGAGAGTCGGGAGTGTTTAAGCATCTGGGGCTCCAGTCAGATATGGTGCACAAACCAGGGTGGAGGGGAACGTTGGTACATGTAGCCTCAGTAGGTCAACTCAGGGACAACTCTGGTGTTGCAGCAAAATAGGTACCACCGAAAACACAAGCACGTCATGCATTAAAAAAAATCAAACAAAAGGTTGGTGTAAAAATCTGTGTGATGGTGGACGTACAAAACTCATTCTACATGCTCTCTTAACCACAACAGCACAGACGCAACATGTGTGTGTGTGTTTGCGTGTGTGCGAAACTGTATTTGTGTTGTATGAGTAAGAGCCGGGTCAAATGTTATGTGTGGGACGAAGGGAAGAGAGTACAGAAAAGTATACACACACACACACACACACACACACACACACACCACAAACAACCTCTTGTTACACATATCATCCTCTGTCTTATATAAATGCCTGCACGGTGTAAAACGCACATGCACACACACACACACACACACACACACACACACACACACACACACACACACACACGCAAGTGCACATACACACACACACACATGCACACACGCACACTTGCACACACGCACACACACACACACACACACGCACAAACACTCACACTCTTAAGTGAAACAGCACAGACTGGTAGTGGAAGAGAAATATGTGGGTGGGAGGGGGTTCGTATTAACCACACAGGCTGGACTATCATTATTCATTGAGTGTGATTCAGATGAGAGACCCAGCTATGTGTTGCTAGTTAACTGGTTAGCTGACCGGGATAGTTAACTAGTCTGTTAACCCAGCAGTGAGGACTGTACAGTAAGGTCCCAACCAACAACACACCAGAGGAAAAATAAATCACACAAGAATCTAAAAACATGCAGTCTTTTTTTTCTTTAAAGAAGCAGAATAAAAAGCCACATTGTTATTGAAATGAATTCAACACTTAATACCATTCAAATCAAACAAATGAAATCAGTTTCTAACATTTAAAAACAAAAATTTCTCTGTACAGAAGTATAATATTGCAACCTGATATTGTGCATATAACTCACACACCAAACCTGTTAAGATTACCAAAAAGGGGCAGCGTTCACCATTCAAAAGGTGCATTTTTTTGTTCAAACTGTCTTGCATTCTTTGCAGCCAATATATATAGATATATGTATGTGTGTGTGTGCATGTGTGTGTGTGTGTGTGTGTGTGTGTGTGTGAGTGAGAAAGAGAGAATAGAAAGAAAATAGAGACAGACGCTGAGCTAATGGGCTATCAAATCTTTCCATCAAAATCCTTGTGCTCAAAAAAATCAATGCCCTTAGTAGATTATGGATTTCTAGAACACTCATACACGCATTGCCAGCTCGTCGATTTTGTGCATGTGTGTGTGTGTGTGTGTGTGTGTGTGAATGTTGCCTCTGTAACGAGTCACTTTGCAAACTCTCTGCTTTGCCACGTGACTCTCTGCTGAAACACAGCGCTATGTTCTCGCCAACAGAGAGCCACACAAGTATCAGCTACTCTCGTCCAGGAGTACCAATTTGATGAGTAAATCTGCAACAGTGATGCACTCAGCCTCTGAATTCACTACGGAAACATTAAAACGGGCCTCAAGTTCTTTTGTTTAACATAAAAAATTATTAGAAAAAAATCTGTATCCTACGAGAGCCGGTGTTGGATTTGAGGAATTCTTACTAGTGATATAAAGTGATTTCCAACAATATGTTGAGTTTTAAACACCACGACTGAACTTTATTCTTCTAATACTCAATCTACTCTATAATAGATGGACATTGGGAAGGAGCAAAAAGTAAGTAAGGAGTAATTAAGAGAATTAACAAAAGCTGATAAAGGAAGAAGGTAAGGCTAGAAGGAGGGATGAGCACAGTAAAAGTGAAAAAAAAGAAGAGAGAGATTAAGAGTTGTTGTTGTGTATACTGTATAATGCTGTACCCATTATCTAACACTGTAACATGTCTGACCTCACAATGGAAACTTAATGGTGCCCTAAAACCCAATGTCAAAGAGAAATAAGAGAAAAGAAAACATCTATCCAGCGAATGATTGAGAATATTCATATTTTTCAGTATAAAAGTGTTTTTGGTCAAACGTCTGTGTTAGGTGGCAGGGTATAAAATCTACAAAGTGCACAAAGAGAAGCTATCTCATAGCTTCGACACACACACACCCACCCAAAACTACTATCCTAGACTACTGCGTATGTGCATGTGTGTGTGTATATGTGCATATTATGTGTGTGCGGGTGTGTGCATATTTGACCCTGTATAGGAGTTTAACTGTAACACAGGGCAGTAGGAAGCATGCAGTATGACCTGAAGGCTAGCTAAGAGAGGAAGCAAGGGTGCTAATACTGTACTGTATGTCTCTAGATCTAGAAACACTAGAACACACACTCTCGTCCTGATAGGCTTCGACTGGCGGCCATGTTTGGTCCACTTTTTGGAATGTTCAATTAACTGACATCAACAATAACAAACAGTCTGTAGTTTTACTCCCCTCCACCCCGCGTGTGTGTGTGTGTTCGAGTGTTTGTACATCTGCGGGCAGGAGCTGATATGCTTCTTAGACCTGTGTCCTGACCAGCTGCCCGCCTCCCAGTTCAATTCTAGTCTATTACAAATATAGTAATTTCCATTTAGTCAGCGACTACTCTAGCGTAGTTTACTACTCTTTAAGCCATGCTGGCAGTGCAGTTTGGAGGCTCAGACAACATATGGGTTGACCGAAGAAATCATAGTGCAACAGGAGAGTCCTGGAGTGGGGCGGGTGTGTTTAGCTGATATATATGTGTCTGTGTGTGTGTATGTGTATGTGTTTTTTTGTATGTGTGTGTGATCTCAGAAAGAAAGGGGTTTTCTGTGTGTCCCCTTCATCTCCAAGAGGTTGGTGAGAGGGCAGGACAAGTCGGCTCGTGTTCCAAACACACTGTTGTATCTTCCATCACATCCCACTGTTGGCGTTAAACTCCGTGCACAGTGTCCCTCTTATTCCACCAGGGATTCGATCGGTCTTGTAAGCCATATTGTCAGTCGTTGGCCTTAGCTTGAGGCTAGTACACACACTCACACTCTTCATCTTGTATTGTGCCTCCAGGTGTCCCTGTGGCCCCAACCCTGCCCCATAGAGGGTGTGTTAAAGAATGATTTATTTACTCTTTACTTAGCGTCCCGTTAACCTTTTAGTCCAGAGCAGACCTTCCCGTCTTTCACCCATGTGTGTGTTTGTACGTATGTGTGTGTGTGTGTGTGTGTGTGCGCGTGTGTGCGTGTGTGTGTGTGTGTGTGTGTCAGTATGTCTATATGTGTCTGTGTCTGTGTGTTTCTGTGTATGTGCTTAGAATCAGAGCTGCCTGGTCCGGTCACACACACCTCTGTCTTGCATGCGTGTGTGCTAGTGTGTTTCAGTGAGAGTAAGTGTGTTGCGTGTGACTCTCAGACGTCAGACTCGATGCTGGGCATGCGGCGGTAGAGCCGGGGTCTGTTGCCACCTGCGCTCGAGGCTCGCGGCGCTGTCACATAGTTCATTGGCTGAGCGGCGGCAGGTGGGACCATGTAGGCCACCACAGGGGGCTCCTGTTGAGGGTAGAACACCTGTTGGTCGACAAGGCCGCCATGCTGGTTGTTGTGATGGCTGCCATGGTTACCTAGCGTAAGCGACAGCGGCATTCGCTGCTTATAGAGCTCGTGGGCGGAACTTCTCTGTGGCATGCGTGTAACAGCCTGGGGGGAGGGATCTCGTTGTGTCGTGCCAGGAGCTGACTGGAGGAAAGGGTTGTGAGAGGGGCGATCAGGGAAGAGACTCTTTGAGCGCCGGGGGAGGGGCATAGGGGCGTCCAGACTGTGGTGGTGGGAGGGTGACGGAGAGGGGGGGCTGCGGCTGCTGAACGGACGATCCGAGCGCATTGTGAGAACATTAGCATAGGCCCCCTCGTCCAGGGTCAGCTCCCTCTCCCTATCTCTGTCAGGCAGGCTCAGCCCCCGCAGGTGGGCGTGCAGCTGCGACTGGCGCTCGGGAACGCCGTCCGGAAGCACGTTCTCGTAGGAGTGCTGACGACTCAGCTGAAGGTGTTGGGCCGACGAGGAGGTGGGGAGAGGAGACGGAGAGGAAGGGGAGGGCTCGAAGGGGTTGACTAGCCCGTCCCCTTCGCCCACCAGGCCCAGCTCGCTCTGGGGAAGGTAGTGTGTAAACATGTCCCCGCTGTGTGGGTGAGCGTGTGTGTGGGAGTAGTGGGAGTGCAGGTGGTCTTCGCTGATGTCGTACAGGTTTCCCAGGTGGGCGCAGGCATCACAGCGAGCCTGTGGTGAGCGGACAGTGTAAAGGCCGGAGTAACCGCTCAGCTTGGTCAGGCAGGAGCGACAGTGGCCGGGCCTGGCGCTCTGTGTCCCCTGTCCTGCACCTGGAGCTTCGAATGAACCTCCAGCTTTGTCCTTCGCGCTGCAGGGAGAGAGGATGACACTGATTATACAAAACTATACAAAAAAAAAAAAAAAAAAAAAAAAAAAAAGCACTTGAAACATGGCCATGGTGTTCATTTTCTGCTGAGCATGATACCTGCTGTGTGTGTAGGTGCTATATTTCTTGTCCTTCAGGGAGTGCAGGTCAGCCTCTGCGCTGTGACTATGGTGCAGCAGGCTGGCACTCAGCTGCAAAATGGGTGCGTCCGCCTGGTGGGAGAGCGTGTGACTGTGGGAGTATGTGCTGTCAGGTGGAAACAGGTCAGGGGGGTAACTGTGGTCGTCACCTCCCCCCTGGCTGTCTCGCTGGTAGGGCGGAGCGGAATGGAGACTGGCCTGGTCCGAGTCAATGGAGTAGATCTTGGATCCTCCACCCCCACCTCCTCCTCCTCCTCCCCCAACCCTCTTCCTCAGCTGATTGATAGGCTTGAATCCACCCCTCGCCGCCATGGAATCTGAATCTTTGTGTGATGGCGGCCGGCTGGAGCACTCTGAGATGTCAGAGTGCGGCGGCTCTTCAGGCAGGTAACGCTGGCTCTTCATTGGTGGAGGTCCAGGTCCAGATGCTGGGACAGGGCTTGGGCCGGGAGATACGACAGTAGGCTGGGTCTTCAATGTCTCCACACTTTTCTTCCATAGGGCTCGAGGTTTAGAGGCCTGTGGACCAGCAGAGACGGCCGGCCCGGCGAGGCGGGTCTTGCCGTTGTCGTTGGTGATTGACAGCTGGGGCTTGTTGGGGCTGGTTTGAAGAGGGGGGGCTTTTTGTTGCGCCGGAAATGGCGCAGCATTGTTAAGGAGGTTTTTGTGTCTCCCGGACAATGACAAGAAACTGTGCGGGCCAGCGGCGTTGCTATAGAGACCAGGACCCTTCTGGGGCAGACTATGGAGTGAGTTACCTAGGAGACAAGAAGAGATGCACCTCAGACAACAAATACAATGGATAGATGTTTGGATGGATGCTCAGCCAGTTAGCTGATTCATTATCTACTGCCCTGGCATGCTGTGTGTGCCATCTAATGTGTTTCTAATAATGAAGCAAGCTTATACATGACAGTCAATCCGATTACAGTCTGGAGTCCACAACAAAGTGAAAGGAGTCACCTTTAGATATGCAAACGTAGACTGTAAAGAAAAGGCAGGGTGACTTCTGAACGTGTGAGCAATGTTATGACAGGTGCCATGTTTGTGAGGGTACTATCTATGAATTGTTATTGTATGTGTTGTTCATTGTTGTTATGTACAAATGTTATTTAGAATATACACTGTAAGGTGTACTGGGTGTAAAAGAGTTATATTACCTTTCCCCGTCATCACATCTAGTATGTTAGGCTGCAAGACTACAGTGTTGCGTTTGGGAGAAGACAAAGCCATGGACTTGGCAGACTTGAGCAGATGCAGCATGTTGGCTTGAGGACTAAAGTCCAGCTCAGGATTCTTTTTCTTCATATCTATATGAACACCATGGATACAGCTCCATATACCCTAAGATGAGGAGCGGAGGTGAAACAAAAAGAATGAAAAGGAGAGGCAGAGAGGAGAGAGATAAGGGAGATAATAGAAGAGTTATTTCCCAATCCAATGGCTTCACAAGAATAAAGTTCAAACATGCAAAAGACTAATTTCCTTGTGTAGTATATTAAAAGAGACCTCTGCATCCTTTTCTGCAGTGCCTTTACTGCAAACCTTAACCTCATTTTGTCTTGTAATGTGGCAAGAAGAGATAATCGCCACTTTTTAGATTAACTGCTTATAGAGGCGCCTGGAAAATTAAATTTAGGTGATGATGTCACTGGAGGGGGCCTTTGAGTGCAAGGAGATGTTCTTCTTGGAGCCACTTAACCTCCAGCATCGCCCATCGTACATCGAGACACACACACACACACACACACACACACACAGACGCCACACTCTTTTTGTAAAACATTTAATGTGTGAAATGCTGCTCATCTGGAATAAAAGCACTGCCTAACACAGAGACATGACATATGAATAATGAAAAAATGGTCTGTCTGGAAGTGCCCATTTTGTGTGTGTGTGTGTTTGTGTGTACGCGCGTGCGTGCATCTGTCTGCCCGTGTGGTCAAGTCCGTCTCTCACCTTGCTGCAGCTCATATAATTTTAAACTTTGTTAGACCAGTCTTATGTATGTGACTGTGGGTGAGAGAGAAAGAGAGAGAGAGAGCTGTGTGTGCGTTGTCCATATGAGCATGTGTTCACATCATCCTTTTAGCAGTTTGATTCCTCTATCCAGCCGTTCATATGCGCAGCAGTGAATTCATCTCTACCTCAGCTGGGCTCTACAATCACACTATCCCCTCTCTTTTATCACACACATACACACCCATACTTTCTAACTATTAATTGTAACTGCAGTGTGTTGCTCATACATATGATTCTCACACAGATGTGTATTTTGTCTTAACTGAAACAATCATGTAACAGACACATTTCATCCATTCACACAACTGTTACTGTTTGCATTTTCACAGCATCTGAAAAATCATGGAGATTATGCAAATTAGACTGCTTTGTTTGAGATGCAATTTCTGCACACAACAAGACAGACAACAGAGTAATCATTTTAATAATTTACTGTGTGATGTTTGAATTGATGTTGTTAAAAACCACAAAGGCTTGACGGCTGTCTTCAAAGTCGCAATAATGGACATAATTTTTTTTTTCTGTTTCAGTATGGAACCACATTGAGACAATTTGCAAATACAGTTAAGTGTTGTTTATCTTGCTGTTTCTCTGTGTGTTTAGCCAGCTCTCTTTTTATTTTATACTCTTTAAGAGTAGTCTGCAAGTCGGCTTCACTACTGGGTTAAAGCCTGACATGTCGCATGTCCCTCCCTTCTCGCTATGATTGGTTTAAAAAATACAAACAAGCCGCGTGTTTTTCCACCAATATCTGACTATATAGGTGGAGTAGCCAGACCATACATAGTGATAGGTCTGCCAATGTAAGACTAGCATCAAAGAGCCCCCTTTTTAGGGGGATTTTTCCCGTCATTTAGTGCGTTATATAGTTATACAGTTTTTCAACTGCCTGAAAATGGCTAGCCCACATTTCTGTTTGAAATTCCTCACTTACTGATGTCATTGATTGAGGCTATGTTTAGACGGAAATGATCTGAAGAGAAAATCCAAAAGTGGCATTGCGTTCTCACTTTTTATTCCGCGTTTAGATGAGCGTTTGGGGGGGAAATCTGCGTTCTTATGGTGATGCAAAAGTGTGTGAAATACGATGTAGTATGCACACCAGGCGGCTAGGTGGTAGTGTGAAGCACTGCCACACAACACCACCAAGCCCGCGCGCCTGCGTAGAACCTTCCTTCTACTTCTCTCCCTCTCCTCCTCCTCTCTCCCTCTCTTCTCCCTAGTAGTGCAAAACCAAAACATGGCGAAGCGAACAACAAAAGCTGACAATTTTGTCTGGACAGACGAGGAGGTGGAGTAATTGCTCCAAACATCCTTAAATTACAAAGCCACAAAGGCACAACAGGGTGTGGACTGGGACGTCATATCCACACGAGAAAGACGCTATCTGTAAAAGTCAGATATCATCAAAGCTGAAAGCCATCCAGACCACGTATAGGCAGGCTGTGGATACCCAACGGCGGAGTGGCCATGGGCGAGTAATCACTCTATGCCACCGTGAGCAGATCGGAGCAGACTTTTGCGTTTTTACCCTTTGGACGGAAATGCAGCGGTGGAGCGTTTTTAAGATTCTGGAGGGTGATTTCACTTTTTTGCGTATTTAAACCCCAAAAACGTTGTTGCCGTCTAAACAAAAGGCACATCTGATAAAATATTTTGTCGTTTTCACCTGCAAGCGTTGTCGTGTAAACAGGGCCTGAGAAAGCCAGCCCAGTTTTTCATATGTGCTGCCCATATGTGTTGACTGAGCAAGCACAGCCCACCCACTTGTTTGAATTTGGTTGACCATTCACAACAGAGTGGGAGAGCTGACCAATCAGAGCAGAGTGGGCGGGCCAAAAGCTCAGACAGAGTTTTTCAGGCGAAGCCACTGCAGCAATGGGCAGAATGGGTAACATAACATGTTTTTTGAACATCAAAGAATTTAAACCTATTCTAGCAGACCCCAACAGTACAAATATGAGGCTGAAAAGGAGTATAAAAGTGGCTCTTTAAACACCAATAACATTATAAGAAATTCCCATCCGGAGTCCTGATATTGATATTGCAACAACTTACAGTCCCAATCAATGCTGTACATCAGTTCTTGCACTCTTGAGGATGGTGTTTGATAAGTAAGTGGGGTTCAGCACTGCAAATTCTACTGGCAACATCTGAAGGTACTACGTCAGAAGCAGAAGGGGGAAACACTGGACCATGTTCCTGCAGTGAAAAATATTTAATTTCCTTCTCCTCACCCTGCTGATAGTGAATAGCAGACCCGGCCTCCCAGTGCAGACACCAGTGAAGCAGTATCTTAGCCTCCAGTAGAAAAGGTGTTCAGAGATGAAGGTGAGGATGGCGAGGCCCATGGCTGTGGCCAGCATGTAGAAGACACCTGCCATGTTGTCTATGTCCAGCTGGCTGGACATCACCTCGTTCTTCTCATTGTGGCAGATCCCTGTCAGCCACTGGGCCTCCAGCTCCTCCATCTCCCCTGTTGGAAAGGTAGAGAAAAAGGCAAAGTGAAGGTTTAAGATGGCAGCAAGTAGGGGCGAGGGATGGAATAAGAGAAATAAAAGGAGGTTGAGAGAAAGGAGAGGGAAAGGATGGTCAGTAGTGGGGAGGTGGGAAAAAGGGCATTTCATTACGATGGAGAAGGGAGGAGGGGAGCAAAGTGAAGTGGTAAATAGATCATAATGGAAAGGAGACAGGATTTGGAGTGAAAAAAGGTTGTAGGAGGAGGGAGAAGAATTGATAGTGATGGAGTGATAAGGAAAGATGGGATGAATTACTATCAGACTGAGTGTGTTTGTGTGTTGCATGCACACACGGGTGTTTGCCCTGAATAAAAGGGTCGGGTGTGAAGGGAAGCACTTTAGTGGTTTCAGCAGTTTGATTTCTGTCGTGCCCTTTCCTTTTTTCCACTTGCACCATCTCACAGCTTATTATACAGAACAATCTGGAGGAGCAAACATAACAGGACACAATGGGCACACACACACACACACACACACACACACACACACACACACACACACACACACACACACACTCACACACTCACACACAGAGTAATGATGATGAAATGGGCTGTTAAGACTAGCCCCTGATAGCTTTCGGACAGAGGGAGGGAGGAGAGGGGCTGTTTGGAAAACTGAGCAATGGCACAACTGTAAGAACACTTAATGCCTGGAACATAAAAGACGTAAACCTCAATGCAGTGTGACAGATTGTGCAGAATGGGGATGCGTGCAAGCGCCTCACCATCTCCTATGATGCCCAGTATGGCCAGATCAACATGGCGTTTCCAGTAGGATCCTTTCTGCAGGGCGATACCATAACCTGTGGTGGCAAAGATGTACCCACTGCCGATGGTGACCAGCTTACAGCCATCGTCTCTGCCAGCCATGTAGTTCAGCACTGCAGCGTCGTAAATGAAAGCATCCAGCTTTCTGTAAGGGAACACATATTCTAGATTTACTATCTAGACCACACAACTTTCGGACTGTCTTATATTAAAATAGTTTTGAGGATTACACTTATTTGGTTTCTTGTTAAGAGTTAGGTGAGAGGATTGATATGTTAAGCTAAAGCCAGGATAAAGTTAGCTTAGCATACAAACCACAATGTGTCCTTTTTACACTTTGATTTTAAACTGATTAAACAAAGAAGATGTTAATTAGTGATTAGTTAATTAGTTAGTTAGTCGATCTTAAGAGGTGGGATTTTGTTACTGTGGTACAGTAGCTACACTGTTTCATATGTAATACTGTTTTTATATCCTGCAATATTTCTTTAAAGCAGTGGCTCCCACCACCCCAAAGGATCCAAAGATAAATCTGATGACAAAAACTACTATTACATACTTCTAAAAACCCTTTGAATTAAATAATCTGAGGAGAAAAAAAAACACTCTGAAGCTTACACACTCTGTATACTGTATTTTGAGACCATGGCCTGAAACAAGTGGAGATTGCTCACAAGCCAAAGAGGTGGTAGCAACGCTAAAAGGCATATGGTGGAGTTTTTAACATAAAAATATGTTATCTCAAATCTATTTAAAATGAAAAAGCTTTTTAATTCCATGTAACATCAACAACAATGATAATGTATTTGGGGTTTGTATTCATGTGATGGTAAAAGAAGATGAGAAATTTGATACATCAGGCTTCACTATTAAAGACCACAACACTGTCGAGTCTTCACTAAAGAGACTCATGTACATACTGTACAGTGTTGTGTCAGTAATAATGTTCCTTAGATCCATTAACAAACCAGTTGGATTATTCACAACGCTCTGTTTTCTTGGAGCTGAAATTCTCACACAGATCAGAGAGTACTGTCCGGCGTTCACACTGGTACAGTGACTATTTACACACATGAGGATGTATTTGTTCGCACTGAGCTATAATCTTTTACTCGCAGGTTTTGTCATTATTCTGACATGACAAGCTGAATTCTAACTAAGGGGCGACAATTTGTATCAGACGCAACAATCCCCCATGTGTGCCTGACGCATCTGAGCTCAGCAAAAACAGAAGTGTGATGTATGACTGTTAACCAAACACAATGTGACAAGGAGCCGATATCACCACTCTATATAGCAGCAGAAACCTTTTTTAACTTCTTTATCAGCAAAACAATGTTTTATATTATCCAATGAATAAACCTGGGTGCTAATCAATCCCCCTGGGGCCCCCTATGTTAGAAATGTATGTATACATACATATTAAACACTTTGAATTAAACTGTTCACCATAGGGCATGTGTTAAAGGCAGTCATTGAGTATCTGTTGTTGAAAAAAAGAGAATTCCGTTTTTCCATTTAAGATTCATTCAAGTATAGAGCATTTAAAATGTGTCACAGCCTATTGCATGCCTTTGACAAGAACATTTCCTTCAGCTTAGACAAGCAATTTTGCTGAAGAATTGAATTAAAGACCCAGGATTCTGCTGAACACATTAATTATACAGTTGTTGTGTTGTATAAACAAAGCCTATTATATGATGTATGAGAAACAAACATTATCTATCTGATATACAGTATCAATAAAGTAATTACAGAGAGGGAAAAGCAAAAAGTAAAATTATATTTGGAGAAAAAACCCAAAAGATCAAAGCACACACAAAACTAATGAACAAATAAAAGCAGTGCAGCCATCCTTCCATTAGTGTGTGTTTAGGAGGGAGAATAAAGGTAGCATCTCCAGAACAAATTACACTCTCCCTGTTTTGGCAGCTCCCTCTTTCCAGCAGCAACCAGACTTAATAATGAGCACTTGTTTTTTACTGTCAGTGACAGAAACACTGAGCACAGTTTCTGCAGCATTTTAGCATAGTGCTGGGCTCCCATGGGGCCGAGTTTCTGTGTGATGCAATGCCTTTTTTTGTTTGTTTTCACATGTTCTTATTCATACAAGCTGTCTGCAAACAGAATTAGCCTCTCAGGTATAATAAATCTCAACTTGACATGATTTGACTTGACAAGTTTACAGTACCCAGACTTGAGGGTGGCCAGTGCATCATGGACACCAGTCTGATGGTATTTGGTCATGTACTGATGCATATCTGGATAGTTCTTCCTGATGTTGCGCTCAGTGCTGCCGTTAGGAACAGTCCCGAAGCGAAATGGAGGGGAATAAGAGTATGGACTCTGGAACTGCAGGGAGAGAAATAAGGAGAGCAAAAGAGAGACAGATTGTTTAAATAGGGAACTGACAGGAGAAGACAGGAGCACAAAAGAAGAAAACATAAAAACAAAGAAGCTGAAAGACAAAGAGCAGGAGGGAGAGACAGCAAGAAGAGAAAAAGGAAGGGAAGGAAGGGAGTGCAAGAAAGAAAGAGATGGAGCAAAAGTGTTTAAGTGAAGGAGAGACGTACAGGGAGAGGAGACAGAGTGAGTGACAAGAAGAGACGGAGGAGAAAGGAGGAAGGAGAGACAGTGGAGTGGACTCATCAGTCATCATCATTGTGTGTCCAGTCTAGCGTAAGGGTTCTGCTGACACTGCCAGCCACTGCAAACTACACACATATCCAAACACACACATACACACACACACACACGTCTTTGATCTTTGCAGCCTCTGTATGTGTGTGTGTGTGTGTGTGTGTGTGTGTGTGTGTTTGTGCGTCCCTGGGTCTGCTGTGCTGGCAGTGTTAGTGTGGTGACAGCTACGGCCAGAGGGTTTGGGCTGTTGAAGCCCAAGGGCGCTCCCTGGTGAGTCCTGTCTGGCCGCAGGGCTGGCATCCATTACAAGAGCAACCCTGACTGTGAATGTGTTTAGTTTTTTGTGTGTGCGTGCGTGCGTGCGTGCGTGCGCGTGCGTGCGTGCGTGTGTGTGTGCGTTTCTACGTGTGATCGCACCTTCTTGTCAGACAGTCCCGTGACTTGGTCCACGAACTCTTCCTGGATCATGAAGGCAGCCAGGTTGGCAGTGTAGGAGGCCAGGAAGATGACGGCAAAGAAGGCCCACACTGATACGATGAACTTACTGGTGGTGCCCTTTGGGTTCTGCACGGGTACAGAGTTGTTAAACACCAGACCCCACAGCAGCCAAATGGCCTTACCGATGGTGAATGATGGACCATGTGGGTCTGAGGGAGAGAGGCAGAGGAGCAGAGGAAGAAATGAAAAAGAGAAATTGTAAAACAGACTATTTGCTAAAGAACCAAGAAAGGCCAAGGCAGGTTAAAGGAGTATAACAATTTAAAGTCATATTTCAGCTGATAGTATGAGGCTGATTTTGGGATTAAAACAGCCAACCGTGTAATAATGTAATAGTGTACTTTAAAATATAAATCATTCTCTTTCCCTGAAATTCCTGCCTTACTGTTGCCTACCAGCAGCTGAAAACAGAGGCTCTAATTTTTGCAAAGTATCATACATGTCACCATCTTTTTAACTACAAACAAACTTCCAAAAGTGAAGTTGAAACAAAGAGTTTTATGATCCAGTTTGAGGGCGTCATGCTTCCTCCAGAGGGGTGACATTGTAAATATGTGACAGTATTATTGGCTTTTTGTTCATGCCTTTCAGACTTATATATTACGGAGAGAAGAAGAAGAAAAAACTGCTTGTGAGATTTAGACCTGCTACTGTGATGCTGCATGCAGTCATTTGCACCTAAAACACACCACAAAACGCAAGTCAAGAGGTTCAACTGTCATTCACTTTCACTTGAATTTGAAAACAGGACGGTTTATTTGAAACAGGGCCGTAATTGGTAAGTTGCACCACTGCAACACAACAAAGAAAAAAAGGAAAGAGAACACAAACTGATCTCATGCCACTCTCAATTCTGTACAGTAAATATTGAAAAGGTAATTGAGAAAGGTTGCCTGCAATCTCATAGTGACAGCGGACTCCAGGAAGTTACTGCTCCCTGCTAAGAAATAGTCCGCCACATAATCCAACATGTTTTTACTCTTCAGTTTTGCACAGATTAAACAAATCAGATATAAGATGTTAATTAGTATGCTTTAGAGGTGCTGCTAGACTGATTATGTTATCTTTGGACGGAACCGCGCCAGCTGTTTCCACCTGTTTCCAGTCTTTGTGCTGAGCGCTAAGCAAACCGGCTGCTGGCTCCAGCTTCATATCGCTTATCGTACAGACACTATAGTGGTATCAATCTTCTCATCTAACTCTCATCAAGAAAGCCAATAAGTGTATTTCCCGACAATGTTGGAATATTCTCTTAAATATACACTGTTCTCCTGGAGGTGAAACACATTTGTAAAAGAAAATGTAGTTATAAAACATTTTACATTTGTTGTTCAATCAGTGTGTGAAACTTAGCAAACTACACATATTATTTAGCTCTACGGAACTATGTTCAGGTGTGCTTAAAGAAATATTCCCTCGCACACCTGGATCGGCCTTTAGGTTATTAAAATGTTAAATTAATCTAAAATATAATTATGTGTGATCACATCATTATTCTCCAATTTACAACAAGCAGGGCAGCTCCAGGTGCTGTTTTTTTTTTTTTGATGATGTGACTAGCTTTAGGAGAGAATTGTTAATGCTGTGTAACACTAAGTGAACCGTCTAAAGTCAGGGTAATAATAGGTCACTTCTTTTGCTCCAGGGGAAGCTAGGATCTTTGCTTCTTGCTCCTGGGTGAAACGATTGGTGTCATATTTCTGATTGTGTGTGTGTAAGCCTACCTTTGCCTTGGGCCAAGTTGCGGTTGAAGCCCAGCGGACTGACAAACTCAAAGAGGAAGACGGCGATGGCTGTGACAATGAGCAGCATCACAAACATCATCACCCAAACTGATGCACTGAAGGGCTCTGAGAGGGGAGAGAGAGAGGGGGGGGACACAGAGTTAAAGAGAAATTGAGTACATGAGACACAGTGTAGGAGCAGGAGATGCGTAAAAAGTGAGGGATGGAGAGAAAGAGGAGACAGAGAGTCGGAAAAATAAAGGAGGAGACAAGAGAACAAGAGATAAAGTGAGGACCAGACGATAGTGAAGACACAGAGAGGGGAGGAAGGGAGACAGACGGAGTGAGAAAGGAGGGGAGGAGAGGGAGAGTTAGTCACAGAGAGTTTGACGGAGCACATTTCCATATTTCTCATTATTCCCTTGGATGAGAGCTGAGAGAGGGAGAAGCCTGGGGCGGGGGAGATGGTAGAGGGAGAGAGAGAGAGAGAGAGAGAAAGACAGGGGGAGAGAGAAGAATCAAAATCCGAGTGATCTGATGTGCCCTGCTGTGGGCATGTGTATGTGATCTATTTGTGTGTGATCTATCTTGTGTGTGTGTGATCTGTGCTTGTGTGTGTGTGTGTGTGTTGTGTGTTGTGTGTGTTTGTGTGTGTGTGTGTGTGTGTGTGTGTTTTTGGTGTGTAGCAGGGCAGGAGTTCAGAGAGCGGGATGAGTGCCAGAGACGCTGGACCCAGACAAATTGTGTGTGTGTGTGTGTGTGTGTGTGTGTGTGTGTGTGTCTCACTGTATGTCTAAGTATGTGACTGCCAGGGTTAGCCATCCCTGAGAGATTGTGCACTGAGGTGCCTTTAATATGAATGCGAGAGATACTGAACCATCACTGATACCCTGGTGCAGGCTTAACACACACTCACACACATGCATTTAATGTGCTTTCATATACAGTAAATACATACACACAAGGCATTCACCCCTTAACATACATAAGGCCAAAGCACATTCATTCTTTCACACTATTCAATACGCAAACTTCCTAATATATTTGTGCAGTATCACACACATCCCCCCCCCCCTTACACATACTTGCATACTGACACATGGCTTGATACACAGGGACCAACACACATGGTCCAATACATCCCCTCGCTCCCCGTCTCGCTCCAATGACAATACAAGACATTAGGCGAGCACAGAGGAGCGCTTCAGTTTCTAGTCATCTGAACAACTGGAGAAGAGGAATAGGAGGCGGAGGAGGAGAGATGAGGAGAGAATATTATCAAGAATGTCTTGTCTGAGCTGACTTTTTAAAAAACAGTTGGCACACTCCACTTCCTCCACTCTGCTAGAAATATTAATGTGCTTATGGTGTTGAGGCCCAGATAAAGTCAGAGTACAAGTGGATTTTGGCCAGCATACATTGTCTGAATAAAATATTCCATTTTATGTGCAGGATTTTGCCAGCACCTCCCCTTTTTTTTTTTGCTCTTTTTTTGTTGTCTCACTGTGGGACAGACAGAGACAAAGAAGAAAAAAGTATGGTCAAGGAATACAAAGAGAAAGATAGATTTACCGAGGAAGGCAGAAGGAGAGACGGTCCCATTGCTGCGTGACACCATGACGCTGATGCCAGTCTCCACAAAGGGCACAGAGAAGTCAATGGCCTCTGACCTCTCCTCATTGATGGTCAATGAACCGACTGCCATCACCGCCTTCTTATACACCACCTGGTAGACAGAGAATAGAATAGTTACAATGGGTGCATAACTCACTACCTACAATGACAGAAATATAGCGAGCTCTGTGAATATTTAGACAACATCATAGAATCCGTCTTTAATATGTCCTTTTTTTTGGGATGTGAAATATCACAGTGACTGAGGGTATAAACTCAGAATGTCAGCTATAGTTGCAGGGCATTTTCAGCCATATCAGATGAAAAGTAAAAATACAGCTGTTATTTTCATTGTGCCACCATTTCTGGGTGTTTGAATGTATTCTGACAGACGGAGATTCTGCAGATAAAGATGTAGTTTTTGGTACGCAGTAAAAATTTTCTTTTTCAGGTTTAATTGTCTCCTAACGGTCTGCTCTCATAAACATTACCACAATCTATGGATCATATTGTCAGCTTTCATTATCAGACATTTTATGTATCACTTTCAAACTTTAGGGACTTAGTTTTAATTTCATCGGATCTTGAATAAGTCATTTCCAGAAAAGATAAATGATAGTGATCAAGTGAGCATCAAGGTATCCTGCTCCGTGAAGAGCTTGTAATCTGCACTCGTAAATAGTTATTTGTATGGAATTTAAAGCCCCAATAAGAAATATTACTGACCATATAAATTAATAAAGAGTGTAGTGCCTCATAAGTGATCATATTTGAAACATAAACCTTTATTACTCCTACTGTAGAATCAAACAATGATATATGATAAGTCCCAATGTGTAATAAAAGATGTGTGAGTCAATTTAGGAGTGATAGCAGCTTCCAGTCCTGTGCGTTCAGGTTTGGTGGTGGTGTTTACAACAAACATAAGTCTGGCGATATTCCATATTTTTCCAAAAAGGCAACAAATCCCATGAAAAGAGCAAAACCAACAATGAATTGATTCTTCTAAGAAGTATTGTCTCTGTATCTTAAGCCTGATATACTGTAGCTTATTCCTCCGTGCCACAGGCCTCCATTGTTGTCTAAAAACACATCCTTTCTCTAGTAGGAACAAATGGGCTTACGGCTCAGTGCCAAAGAAAGGGAAGGGAATTGTTAAAACAAGCTTTATCACCAGCCTTTAATCATTACATGTAATAATAGGTCCATGTAGAGTCTAAGTAAAGGAAGGAACAAGCATCTGTGATAATGATATATCTAATGTGCCATTTTAAATAATTACTAATGACAAATATTGCACACTTATTTGCTTTCTTGCCGTGACGTAGACAAGAGGATGAATACCACTCACATGTATGTCCTTTACTGTAGATGTGACGTTACTGCCAACAGCGGGTTAGCTTAGCTTAGCATATTGACAAGAAGCCACAGAGGTGCTGGTGGGTGGATTTATGTAAAGCTGGACAGAACCAGGTTAGCGGTTTCCCCGTTTCCAGGCTTTATGCTAAGCTAAGCTAATTGGCTGCAGGCTGTAGCTTTGTGTTTACTGCACAACATTGTAAGTGGTATCAATCTTCTCATCTAACTAAGTTAGCATATTTCCCAATAATTACATAGAAAGTCAGAGAGACAGACTTATATGGTATTGTAGTAAGGGACAGACAAGTAGGAAGTACCTCTCCAACCATGCCGTTCCACACATTGTTGATCTTCTTGCCGTGTTTTCCATTTGTGACCAGGTACAGGTCATAAGTGAACTTGACGTTCCTAGCTATCTTCTTTAGAATGTCGATGCAGAAACCTTTGCAGCACTGCTTAATGTAGGAACCTCCTGATGTGCTGTTACTGCAACACACAGACACACACAATCAACAATTAGGTCATATATTTTATATTAAAAATACATTTCAGTGTTACATAGACGATTGTGTGGAGCGTGAGTGTAACTGTACTTTTCCCGCCTGCTCGCTCCACATCTGGTGGTTCCATCAAACTGTAAAACTAGAATTATGACAGTGCAGAGTAACCATAAATACTGCTGAAGGGCAGAGAGAGCTTGTATGGAGTTTGTGAGTGTGTGTATGTGTTTCCCTCAGGTGCCTGAAAACACAGGGGTATTGAGCAGATGCTGCTGGGCTTTAAATAGCGCTGGGCTCTGCAGAACAACCAACTCACATGATTAAAATATCAGCTGTCCTTCCCCTTGTCTGTCTCCTCATTCCTTTACGTTGTCTTTTTCCCATCCTCCTGTGGGTTTTACCGATTATGTCCGTAAGGAGGTACTTCTCATAGACTGTAACAGTCTATGGTACTTCTCTAAAACTCACAGCCACCTACTGTACATACACACCGCAGCCATACAGACAGGATGCGAAGAATGGAAACAGATGTTTAAATAAACCTTTCTGACAGCCCTCCCCGTGGACCTTGGAGCTGTGAACTAAACTGCATTGCTGGATCAACTGATACTCAGAATCTATTAAACTCTACCAGCATTTATAAAAGTATTACCATGAAAACTTTATTCTGCTCCCATGTCATCCATCTCTGATGTACTGAAGCATGTATGGATTGGAACAGTAACTCTGTGACCTTTTCACTTGCCATTTTAGCCGACTCCGATTCAAGAGAAAGTTCTTAAAGAACTGAGGGATTCACACACAGAGAACAACTGTCAAAGAACTGAATCATCAAAGGATTAAAATATCTTTTTAGCAGCAGTCAACTGTATCTGCAGCACAGCACGATGTGCGTGTGAGAATGTGTGTCTGAGAGAAAGAGGGAGAGAAAGAGAGCATTTTATTCATACGTGCATGTGTGTGACTCTGTGTATGTACTATATGTGCCCCAGGTGTTCTAATGCACACATAATGTACACATTAGCTCTTCCCAGCTGAGCACTCTCTGTGTCCTTATGTCATTATGTAAACACACGCACACACGCACGCGCACACGCACACGCACACGCACACGCACACGCACACACACACACACACACACACACACACACAGCGACAACAGACTACCTGAGATACACATAAAGTAGTGTTTGATTCATGTCATGCTTTTATAAAAACAAATGCACACAAATAAGTAGCCAAGTAGTGACTAAGTAAATGTAGCACTTATTTGTAATGTACTACTTAAGAGTGCAATGAAAAATGAAGACATTGTTAAAAAAAAAAAGAAAATTCAGCACTTATGGATGGTTGGATGTATGTGAGCATGTATGGACACATGGATGGTTTGACACAGAAAACGAAGGCCCAGAAGAGACTAGTCATCTTGGCCTGTGACCCGCTCAGACTTGCTCGCTGCAGAGAAAGGTTAAGAAATCGGGTCACAAGTTAAACTTCCCATGCGCTGTGATTCAGTTGTCTAATTGTCCATGCCCACAGTGTTGCGATGTCGTGACTACATGGGTCATAAACTCAGTGACTGTCGCATCTCCTGTCTGTCGTCTCAAGTCCATCTCACACAAAAGCTTTTAATATGTTGGATTCAAAGGTCAAAAAAAGGTAAATCAATCTTCAAAGAGAGTAATTACAGTTGAGTTTTTTTGCACTTTCCATGTGGCTATTTATGATTATCTCATCCTATTTTATCTTATCCTATATCCTAATTGCTATCCTACGAAGAAAAAGAAGAATACTTGAGAAAAGGTGGATTTTAGTTGTGCATTTGGACTTTGTTGTGGCCAAGTGATCAACCAGAAGCACAATGCTGATACAGCCAGATACTGAGCCAGTGGCAAATAAACCTGCAGCAATTATGATTAATTTGTATGTACTCTGAACTGGCTGTTTACAAATTAGCTCAGATGTGTGCTAAATTGTAGAAATTAGCAGAGAGAAATAAAGATATTGTCATGCTTGTCATTGCGGTGTCCATTCATAGCAGATAATTGGAGCAAAACCTAAGATGTCAAAGAATTCAAGGGAAGTTTCTTTGAGTAAGTTTTACTTTCACTGACTAGTTGAAAAATACTGTACTGTTTACACACTCGTGAATGGCTGCACCACATTTCAAACACTATAAAAATGCCTTTTTAAGTTTTTTTCAAAGAGTAAAGTCCATTGTAATGTTTGACGAGTTGCTGTTGAAGA
Organism: Perca flavescens; assembly: GCF_004354835.1. Taxonomy (NCBI): domain Eukaryota; kingdom Metazoa; phylum Chordata; class Actinopteri; order Perciformes; family Percidae; genus Perca; species Perca flavescens. The sequence goes on along the minus strand of NC_041332.1, from coordinate 12,847,628 downwards.
AGGCTCTAAAGTTATTTGCTGGGCTGATTTTCAAAAGCATACGTCATACATGTAGAAACACACTGAACTGATCTGAAATCTTAAAGTATAAATGATGTCACAAAAATCACAATCAAAATGTGAAATCATAAATAAAAATGCCTAAATGAATCTTCTATATGGTGTTTCCTCTATGTTGATTTGACCGTGGCGGCCCCTCACGTCAACATTTCTGCGCTTCACACCGCAAGCAGGCACGCGCGTTACTCGTTCGGACCTGCCCCCACTGCTAAAAAAATCCTAAAGGAAACACTGGTGAATTGTCTATATATTAAATGTAGTTTTACTGTGATATGAAATCAAATCAGTTTGAATTAATATTATTTGTAACAAAGGATGATTGAAGCCATTCAGCCCACTGATATTGTTGCAGTGGAGAAAGTGATATATATGCAGGGAGGTGGTAAGTGGTGAGGTGGTAAAATACTGTTTTTATATGTATGTATGTATATATATATATATATATATATATATATATATTAGGGCTGCCAATCGATTAAAAAATATTAACTAATTAATTGCACAATTTGCTGTAATTAATCGCGATTAATCGCTTTTTTAAATTGAGACTGAAGCTTGTAATAATGGATATTTAAATGCTAAATCACTTAACTTTGCAAATATGAAGAAAAAAACAAACAAGGAAAGGTTCTGCTAAGTTCAGAATGTTTAATATCTTTCAGAAGAACAGCAGCAACAATTTGGCTTATTTAGTCCTGCTGAAGGCTGCTGGAAACGGCTAGAAACTGTCTGACTTGAGAGCAGATTTTTGTCACCGTCCCCGGTTGCTGTCGCCTGCTCTCGTCTACTTTACAGGCGAGGCGCAGTTCATCCCCAAAGAGCCTATGTTCAGTCGGCGGCAGGGCAGTCGGGACTCACCCGGAAATGGCAAGCGGAATGAGGTTACTAGTCTCAAAATCTGACGAAAATCTTCTAAACTGACCTTTGTTGAGCTGAAATGAAGACAGATTCAGCAACTGCACGGCCTATTTCTCCCTTAAAATGTTTTCAGAAACATGTTTCAGTGAACTATCTTAGTACAATATGAGATCGTATTCTGAACGGCCGCCATGACAGTCTGGCTCTCAATATCCGGAGAAAACAAATCCATGTGACGCGTTCGTCCAATCAGCTACCGGTTTACATTACTTGGGCAACAATAAAGAGTAGCGCCGCCTGCTGTTATGTAGACGTATTACGTTTCTCAGCTGCCACATGAAGTAAACAAACACAGCTGCGTTAATTTCGTTAATTTTTTTTAACGAGTTAAATATTTAAAAAAAATTAACGCAAAAATGAACGCGTTAATTTTGACAGCCCTAATATATATATATATATATATATATATATATATATATATATATATATATATACACATATATGCATAAAACACTCACATTAATGAAGTATCACAACGAAGTCAATATGAATTTGTGAAACAGTTCCATTCTATTAGTGGATATTGTTATCATAAGCAACTTTAACATAACGATAACAATTACAATTCTTGCGATCCTGATGTGATCATGTCTGATAAAGATATGCTAAAAATAAGACTAGAAAAGTCTAAGTATACAGATACAAGGGATGTTTTTCAAATAGTATATGTGACTGAGGATATGGGAAATGACAATATTGAGGGGTGAGAAGCATTTTTTTTTTTACAATAGAAGGTTTATAGAGAAATTGTGCTGTTCCACCTGGAGTGGGAAGGACATGTCACTATTGGGGAGCCGTAGAAAGAAGAGTCAAGGCCAGATGAAACAATGACGTAGCTACCGCGGGGATTGGATAGCAAAATCGACTGGTTGTAGCAGAGCACAGAGTACAGGCTGGCGAGTATACGCATAGACCATAGCCTGCAGATATGCACATGCAAATCCCTGAGGAGCCTTGAATGCCAGGACCAGAATTTAGAATTTGATGTTAACAGCCACCAGTGGCCAGCAAGACGGGGGGGTACAATACACATGGGGGATGCGACAAAGGAGAACTTAGGGAAGTTGCAGACAGGGCAGGATGCAGCATTTTGGATGGTTTGTAGCTGCTGAACAGAATATTGTACGGCTTGGTGAGAGTTGCAGTTGTCCAGCTGGGAGATGACAAAAGGTTGGGCTGTGTCCCACATGAAACATTCTTTCATTTTCTGTCTCAAGGTACAGCTCAGGCGGGGATTTATTTATTTATTAATTTATTTATAGGTTGTTTGTTTTTAATAGAAAACACTGCACATTCATTGACATAACTGTAAATATGCCAGAGTGAGCCAAAAGGCTGATTTTCATCCTTGGTATGGAAGCCAAAAAAGCCTATAAAGATTTGAACCTTATAAGCAACTAAACACCTAATTGTGAACTTTAATCACTACTGAATGCTTGAACAATGATCAATTCCCCTTTTGAAATTTCCAAGAGGTACTTTTGAGTTGTGCAATTTAGGGCTGAATCTAATTCTTCATTATTGCTTATTAACCTGTGACAATTTCCTAAAGCCAAAGGGAAAGACTTCTTGTTTTGTCCACCCTACTGTGTAAAACCCAAAGGTATTCTGCTTTTACTAACTAACTGTCAGTTCTGTAATCCAAGTAAGAGAAGTTCAGAGTAGAGACCGGAAACCCTGTCCTCAAGGCAATTTTTTTAAACAACATGAAATTGCCATCTAAACATGTCAACAAGTGAAACCACAGAAATTCAGATAAATGTAAATTACTTCAATTCTACTTCAAGTTCAGTTGTATTTTAATGTCAACATTAAATATTCAGTAGTGGTTACATTTCACAATTAAGTGTTCAGGTATTTCTTTGTTGCAATACCTGATCGCATCTTAAATAATGTAGGATAAAATAAAGAGTGAAAATATAAACATTATTGAAATATCGTACAAGCATGCAGACCATTACTAAGATGAATGTTAATGTTTGTAGTCAATACATACCCCATAGGGAAACTATAAGCATAATTACTTATTATTAATTAGTAATTGTAATATTTAAAACAAGCAACATGTTCAGGACATCTAAAATGACACACAAATCACACTGAATTAATGGAACAATGAAACAAAGATTACAATGGGCAACACATGCAATTACAGTGGTAGCAGAAAGAAAAATCAAGTAGAACGACAGATTGGTATTAGCGAGCTGACAGCAACAGAGAGCAATTCATTATTAATGCTGACAGAAGTGATTATCCATGAACCAAATGAGAACTACTTTGCTGGTGATGCGTTAAAGTCTCTGACAGAAGGTGTAATAGAGTTTTACTCCTCTACAACAACAAACAATACAAAGTAGTCAGTAATGTATGGAAAAATCTTCACTGATGTACATCTTGGCTGCCTTAGCTGACATGTGGAGTGGTTATATATGAATCTGAAATTAGCTGCAATGAATTTGATTCAAATACAAGCATCCTTTCTCCTGATAAAAAACATCTGGGGCTACACACAACCTATTTGTCTTAGTAAAGAAAATGTATAGAGTGACAACCAAGTTGTAATATGGACCACTGAGTTTAGTATTAACTAGCAGCAAAGAGGGGGGGGGACCATACGTTCCATTAATAAAACCACAGAGAAAGCCACCTGGTGGCTTCGGATAAAGAGGGCATGCCCGAGGTTTGTTGCATCGGAGAGATGTATCTTGCAACTTGTGTTTCAGCACCACCATGTGAATACATTACATCGTCAGCCACATACATTTGAATTTCAGTCTCGAGGACAAAGAGATGGTGAGTCATTATTATATAAAGTAAAAATGAGTGGGCCCAGTATAGATCCTTGTAGAACAAAAGTGGACAAGCAAGGGGCCGCTGATTGACGTTTATTTTCTTAGACAAATTGAGAACGGTTTGAGAGGTGCGATTCTATTCATTTCTTTCTACTGAAAAAGTAAAAGTAGATATATTACAGTGGAACTAATTGAGTGTGAAATGCCTTCCTGAGATCAAGAAACCACTTTGCTAACACCACCTTTATTATTCAAGTGAGAAGAACAAACAAGTGCCACTCACCTCCTGAACCAACTCAAGTTCAGGGACTGTCAGCCTTTTCTCAGTAACGTTGAGCATGTGTGTCTCTTACAAAGCTCTTGAGCAGTGGGTAGGTGCTGTATATTTGCTCATATTGAGTGTATGTCTACTTACTTTTTGACATGCTTGCGGCAGGGCACAGAGTTTCTCATGCAGGTGCCGGTGAGGATGTCCACGTTGTCGACAATGACAAAAGGTTTCTCCTCCAGGGTGACGATTGAGAGATGGTTTTCATCCGCATCCTCATCCCCGAAGGAGTTATACCTTGGCCACACTGGGAACATCAATGCCAGGGTCCCATTCTCCCAACGGCCCATCTGTGTGTACGCAAACACACAAACAAAATCAGGGATAGCCACCTTCATTAAAGTGTTTTGACTTTTTTAATTTCCGTGCTCTTTTGCAAAACCACTGTGTTCATTTGTTACCTTCTCCCACTTCCTTTCACTATTCAGGACGATGACAACCAATTTGGGGTTGGCCTGGTAACCATCTGGAGTAAAGGATAAGTCACGCCCTTCATTCCATACATGCATCATGTGTCTGAAACAAAAGGGACAAAAAGAGAGAGAGAGTAGGAAGCTGTTATTTGCTTTTGTTTTGCATCTGTTTGAGTGTTTGTGAGTATGTGTGCACAAGAGCAGATACATTTGAAATAACAAGTTAAGCACTCTATAATCACTGCAAGAGTATCCTCTTCAAATCAATGCTGTCTTCACCCACTGTGTGTGCATGCATGCCTGAGTGTGTACGTGTGTGTGAGCATCCCTTTGTGTGTAGGAGGGGAAAGAGTCAGAGGCCACATATCTCTCCCATCAACATTCTGCATTGATTTCTCCACAGATAAACGCCTGAAAGACAAGTCACTGGTGCAACACGGCTGCCCTCACTCTGTTACTCACTATAGTTATCTTGCATATGCAAACAGATCTTTTGCTGAAACATTTACACACTTAAAGTGAAGCTGTAGAGAAGAGTAAATGAACCAGTATCACACACACAGAGTGATATGGGATTAAGAATACACTCACTCCAGTTAAACAACTTTCAGAAGGCAGTATGTTCTGAGTGTTAAGACTGGGATAATAGCATGAATTCCCACTGGGGGAAAAGAAGCCTGTCTAAGGAAGTTTACTAAAAAGACCAAATCACAAGAGGCACAGCAGCTCAAAACAGACAATACTTTGTCTTAGATGCCATGTGTTCCGTCTTATTACAAATGGTTTGATTCATTTTGACACTGTCAAACACGGTTTGTTGTGTGATGCTATACGACTGAAATTTCATCTGACTAAAATAGAATATTTCAAAAGTCAAAGGTTTGCAGTTTTACATCTGTTTTAGAAAACTTTTGGAATTTTGCACAATAGTCCACTTTTATACAGTATATATAAAGAGCTAACTAATAATTCTTACTATCGTTAATGTCAACACACATTTAACAGAAGCATTCAAAAGATGCTTTAAGTATTCACAGATTAACAGCGTCATTATTCTAAAACAATAATTTAAAAACAGACACTAAAATACACTTCTGTTTTTAATGTGAGCAGGGCACAGGGCCATGAGGGGTTCATACATATACTCAAATATTAAACAGGAAGTCAAGATGCATACAGATAATTGTTTGATTGCTGTTGAGCGTGCACCCTGCGGGTGAAAACTATGATAATTACACTCTAACTCAAACAGGTGGGATTTTATGTTGTCTCATCTACAGGAGAGGTATTAGTGTTGACATAAATATTGTTGTTGGACAGTGGATTAGAGAGAGGTACATTAATCATCTGTTATTACAAAGAAACAGGCCTGTGCTCTTTCGAAGCAGGCTCCACTCACACAGAGTAAAGAGTAAATAAAAGGTCCTTGTCTCCCCTTGCATGCATGCACTGCAAAAATACCAAACAACTCTGCTGTGGATTTACCCTCTCAGCAAACACAAATAATTTAACATAAACCTACAAAGTTACACATAAGAGACACTTCTGTGCTAAATAACTGAACCTGCCTTTGTCTTTATAGGTTACAATGTTTTGACTATTAGTGACATGTCAAAACAATTACGTATTTTTGTGTTTGAAAAATCTTCATGATGCAGCAGGTGATGCCCTTGTCACTGTGCATTGCCACAGCTGAATACATATAGTGGAAACACTGTTGCAGTCTATTCTGGGAAACTGCTGTCTCCTCCTATTTCAGGTTTGTAACCATTGTTGGAAAAATATTTTGATCTAAATGTATGAGGCTGGTGTGTTTTTGAGGCATGTAAATCAGGAAGATTATACTATATACTGTACATATATTCAGATTTATATTCCCATGTATAATCATGTAATTGTGTGATCCCTTGTGATGTTGACAAAACAAAATGTACAGCTACATTAAAAAGGGGTTCAATGATTTCTAAATTACTGTATGCAAAATTATTTGCATTAACTAAAACTTCAATGCCGGTTTTAATAGCAGCAGCCACATTGCAGGAAAATAAAAAAAAACTGCTTTTGTAATTGCCATTTAAAAAATGTGGCTCCCTTTACTACTATGTGCAGAACATTTTACTATTATTGGAAAACCTGGGTAGTCATTGTGTGAGCACTTTCTAAAAGTATGAATAAAGAAAGAAGGGAGGCTCTTTCCTCATTCGGTATTATGGCAGGGAGCATCTTTTCAGAAAAAAAAAGTGACAGCTTAGGGGTTTGCATGGTACAGTGGTTCCATCAAGCAGAATAACCTTTTGAAATTTAGTACCAGGGCAAACCTAAATAAAGACCTGTACCATTGTGGAGACAAAATAAGATGAACTGGAGTCTGGGATATTAATGCATGTCAAGCAAGAATGACAAGGAATCAAACAGGGTTGATAGTGTCTTTTAAGTGCCAGATTATGTTGTCCTATTCCTCTCCACCTCATGTTGTTTATATGCACACTGCGGCAAGATTGTATCTAGACTAATGTATGCAGAATTCTGATCACAGACTCACCACTTCCAAATCAGGGTAGGGAAATCTAAACTGTCAGTTTAATAACCCCAAAATTGGCTGCAGTTGTTTTGACAAATATGCAAATTATATCTAAAAAGTTAGTGAGACAAATGAGGTACCTCTGACAGAAAGAAAAAAGATTGTTCCGAAAAAAAGGTTTGAGCTCCTACTGAGGTCTGACTTCTATTGGATCAACCTGTCAACAACGGCGGTATTGTATATGCTTTGATGTATACTGCAATGGGCTAATAAGAGAGAGAAATGGGATAATAAAGCCATAATGGTAAAAATCACACTGTGGCTCTCATTCTAATGAGGCAACTCATAAGTCAGTTTTATATATAATATATATATCATTTCTGAATAAATACTCATATGTTAGCCACTGAATGCCTCATATTCAAGATGTAGTCAAAATCTCACACCAAAAAACCTTGACAAGAAACACTAACAGGTTCTTTATCTGTGCTTTTGCAGTCGTGGATGTTCAGTATAAATATGTCTGCATGTGTGCTACATGTGCCCATTTGTTCCCCCTTTCCTCATCAAAGAGACTTCAGAGAAAAGTACATACACACATACTGGTATGCATATGTGGGTGTACATGCACGCGCACTCGCACACACACACACACACACACACACACACACACACACACACACACACACACACACACTACCAACACATACGTGCCACCCACAGAGCCACGTAACAACAAAAAACAGAGAGAGAGAACAAAGCTAGTAAAAGCTGCTTTAATCCTGACTTAATGGCAGTGAATCCAGTCATGTGAAGTAAGGTGCACACACAGTAATACACATGAATACACACACACCAGACACATACTAGGCTCTAGTTAACACAGAGCAGCAACAACACAGAGTTCCACCTGAAGTTCAAGTTCTCTCGGCAGCAGAGTGAGCTCATACACCGAGCAGCTATGTACACACCAGCTAAAACATAGTGTTAAATGTCATTAGACATTACAATGTTTTAGACTGCTGTCGTCTCTGTTTTCTTTCTCCTTTCTGTCCCTCTCATTAGTACTTTAAAAAGACTTACTGTAGGTAACACTGCTTAACACTCAGCTACAAAGACAAACAGTTATGCAAGTCCCTAGACCTCGATCTCCTCACACTCACACACATGCACACACATACAGACCTGCGCAGGGCACTAGGTGGGAGCTTCCCCGGGCTCCTGTCTGATGGTGTGCTGTAGCAGCTGCTCTGGGCCTCTGGCAGCTCCCCCTTCTCCCGCAGCATGGAGGTGGCTGCGGATGAAATGATGCCCACCCCATCCCGTACCCGCGTATCCAGCGGGTACTCCCAGTCGTCATAAGACACGGAGATCATACCCAGGGGAAACACCTGAGAGGAAAGAAAAGGAGATCTGAGAAGTGTATAATATTCAATTGGACATTTTTCTACCCCAATTTTGAACATCCATATGTATCGCTCAAAGGCGTCAAGCAGATGATTTATAGGTGTCGTGGGCCGTCCACAAATATATCTGGCTTTTAAATAAGTGTGAGCAGACTGTATGCCCACAAACTTGAACTGCTTGGTCAAGTATTGCCTACATCTTGAAACTGTCAAAATGAAAGAATTGACAAACTAAATAGCTCACGAAGTTTATCTCTCTAAACCAGACTGAGCAAACATAAAAAGATGCCAGGACACCAGTCTATCAATCTACCGACAATACTTTGTTTTTACATTTTAATTTGGCACTAAATGTTGAATCGGATCTTTGTCTAGAAAAGTAAACAAAGGCATAAAAACCCAACACAAATAGGGATTGAGAATGATGGATAAGGAAAGGAGGAAAATAAACATATGAAAGGCTTTTGAGAAAAGGTAAGCAAACATTGGGTATGTTTCCAGTGTTAATTTGAGGGAACATCTGAGCTGATTAAACTTTGAATTATTTATACACATATCTATATCCTATTTGGATAATAGTTACCTTGCTGCCTCACATTTTGAGAGTAAAAGTGTATTGCTGTCTAACATCCTATTTAGGGGCTGAGCAAATGTTTTTAGATAGAGAGAGAAGAATGTAAACAAAGCAGTAAACATTCTTATTTACTTGGTTGGATGAAAAGATTGATACCATTCTCATATGTGTCCCCTAAATATGATGGACAGATTAAGATTAAGTACGATTATTTTAGCACAAAGACTGTAAACATAAGGAAACACAATCTTGTCAGTTTAATCAGAACAAAGAAAAAAGTGTAAAAACAGGTGGTGTGATGTGTCAAACTATTCCTTGGCAGGGAGCAGTAACTGGAAACTGCAAAATAGTCCGGCACCCCATATAAAATGACAAATTGTCTTTTTTACACTTCGTTTTTTGTACGTATGTATTACGCGAACCAGATATAACATGCTGATTACTAAGCTTTAGAGATGCTAGTAAGCGGATTTGTTTTCCTTCAGAATTTCAGTATTTCTTTAATGCTGTATTTCTTATTAGCTGTAGAGAATAAATGAGATGAGTTATATACAGGAGAGGTAGGAGATGACCTGCAACAGCTTGGAATCAAAAACAGCGCTTGTCTTGTCATACCACTCAAAAGTGGCCACCTGTTACTACATATGGGGCCTCTCTACCTCAGGGGTAAAGTCTGGGTTGCCAGTGGTGAGACTGGAAACAATCCAAATGTAACCAGCTCCTATCAGGCCCAAGGACCGAGCTTCCTCGAGTATATACCTGACGAGGAATAGAGTCAGAGAGTTAATAAAGATTAATTACAGAAATTTGGCAGTGTATGACAGTGAGACAGAAACAGCAAAAGAAAATTAAAGACACGTACACAGCCTCATCCTTGGAGCAGTACAGGAGTATAACGGGACTCTGGATCCTCTTGAGGGCAATGTGTGATTTAGAGTTTGGGTCGCCATCTACGGCATCTAGAGTCACCACACTCTGCAGGTCCCAGCGCACAAAGCTGTAACAATACACCATAAAATAATACAAGACCTAATCTTGTCAGCTGCCGTTAATAAAGGTTAAGGATGAAAACAAAGTGTGTGTGTGTGTGTGTGTGTGTGTGTGTGTGTGTGTGTGTGTGTGTGTGTGTGTGTGTGTGTGTGTGTGTGTGCACATGTGGAGGAGAGTATTCATTACCTGTGATCCACGGTTATCTTCAGTGTGCTGATGAAATCCTGGTACCCGGGGAACTTGGAAGTGACGATAGAAAAAATATGCCAGTCATATTCCTCCATGATGGAAAGCATGAGCAAAGCCTCCTGCTGCAAAGCCGCGCCGAACTGGAAGAAAGTGGACTTCTCATCCTGCAACGACACACAGGCCAGCAGCAGTGACAGTCAGCTGATTTTTCTGAGGAACTGAATTAATTGCAGAAAAGAAAGAAAATAAGAGCTGGAGTGAGTGAGTGAATGCAAATCAGACTAAAAAACCCAGTAGAATTAAAACCATTTTCAATCAGTGAGTCAGACCCGGAGAGAGGCGGAGATAAGAGTATGAGCGTTAGAGAAATGAACGAGGGAAAATGGGTAAGAGAGGAAGAGATACTGAGAGATTCAGTCAACAAGTCAGACTACACTGCAAGAGATTGACTGCTGGCAACAGGAGGGCCCTAATTGTTGGAGATAACTGCCTCATAACTCACAGGTTTAATACACTTTGACCCTCCGTAGCCAATATAACAACAGCCCTGCATTGTCTGAAAACCTAACTGAGCCAAATACCGATACTCAAACTGCTTGCTCATCTTGTCTGGTTCTGTTTTGTAGAACTGGCTCAATGTTTTTCAAATATAACATAGAAAAAAGAAATTAAAGTAATTAATGCTGAACCTAATCTCTCTGTGGTACTGTAAATTAACTGCAAAAAAAGCAGTCTGATTTGAAGTCAAGAGGATATCCTCTATAAACTGTGGCTTCAAATGTTCCAGCATTAATTTTCAATGCCATGTACAGTTAAATCATTTAGTCGCAGTGTTGGAGGGAATCTGGGGGTCAACGTGAGAGTAAGAGGCAGCAGTAAGCATTACCAAAATCAAAGCAGCTATTAAACTGAATGAAACCCAAAGTGAGTGTGAAATAAGTTGCTAATGATTGCAGAATGTATGTTTGCATAAAGTGTAAGCCGAGTTTCCCCCTTGGGTCACAACAAATAGACAGCGACATAGCCCATCCACCAGAGAGGAGAGAGGAGGAGTAGACAGGGAGAAAAAGAAAAGGCAGAAGGGGAGAATAAGAGGGAGAAAAATGTTCCAGTCTTGTGAGTAAGATTGAGATACCTGCTGCAGAAAGAGGTAGAAAAGAAGTAAGACTCTTGGGAGAAAAACTAAAAAAGACACAAACATCAAACCTCCTTACAAGGTCCCTCTTTTTCACTCACACACACATACACACGCCACCATATGCACACATACATGCACTGACACCCCCTCCACAGAGGGCATCAAAGAACGTGACACATTAAACATCAAAGCCCTCATAAACACACATGGAGAATCAGCTGTCAGCTCATGTCCCCACCACCTTCGTGTGTGTGTGTGTGTGTGTGTGTGTGTGTGTGTGTGTGTGTGTGTGTGTGTGTGTGTGTGTGTGTGTGAGTGAGTGTGCGTGCATGCGTGTGTGTGTTTGTGTGTGTATAAACCTATATTGTGCCTCTAGTGTTGTCCCCCAGTCTAACAGAAAGCTCACAGCTCAGGCCATCACACACATAAAGCATGCCCCGCCGAGATTTAACTCACCTCCCTCCACCGCTACAAAAAAGAGAGAAAAGTGGGAAAGAGAGAGGATGAAATTGTACTTCAAAAAGATCCATCTCACTGTTTCCATCTCTGTGTGTGTGCATGTGTGTGTGTGTGTGTGTGTGTGTGTGTGTGTGTGTGTGTATATCTGACTGTAGCTTTATACTTTCCTCAGAATTCGTAAAAAGAAAAAAAAGACAGAATCTCTCCTCTGTGTGGAAACAGACACATCTTCAGTTTTACCCAGATAACACTGACACACAAGCACAGATACTAACATGCACCCACAATAACCCACTCCCTCGCACATACAAGAGTACAACCGACAGTAGCATACAAATCACTGCTGAAATATTCATTTAAACAATTAATCAGTCAACAAAACAACCTGTTTATTGTTTTCAAGGATAATTTCAGTTTATAACAATAATATGCGTCATATTTATGTGATTTTGCAAATTACTGGTTATTATTACATTCTACTTTTTAAACCAAGATCCACAAGATCATCGGAGCGGTTAGATGATCAGATCAGTTGTAAAACAAGACAAGAGTTTAGCCGGATTATCTAAACCACTTTGTTCTGAGATAAAACTTAATAAGAGTGTATACAGTGATGGTTGCTGGACTACTGAGCGGGCCATGGCATTCAGATGAAGCTGCCTATCAAGCCAGTGGTGGTCAGCCAATTAGCCTAAGCAAATACAATATAGATATAAGGCCAAGTCACATAGTATCTGCTCTTTCCTTGGGTGAGGGTACGGTTCAAGGACAGTTTAAATGTGTGTTAGGTCATAGTATGGTGTGGAAAAGACTTCTGATATAACTAAGAACTATTTGTAAAAATATTGGAGCTAGATAAGCAGGGATGACGGCTGAGAAAACCAAATGGGCTATGACGTTCAGATAAAACTGTGTCTATCAAGCAAGAAGGCCCAGCCAATGTCGGTTAGCCTTGCAAATACATACAATGGAGATATAAAGCCAAGCCAAGTAGATTAATGATGGCATAGACTGATACCCACTGCAAGGCCTAATGATAGGTCTAAGCATCATTTAACAGGAATGCTTGGGTTTCCATACGAATGCTCGCCCAACATTTGGGAAGTGTCTTTGTGTATTGATAACTGACAAATGTCAGTAATCTTTCCTCATTGCACAGGAAAATTGTGTGCACACAACTATGTCAAGTACAGTTGGTGAACCAGAAAGTCAGTCTGTAAACTGTTTTACAACTTACAACAGTTAGAGGTAATAATTTTGCCATTCACCTTTGTTTACTCTTCCAAACAAGTAAATTTAGCTAACCTGAAGGTTTGTTTAAAATCTGTCTGATTATGCTGCTTTTTTTTGCATCCTTTGGGTAATTTATCAAGCAAACATGTCAAACATTTGGTTCTCAAATGAGATGATTTGTTGCTCTTTTTAGCTGCCATAGCCTTGGGTTTGGGATTGTTCGTTAGACATAACAAGTTTTTTGAAAATGCCACCTTGAACTGTGGGGATTTTATGAATTTAATGAATAACAAAATTGATTTATGAATCAAAAGTGAAAATAATAATTAATTTTTTTATAGTTACAGCTCTAAATACACACATGAGTATACTGAGGACTCAGGAGAGGTGTGTCAGAATGTCACATTTCAAAATACATCATAAACAGCTACTAATAACCCACCGTGCTATTCTACAAAACACTTACGATGGCAAAATGTAAAATTGTGAGGAATCATATATGCACACGCACACACACACACACACACAGACACACACACGCCCTTTTGTGCTGACCGACAGAAGATATTGCCGATGTGCAATACATGTTCATAACTTGCTTTTAACATGTTTAATATTTACACCTGTCATCGTGGTCTAACACACACTTCTTTTAAAATACCTTTACAATCTGAAGAGGAGAGAGGAGAGGAGAGGAGAGGAGAGGAGAGGAGAGGAGAGGAGAGGAGAGGAGAGGAGAGGAGAGGAGAGGAGAGTAGAGGAGAGGAGAGGAGAGGAGAGGAGTAAAGGGAGAAAAAGTCTTTTTAGAAGACTGAGAGGTGAAAGTAGAAGATGATAGTTTCTGGTGGTTGCTGAATTATAAAAGATAAAAAGAGACATTGACACAGACCTGCATCTCCCCCCAAATCACACAAGTCCACCAAGAAGCTCACATATGAATAATGCAGAAATATAACACACACACACACACACACACACATACCACACACACATTACAAACCCGCATACTCTACCTAGAGATTTAGTGATGACATTGTGCATCAATTATACAAATACAGTGAACTTCATGTACAGTTTCACATTTACACACACACACACACACATAAAACACACACACACACACACACACATTACAAACCCGCATACTCTACCTAGAGATTTACTGATGACATTGTGCATCAATTATACAAATACAGTGAACTTCATGTACAGTTTCACATTTACCCATGTACACACACACACACACACACACACACACACACACACACAGACGCCAAAATATAGCTATACTCATGAGCCAGCATACCATTAAATAGAACACACACAGACACATGCTACTTTATGTCAAATTTCATTATTTCTGTTTACAACAATTAGATTAAAAAAGTATGAAAGGGTGGAGAGAGTTGCATAGATCCCGGCTAATGAGAGACAAACTGACACATTTCTAGAAATCGTTGGGAGAAGGAGTTATGTATATACAGGAGGAGTAGTGAAGGTGGATGAAGAGAGAAATTAAAAGCCAAAAGCTAAGGAAAAGTAATTGAAAGGCTAGTAGAAGAGTGCATGACATGGGGCAGCACAAAAGAAAAGGATTGAGCTAGTATGCAGGACAATGAGAACTAGATAGGGGTAAGGAGGACGATGATGATGAGACCAGCAATGTACTATATTAATATTTAATGCAGTGGGTCAGTTAGGATGGTGCAGCTACATTAAGTTGGCATGACAAAGTACGGCCCCCAGATGCTGCTAAGTACCATCCCACTTAAGTCTGCACAAAAGTGCAAACAAACTAGCATGGTAAAATAGGTCCTGTGTCAACAAAGTGAAGTATGCAATGGTCACATGCAAAATGCAGAATAAGTCAATCACCAAAAAAAAAGAAAGAGTTAAAGCAGCAGTACTACAAATGCAGGATATTTTGCCCTCAGTTGAGTTGTAGAGAGATTAAATTAAATCCCCACATTAGTCGGGTGAATTGAACATTAAAATGCACTGGCTACACAGTGTAGAAAAGGTCTTCTCCAAGTAACTGAGGCTTCAGGCACAGGTAACACCTAAAACTAACTTGGTATACAAATTATATTTGTAGGTATTTCCAATGGATGAGTTGGGATCTAGAAGGCACCTTTGAGAACAAGGTCACCACCACAGTAATTAATGTCCCGTCCAAATGAAAGTAATGTGAATGTGCTTCCACCAAGATGAACATGAAATAATAAAGCCCTACTTGAACTTTAGGTCATGGCTGTCTCATTCACCATGCAGGAATCCAAGTGAATATTTTCATGGGGCATTTTGGGAGAATAATTAGGCAGAGAATTTCTCAAGAAAAAAAAAGAAAAGACTTTTAGGGTGGTTTACATTGTTCTATTAAGATACGTCTGAGATACAGAGTGAATAACTGTACATTGATGTACAGGATGTTAAATATTGTATATATGCCATTTCTTATCTAAAAAAGTCCAAAACCAAGTGTAGCAAGCAGATGAGTGGTCTTGTAATCAAAGGTGTCTTGTGGTTTTCCTGTTAAGACATTCTGACATGTCTTGCAGGAAAAGCACAGTTGTCTTTAATAACACTGATAATTGCATTCAGTTTAGGTATAAAGTTCCATATTGCCTCCTGGGACATTTAAATGCAACAGGGCCATCCTTAACATTATTAATGAACTCCTCCTGCTATGACAAGCCACATGTCGGTATGGTGTGCAAAAAGGATGTTAATTCAAACCACTGTAGCACAACATACCAGAGTATCTGACTATAAGTTATAGTAGTCAAGCATTTGATGCCCTGGAAAAAAAAGGTTAGTTCATATGGGGCAATAGACTGCCTACGTTTCTACTGTTTAAAAAATTCATACAATCCATGCAAAGGAAGGTCACCTCAGGTTTTACAGAAGAGATTTTTGTAAGCTAAACTCCAGCTGGCAGTGTTGGACCTTAGCAGTGTAATTAGGATTAATTAAACACTGCAGGTTAATATGTTAGAGGGATGAAAGGTAGGCACACTAAACAAGGGCCTGTAAAACTGTAGTAAAAAGCTACACTGGTAGACAGGAAACATTTTCTGTTGCTGCCTAATTCTGTGTAAATGCTCAGCAGATGTTCTGCAAACCCCAGTGCTAACAAACACTGCTCTAAATCCATCCACTAACAAAGAATTAGCTCAGGAAAGCCACTTACAAACAAACACCTGGGGTAGCCTAGGAGAGGAAGCCGTTGTCACTTGACCAGCGTCAGAAGTAACACAGCCAAAGAATATCCCGAGAGAGAGAGAGAGAGAGAGAGAGAGAGAGAGAGAGAGAGAGAGAGAGAGAGAGAGTTGTTTGTGTTAGAAAAGCTTTTGAGGTATTGACAGTAAAATGGTACAAAAAAAACTACATATTGATTTCTTGGTGTTTGAACTATATGACTTTAGAAACAAATAACAGTTTTATGAGCATAGAACATGTAACATCAAACATCATTCTTTAAACATTGCTGAAAGCTGTGAACAGGGACAGCAAAGTCGACAACCTTTATAGCAGAAACATAGCATAAATAATTCTCTTGACACTAACAAAATGCAAAGGCAGGTCCCTCAATAGCTAACAAGCAGCGGCCCCTTAAGCACTAAAAGCTCTTCAGTTTTAGAACACAGAGAGAGGTCCCAAAGCCCACATCCACTAACCGAACATAGACTATCAGCATTGCCAGGATTGACAGAGAACTATAGCATTTAGCTTTCAGACGTTGGCTCCCATGCTAACAAAGACTACTTAAGTATTTAACAAGAGGTTATGCTTAAGTCTACTGTAGTATTTAACAGCCGCACACTACCCAGGCAAACACAGAATAGCATTTAACACGGCGCAGTGCACCCAAGCTAGCATAGCCTAGCTCAGACTAGTGAAGCATTTGGTCTCACCACTAATTCAGACAAGCATGTAATGGACAGCAGAGCGGACATGGACTGACGAAGCGCACAGCATTACGACACAACCTCAGAATGTAATATGTGACTGGCATGTCTCCTGACACTTGAAAAAATATTTTCCACTTACTTTTTCCCCATACAAAAGTTTAAAGACTCTTATGTTATTTTGCTACTGAGTTGTCCAGCGCTCCCAGTCGTAGTGGACCTGCTGTAGAGGCCGGCATTTTGGTAGCATTGTAAAAGTGTGATAGAGAAGTATGGAAGCAAAGAAAGGCAGTAAAACAGATGGGAGCGTGCCTATGTTCCCACAGCCCTATGTTCCCACAGCCCTATCTTCCCACAGCCCTATCTTCCCACAGCCCTATCTTCCCACATTTCTAAGAATTTTTTTCACTGAAAATTAGGCCCTATGTTCCCACAGCCCTATGTTCCCACATTTTAAAGATTTTTTCAAAATTAGGCCCTATGTTCCCACATTTCATAAATTTTCATAAAATTTGTATCAGATTTTATCCCCCTAACCCTAACCCTAAAAAATGTTGTGGGAGGATAGGGCTTAAATTGAAGGGAAATGTAGAAACACAAGACCTAATTTTTAAAATGTCCTAGAAATGTGGGAACATAGGGCTGTGGGAACATAGGGCCTAATATTTTTTTTTAAATCTTAGAAATATGGGAACATAGGGCTGTGGGAACATAGGGCCTAATTTTCAGTGGGAAAAAAATTCTTAGAAATGTGGGAACATAGGGCTGTGGGGCCATTGGTTTGTGGGAACATAGGGCTGACCCCAAACAGACTATTAGTTTCTGACTGTGGCAAATTCAGTGGTGGTTCAGAGTTTTTATGGCCATAATGGTAGTGAGAAAAAAAGTCTTCCTCTACACTAAAATGTTTTGTACAAAATATTCTCAAGGCAGAATATCCCAGACAAATTAAGTGTCTGGATGAGGGGTTATGGGTGAAATAAATATATGCCGTAAGAATTTGAATCTTAAAAGCAACTGAACTATTTTTATTATTATATAGTATTTTTTGTGATTGTTGTGGGCAAAAATCCTTGATTATGCGGCACATTTTCTTAAAAAATGCGATGGAATATGCGGGATATTTATGCAATTTTATGCAATGAAATTGCAGGAACATGCAAAAGCAGTTTGATGAAATAGAGAAAAAAAAGTGATTCCCCCAACACCCTGCTTTTCGATGATGTTCACATCGTGTAATTACGTCACTTCATAACGTTCCCATGGCAACAGGGGAAAATGGCTGCTCTTGTGTGAAGTAAACGCAACATTTTTCAACTTTCTGCTAAGATATATGTGACTTTTTTGCAACGAAAATGCGGGGATTATGAAATCATGCAAGCCCCGCATATTTTGCGTGGAAATCGGCAATTTATGCGGCGAAAGTGCGGCGTATTTGAAAAAATGCGGCCCCCGCATAAATATGTGAACTTTGGCTGATTATGCATTGAATTATGCGATCACATAATCACGTTTTTCTGGAGGGACTGATATGACTGACAGAACACAATGTATACTGTAGGACAGAGGTCAGATACATTTTATTTAGGCTTACATGTTCTTGGTAGCCCAAATGTTCAAGTTCTTGAAATGGCACGACTCAAAATAACCAATTGAAAGAGAATAATACCAAAGAGAATAAATTTAAATACATTTAAATAGATGGTTCTCAAGGTGAAATATTTTAATGCTATAAATTCATTGCTATTAAAATGTCAGCATTAACTTTTTAATAAGTGGTTAAATTGGTTAAAATAAAATTGTTCAGTTGCTTATGAATCCTTGTTTTTGCCTCCATAGAGAAAAGAATAGTTCACCTCTCATCTAGACACTTAATTTGTGTCTGGAATGTGCTGCCTTATTGAGCATTTGTTTTTGCAAAACAATGAAGTGCAATACAGTACCAGTGTACATTTACTCTTTTCCCATTGTCATTGTAATGGCCATAAAAACTCTGAACCCACCACTGCATTTGCCACAGTCAGAAACAAATGCACTCCGTTCTACCACAGGTTTGCCTTAATTATCTCAGGGAAGTCATAAACTCACATTTGTTTTCAAAAATCCATTAAAAACTGCTCGCAGACATATTGCTGCCTTGAAGAATGTACAGCCATCCATCATGCCCATGTAATATATTTCTTTCCTGGCAGCGTGTCAGTCCAGATTCTTTACAGTTTCGTCTGTATTTTTAGTGTTGCAAAAAACATTTATCAGTTACTAATACATGACAAGATAGAAGCAGGTAAAATATCTCTTCCCCAGAAAAACATCATCACATAGCCTTTTTATTTGATCTTATCTGGGAGTTTGTTATATGTAATACTGCGGCTGCTCATATTTTAGGTTTTCATCTAACACCTGAGACATTAAGCTTCAGTTGGATCAAAGCAGTTTCTTTTTAAGAAATAGTGAATTATTCATTATCTAATGATTAGTGAGTATTATATATATAGTTAAGTAACAGGAACCCAGATGGTCAGCTAATTTCCCTCTAAATTCTTGCTGTTTCATCGAATTGGTCTATTGTAGTAAAACGTGGATACAAAACATATATTCATGTATTTTCTGTGCCAAGTTTTGATCATTCACAATGTTCAGTATAACACTAATAACGTTATTGCCGGCAAAAAGACCTCTGCTAATTAAATCCATGCTTTAATGTTACTTTATAACCATCAAGCCACTAAGCCTGTTTGGAAATCAATACCTCTGCTGAAGTGTTAAATTCGTAAACGATAATAATGAGACGAGACAGCACGCTATTATGCTGTAATGTTTAATGCATAATAATGCATGTTATTTTAATTGTAATATTTTGTGAGTAACTGAATCTGCAATGTAACCAGTCACAACATGTTTTGAACGGATACTGCACTAGTTTAATGAAAAGGGGAAAAGTATAAATATACAATTATTACTGTAGAGTACAAATGTGTCAGACAATGACAAAGAAGGAGTAAAAATATGCAAGTGAAACAGCATAATTTTTAGGTTGAGACTGTGAAGCGCAAACAGGCTCTTACAACATTTTGATTTCATTAGCATTAACTTTCTAATGCAGATGTTCTTAGGAAGAGGATTGTTCCTAATTGGGACTGCAAAGCAGGCTGACTAGTTGTTTTTATATTCTGCAGATTAATCAAAATGTAAACCCTAATGCTAATCAAATAACAGCTCAGGATAAAATATTTGATATTATAATGTATTGATAAATAACCACATACACAAGGAGACATGCTTTTTCAGCTGCGTTGAAAAAACATTCTGTGTGTGTTCCTAAAATCTATCCATCAACTACGCCCTGTGAATCAACAGCCATACTTTTTAGTGCCGACTCTTTCACATATGGTGCTGCATCAGCGTGCAAAGACTCAACTAGAATATTGTAAAGAAAAGACGATAATTATTTGGCTGAGGAAAGAGAAAAAAATCAACTACTAGCAGTATTTCGACAAAGCACATTGTAAAGGATGGCAGAAGTGTGCTTGCCAAGTACCGGCAGTTGAATGTGTCTCCTGAGTGGTAGACGATGGTTGTGTGCATGGTTGGCCCTGCCTATCCAAGTGTCAGAATGCTGCTCACGGCAGAGGCTAATCACAACACCTGTTTAGAAGAGATTACAGCAGGATCCGCCAGAGTGCTGAAAGGCCTCTGCTTTATTAAAACTGAAGTTTCTGTCCAGGCTGTGACATAAGCACACACACATACATCTGTGTGACAAAAAAAGAGTAGGATGTGTGTCTATATATGGTGTGTGTGTGTGTGTGTGTGTGTGTGTGTGTGTGTGTGTGTGTGTGTGTGTGTGTGTGTGTGTGTTGCCGCTGCAGTTTGAGTCATAATAACTGATTGACTTATAGAGCTTCAGAGAGAAAGAGATGTTAATGTTATTTCATCCCCCTACATGGAAAATTAATGACACAGCCAACCCTATTCCTCCCTCAGTTTCTCTCTTCCCCCATCGGTGAATGAATTTAGCTCAAGAACTAAGCAAGACCCTGCATCTTTCTCCCTCCTCTGTCAGCCTTCATTGGCAAATGAAAGTATTGCAAGCTTGATATTTATAGCTGACGTGCCTTCCCACTCTCTATCTCTCTCTCTCTCTCTCTCTCTCTCTCTCTCTCTCTCTTACTCTCTCTCGGTCTCTCTCAACCCACTGATGGTGACTCTGTTGGACTTTGGAAACCTTAGGCCTGGTGTAAAAATGGCACCAAGCGGTGAGTCAGCCCATCCCAGTTGACTACCTCAGCTTTGTTGATTGCTGGACCATGCTAAGCAGGCCAAGTGCCGCAGGTATGAGAACAGGACAGCCAGTCGGGGTTGGGGTCAGGGCACTTGTCCAGTGCCACTGCAAAACAAAAAGATCTGGCTGGTGTAGGAATACCACAAGCCATAAGATTAATTAGTCAATTCACAGTATGTTGGACTTTTAGCTTTTAGAAAAGAGCTGCAGGCCCTGCTGAATAATAAAACATTGGTTTATCCCCGTTTTGGTTAAAATTACATTTTTCTTAAGTGAGTTGTTGACAGCAGATGCATAATGTTTACTAAATACCACAGAATAAGTTTATACAATGATGCAGGTATCCAGAGGGCATGTTGGTTGGGTGCAGGGTATATTCTGGGAGGAATGCTGGAAAATGGTGAATGGTTTTTGCAGAGATTGTTTGCGGGGAAAGGAGTGGGGTTAGACAAATCCCTAATTCTGCAGAGGAAAGAAAAAATGGTAGCTGAAGGGGGATTCATTCATTATATATAAGCCTTACTCAGGTCTGTGTAAGCCTTTTTATACCAAAAACACTCCCACAACACTATTGTGTACACGCTCTTGCTTTCTGAAACACATATGAAAATCTTGTTGCTACATTTAGTTAAACCAGCAACAGGCAAACGCACGTTAATCCTCTCTCTTCCAGCCTCTGCTGAGTTTGCTCCCACGTTTTCCCAGTTTAATACCACCACTGGTCTCCCCTGTTCCCCAACTCCCCCTTCTCCTTCCCTCTCCAATCCAGCCACTTGTTCTCATCACTTTTGTTCACACGACAGTCACCATCCACTGTTACCATGACAAATCAATGGTCAGTCTACAGATGGGAGCAGATTCATTTCCCCCTAGCGCACACGCACACAGGCACACAAGCACACATGCACACACGCCTCTCCCTCTGGCATTCCACCACACTGGTAATGGATAGGTGTTAATGTGCTGCATGGTTGAGTGCACACGGGCAGATGTGTGTATGCGTGAATGTGTGTGTGTGGCCAATGTGTCAAAGATCAGATAAGTAAATCTATTTCCTTTACTAATTAAAGGAAGGCAGTACTCCCCAAGGAAAAGAGAGCATACCGAATGTCAGGGCACGGTGTGTTAGAAGTGATAACCACACACACAAACACACACACACACACACACAATACTTCTGCATGTGCACACAGACACACTCGCAAATGCACAAATTACTTTTGGTGGTGTGTATATTATCTCTGTTGTGCATATGTGGGGGTGGGTTGTATTGTGTGTGTGTGTGTGTGTGTGTGTGTGTGTGTGTGTGTGTGTGTGTGTGTGTGTGTGTGTGTTTATCAGTGTATGTGCAAAGTTGCTAAGTGTCCATTGGGGGAGTTCGAGCAGCTACATGGCAGATGCTTAAAGCCAGTGGCTATAAGACAGCAGAGCAGAGATAATAGGCTACGGCTGCCATTACCTACTACGCCCTATTAGCCAGTACCCAACCTGGAGACAAACAGACAGACACACAAACAGGGCAAATCTGTACGTGCGCATATGTATTTTTATGTCTGAATCTGTGGGTGTGTGCATGAACGCGCTCTATTGGGCAGCACACGCTTGGAGAGATAGATGAGAAAAGAAGGGAGGAGACAGGAGCGATAGAGAGGAAGAATAGAGGGGCTAATTTACCAGGCCTCCTATTAGTGAGACAGATCTTTTCCAGATGGGGAGGGAGGGTAGGAGAGGTAAGACAAGACTCGGCGAACTGGAGGAAGTGCTAACACATTCAGAAAACAAAAGTGCATTACAGTCCATGTAAGCAAGAAGATGAGCTGAGAGTTGACAGGGAGAGCGGAGGGGAGGCGGGGAGGCAGGAGAGAGTGACAGAGAGAGAGAGTGACAGAAAGGGGAGGGAGAGAGAGAGAGAGAGAGATATGCGAGAAAACCCCTATGTGTGACATTCAATAAAAAGAAACGAGAAAAACCTTAGTTCCAATATCTGACTGTCTGCGGATGACATTTCCTTGTGTGCATGCGTGTGCTGAGGAGAGTGCGAGTATGACACACATCACATGCTGGCTCTCTATATCCATCTGTCTATCCATCCATCCCTCCTTCCATCCTTCTGTCACCAGCCGGTTTGATGCTGCAGCTCTCAATGCAGACTTTGCCAACGTGGCTGCTCCTGCTCGAGTGGAGAGCTGTGCAGATCACGATAGGTGGAGGCTCTGGGGCTGGTGACTGGGGGGTTACTCTAAAAGAGCAGCGCAGGGAGAGTGTACATTGGGGGGGAGGGTTTAGTGATGACGAAGATGATGATAATGATGATCAGGCACTGTTCTCTGTTCACTTTAACATTTCCTCCTCTCCTCCCTCCCTCCCTCCGCTATCTGCCTCCCTCTCCACTCCCTTCCTGCTCAACACACTTTACAGAAGTTTGAGCCACTGGGAGATCATTAGCACAGGATCAAACCCCTACACTCACTGTCCACACACACGGAAACACACACACTCGCTGGCAAAAAAAACACACACACACACACACACACACTTACAGTAGAGATGAATACACAGACCACACCCACACACACCCACACACAACCAAGAAATGGGGGCACACAGAAGAGCACTGCAGCTTAAAATCCACAACACAGAGTTAGGGAGACAGTGTGTTGCTATGTGTGTTCGTGCATGTGTGTATTCACGTATGTGTGTGTGTGTGTGTGTGTGTGTGTGTGTGTGTGTGTGTGTGTGTGTGTGTGTGTGTGTGGATGGGGGAGGAACGTCGCCGAGCAGTCTGGTGAGATTTGGGGAAGAGAGAGGATTGACTGAGCACTAGTTCTCTTTTGAAGAAGGACAAAAACCAACTGAACAACCTAATCTGAATCGCAGAAAATACACATTTACTTCAACAGACTTGACAGACGTGTGTGCACACATTTCGCCACATGCACATAAACTGAACAGCCGCCCACAGATCACAAGCCCATTCAATGACTCCGATCAGCCTTTCTCTCCTACACTCTTTCTAGCACACAAGTAAAGGAAAAGTTGCATTCACACAAATGCATGCAGAACTTATATCCTTCTCTCTCGCTCTCTAGACAAATGCATTCATGCATGCACGTACAAGCGCACATGCACCGCAGCACCTAGACATGCAGACATACACACACACACACACACACACACATACACACAGTCAGTCTCTCCATCAGGAGTGTGTTGAATAATTCAGTCTAAGGGAAGTACACAAGACTGTTAGGAGTGTATTCAGCGCTGGCCTGAGGGCCGGCCTCTGCTTTAAAAGCATGATGTCACTGCCAGCCTTCTCCTCCTGTCCCCTTCCTGACTCTTTTATCCGTTGCATTTACCACCATCTCGCCCTCACTGTCATTTACTGGTTCAATTTGGCTTTAATGGAACATTTGATGCTTAATTGAGTCCAAAAATCATGATGTGTGTATCCAACCAAGCATGTGTGCACAGAAATTAAAATGAAAAAGTGTTTAAAGTTTAAACAGTATTAGGTGTTGCCATGCATTTTAAAGTGTATTTCAACAATCCACTCAGAGTCAGACTGGCCACGTTTCTTTTCTTTCTACTGTATCCACTTCTGTCTCTCCCAATTTCTCCGTCATTCATTCCATCTCATCCCTTTTTTCAGTCCTCTCTCCTTCCCTTTCTTTCTCCAGGTTTGCCAGCTGTTCCGCTGATCCACCAAAGTCTCTCTCAGATGTAGGTCACTCTCTCAATTAAGGCAATTAGCAGCAGCCGGGCGAGACTGAGAACGAGCCGCTCTCATTACAGCAACAGGAGCCATAGGCCTGCATCACATGGCTAGCACTTAACACTCCACTTGGCACCTGCATTGGCCCTGCTTAGCGCCAATCTGCCAGTATTGGTGCTAGGCAAGTATTTACTTGCACTAGCACTGAATTGGCCCATGCAGAAGAACAGAGCCATGCTTTTCAAACAATAACACTATTTAAACTGGATTAGTTTTACTCGGTGCGTGATTTCACGGATGATTTATACAGGATAAAGAATATCTGCTTATAGCCCCAATGTGAAATGTCCTGATTATCGCTGGTCTGTCACAAAAGCACAACTTAAAAAAAAGAAAAGAAAAACACAGAAAATGCAACACTGCACCCGAGAATGAGACACTTAAACCTAACAGAGTTGGTGCTTGTTGTTGAGGTCAAGAATCGTACCGCCTCCAGTACATGTGTAATGACAATCTGCTGGCTGCCACAGAGGAAACCCATTATCGAGATTATAGTGGTGTCACATCTGAGTTGGTTGTTCCACAGATTTTTTTCTTCTTTTCATACTAATAAAAACACTTGCTCCACCAATACCAGTAAATACACTATTAGCTCTGATTATTTTGTTACACATACTGTTCCCAAAGGTCAAGAATGAACTTCAACAAAACAGACAAGACACATCTGTACAGGATAAAATCCATGTTAAAAACCATATTCTAATAACTACAATGTCAGAATATATTGCAGTAAAACTAATCAAATGTGAAGATAATCTATTGAAGCTAGTTAGACATGTGATGTAAGCATCTGCAGTGTGCTGATCTGTAATGCAATCTTTTAGGATGTGTCAAGCTTGTAGCACCGCGGGCCATCATTAACCGGCTGCAGTGACGTAGGCCTCTCTCAGATTACTCTAATCCAAATCTTCTACTAGCTAGCCTCATACCAATAACAGCTGATTAATACTGGTCTGGAGAACAATGTTCTAGGATGCATCACCATCAGTGAGCCCAGCAACACCTCTGGCCATCATTAAACTACTACAGCGAGGTAGGCCATTTAGTTCCATATTGCTAATTTGCTCCGCGCGAACACACACACACACACACACACACGCACACACACACACACACACATGGGTGCAATTAATAATGGTTTAATTTCTGTTTACGACATCACATGTTCAAATAGTTATGATAAATCCTGTCCTGCAAAAGTTTATATAGATAAATGGAGTTGTACAAATGTAGCAATTAAGTCAGGTAGAATTTAAATGAATAAGATTACCCACACACAAGTAATTATTATACCTAAACCTCCTTTGTCCAAAACCAAATAAGTACCATTCACCCAGTATGAACTGAGAAAGGTCAGCTATCTTTATTTTTTAACTTCACATTTAACAGACCCATCCTTCAAGAAATTAGATGCATAGATAATATACTGTATATATGATGGAGGATATACATGAAGCTGATTGGGAATTTTCATGAATAGGGTTAGACCCAGACACAGACCATTTAGGTTATTACAAGCCGTTATCTCCTGTCAGGTGCTTGATATTCCAAATGCTTGTGTTAAATGTATGTAGAAAAAAATGCACATAAATATATTGTTAATTACAATGTCTATAGCTACAGTGATTTTGGAAGATGGCCGTTTAATTTAAATGTAGGAGAAATTTCTCGAAGAGAAGTCAAAGTATTATTGTTACACCATTTTGTACACATCTGTTGTGAATTTAGGCTTAGTCACATATAGCATAAGCCATGTAATTGGTAAAGAAGTTCTTCTTCAAACCAAACTGTGTACCTGTAATCTACCCAGATGACTATGTTGTTACTTTACAGCCATTATTGTTCTTGGGAGGATGATGGTACTGTTCTGGAAGAACATACCTGCTATACAGTACAGTATTGTCAAAGGAAAAGACAAGAACTTCATAATAGCCTGGTAATCTGAACTGAATTGCTTTTTTAAATTTCAATATGTAGCATATTAGTGCTTTACATCTATGAGAATATTACAATTGGTTTTTATTTGAACTTTTCTCTCAAGCTCTCTTTTTGACACAATTATTTCTGTCAATGTTTGTTTGATCAGACTCTCTGAAAATGTGCTCTCATCTCCGTATTTAAATGATTAGCCTCGCCACTTTTGATTTCCAATGAGGCCGGAAAACACATTGTTTAAACTAGATCTATTTGAGCATAAACTAGCCCTTAACATCTTTCATGCTGATCTAAGAAACCAGCAGATTAAAGTTGAGAGTTGTTATTGAAGTCTACGCACAACAACCTGTATGTCTGCCTTCCAGTATATGAGGCAAGGTGACGGTGAAGTCTGTGTCTCACTGTAAATGTATGTTCAATATGTTGAGGTTGAATTCAAATAAAATGAAAGTCTGTTAGAATTAGCTGTTGTGCATCTAAGCAAAATGATCTGAGATCTGCTGGTTGGCAGTGATGAGCTGCTGCAGTATATTTCCACTATTAATCATCTTCCCTATGACTAATGCTGATGGTGTCATACAAGTACCGCCTAAGACAGGCCATCTCATGACCCCCACCACACACACACACACACACACACACACACACACACACACAGAGAGAGAGAGAGAGAGAGAGAGAGAGAGAGAGAGATAAAGAAGGGTTCATACTGTACATCTTCACATCCATTTTTCTCTCGCACTTGTGCTTTCTCTCTCTCATCCTCTCGAATCCCCTAATACTTAACTGTTACCATATATGGTTCAATTATTCTACAAGCCCTCTCAATCGCCTCTCTCTCTCCCCACAGTTCTTTTCTCTTCACTCTCTCTTCCGCTTGAACATCTACTATAACTCTGATCAACTGTGTTTCTCCATCCTTCCCTTTCTCTCTCTGTCTTCCCCATGCATCCCCCACTCCTCCCCCTGTCTCCCTTAGCATCTCTTTCTCCGCTTTTATTGCATCCCTCGTCCTACCTCTTTCTCTCTCTCTCTCTCTCTCTCTCTCTCTCTCTCTCTCTCTCTCTCTCTCTCTCTCTCTCTCTGATCTGCTCTGAGAGTGTTATTTATACAGCAACAACCCACGCAGAGTAGAGCAGAGCAGAACAGAGCAGTGAAGGGAGTTTGACTTGCCAAAGTGGGCATCACCTCACAAACACAAACTCTTCTCTCCTTTACTCCATCTATCCTTACACCACTCTGTTTCTTCACCTCATCACAACTTCGCTGTTCATACTTTCTTAACTAAGGCTGTGCACAAAATATTTAATAGTTCATCAAACATCCGTTGCAAATCCATCCACGGCATAGGGGATAAAAAATGGAAATATTAAACAAACTACATTCAACACGGAATGTTAAACATCCTGTACTAATAATTTAATTTGAAAGGAACTGGAATGTATAGTCTCATAAAATGTTATTTTTAACAATATTATTCTTATTATCATAAGGGGATTAACAGAAAGGTTGCTATTGAAAGCATCTGTCATGTTATTTAAAAAAAAAATGCTTCTGTAGATTTTGCCATTTTCTGTAGCACATTTTCCTGATTTGGATATTACAGTTTTTCTCAATTGCTAAAACACTAAAATCCATTGGCTGAACAAAGTTCTCAGTTGCCTGAACTCATTTAGCTAATTGTGCAGTCTGTTGTCAATACCTTAAACCATTTCACATGGTAAAACACAATTTGCAGATCTCACTTAGACTTTTCAGCAAAACTCTCAACACATTCTCAAAACATATTCCGCACTCTAATGCACATGTCATCCATAGTGGTAAACACAAGTGGCAACAATCAAATACAAATAGAGAACACGTCATTGATTGAACACAACCACTCAAAATAGATTTCACTTTCAAATGATGTGACAACCAATATAAGCCAGTTCAGAGAGCAAACAGGTTGTTAAAGGTGGGAAGGAGAAAGTCTGAGAATGGATAGAAGAAACCATGTGAGAGGACGAGGACGAGTGCATATGCGATGTGGGCGACAAGGAGGGAGAGGAGGAGGAGGGCAAGAAAGAGGAAGAGGAGGACGAAGAGGATTGTTGT
Source organism: Perca flavescens (assembly GCF_004354835.1). Classification (NCBI taxonomy): domain Eukaryota; kingdom Metazoa; phylum Chordata; class Actinopteri; order Perciformes; family Percidae; genus Perca; species Perca flavescens. Next base: position 12,818,610 of record NC_041332.1, on the reverse strand, counting down.
CCCTTTTATTATTGTATACTGTAGTATAGTGCATTGTAGGCTGTATACTGTACAATGAACAAATTGTATGGCCCTGAACATTGTGCTTCCCATTGATTTTGACTTGTTGCAGGTTCATATCAACAAAGAACCAGAATTACAGTATCACAGAGACCAAGAACAAGTTTGTGAGATGCAGGGTACAGTACTGTAAAAATAGGGGTACAAGGAGGAGGAAGATAAAAAAAAACTGCAAAGAGCAAAGCAGAGTAGTAATTTCTAATCAATTTTGAGCTACTATGATAGAATATGTTTTCGTTCATCAAAAGACAATGACGGAAAAATATGAAATTTGTTTTGAGATTAAAAATGAGAACTATATGTTTTGAACGATGTGTTTTTTATTTTTTGGTGTATTGTTTACTGACGGCTTGATAGTGTATATCATTTTGATCACATTATTTATGATTTGATAGTGTTTGATTTTCAATACAGGTAAAACTGTTTTGAGTCGAAAGTTTCATTTTGCGAGAGGAGTCAGAGGTTTTGTAAATAGTGCTTGAAGATGAGGTTTTGTGTTAAATGTTTTCAGAAAATGGAGCAAGGTTTCAGAAATTGTGTTTTAGCAATTGAGAAAAACTGTAAATAGCACAGTATGTGAAGTGACATCTCCAGAAAGCCAGAGCTTCTTCTCCTGTCACCAACATTCACTTTGGGAGTGTGTGTTACAGATTTTCTCAGTCGCTTTAGTACATTTCTCAGATCAGAATTGAACTTCTCAAAACTACTTGTTCAATCTTCACATCATTGTGTCACTTGTGCACATCAAAAAAGCAGTTTCTCATTTCTTTGAACAAGTTACAAATGCTTTGGTACATCCATGCAAATGATTATGTACAATTCTCTGCTGCTTCCTACATTATCAATTGCTTACTTAGGTTAGGTTAGGTTACTTTATTGGTACCCATAGGTAAACTAGTTTTACAGTCTACGAGGCAGGACATCCTTAAAACTTTGTAGACCACAACATAACATACAACACAGAAAACATCAAAACATATAAAACAGGTAATGAAACGTAAAAGAAGAAAAAAGAAGAATAGAAAACAGTACATGACATGACCAAAGTGCTTGTGCGTTTTGTAAAAATAATTTTCCCGTTTGTTTAACAGAGTGATTGCTGCTGGTACAAAGCTGTTTTTAAATCTTGTAGTTCTGCAACCAAGAACTTTTAGCCTCCGTCCAGAGGGAAGATACTGGAATTCCCTATTCAGAGGGTGTAGGCTATCTTCTTTGATAGCCATAGCTAGCCGCTGTAGTTGTTTAGCATACAGGGTTGTGGGGTGCAGCTGGGACTCCCCAATCAGCTTACTTGCCCATTTTACAATTTGGTTTAGGCGATTTTTGTGCTTGACTGAGACACAACCAAACCATTACTGTATGTCATGTTGATCAAAATGTATTATAATGGGTCTCTGTTAAATAGTCTAACCCCCCACAACATTTAGGCATTAGTTCATACCATAAGTCTTCACATGCAAAATGGTTGAACAAGTTGTCATAATATGTCAAGCATATTTCTATACAGTTCCATTAGACTTTTTTTCTACTTTTCACGCTGCATCGCAAGAGAAGATATTTGTTGTGATGTGGATGAGAATTTGTGGCCCAACAGACAGGAACGTTAGGAGGTGTAGGAAGATTGCACTGTAATTCCTACAGCATTGCATGTACAGTTTTCCCTAAGGAGATTGTCCTATGTTCACATTTCTCTCATTTTTTTTCTTTGTGCTATGCAGTGCTGTCTTTTCCTTTCTGTATCACAATGACATGGTCTGTTAAATTACAGTACAAACAGTAAAAGCGTAAATGTGAATCTTGTCCAGTCTCTTGCAATCAAACTCTCATACACTACTAAGGTGTAACCTACAATTTACTATAATTGTCATCAGAACTTTAGCCATAGTTTACATCAGAACATCCCTCCAGAGTACACTGTTATATTGACAACATGACTAAGCAATATCTTAGCCGTACACAATGACACTGACATGCTCATTGACACAGATATTTACTTTTGAGAGATGAACTAAGAATTTTGAGCAAGAGACTGGCTTTTGCAGGTAATCCATGGTGTTTTGCTATTTGTACGAACTGTTTAGGGAAATGCACTTACTGTTTTGCAAATGTCGAAGATGATTCGAGAAATGTACCAAAGCAACTGAGAAAAACTGTAAGCAGGGCAGGGAACGGGGTTTAACAGTAACGCATTTCCAACTAGAAATGAGTCAAGTTATTGGTTTCATTTGAAGCAGGAAGATTTACATCCAATTACAGTAATGATGCACATTAATCAGACAATACACAGGAAATTTAGTAATAACCCTGCAGTTGTGGTCTTGACCAGTCTTAAAATAAAATCCTGAGTCCTCTTCATCCAAGACCGACTCAAGACCGAGTAAAAATGTGGTTCTTTCAGAGAAACGAGACAGAGACCTTCAAAAAGTGGTCTTGAGAGCAAGACCACAGACTTTGATTATAGGTTACGCTTACGGTAGCCAATACTCCTGTACCGTATCACCACCCAGAAGATATCTGGTGTTGCCCATTGCACCTCCGTCCAATATCCCAGGTGGTGAGGCCACAAGACAGCGGCGTCCTGTTGCTTCTTCAGGCTGTGCTCAGACAGGCTATGGGGGTTATTTGAACAGCAGGCGCCAGGAGTACAGCTTGGCTACAAGCTCCACTCCCCAACCTGGCTCCAAGAGTGGGCACTAGTCTCCCCATTAATATGCACTAACTGTCATAATTACTGAATATAAAATTCCACCAACATGATTTGGAAAAGACTAATATATAAAACTAAAACTGAGCCCCACTCACACATCTGTGTGTGTGTGTGTGTGTGTGTGTGTGTGTGTGTCATGTAATAATTATTGATGTCCAATTATTTGCAATAAAAAGATTTGCTTATTGCTATGGATAGGTTATAGAGATTCAATTGAATACATCAGATGAATAACTAATTAGCACACTCGCAGCTCGAAGGCAGCTAAGGTGATATCAGCTGCTGTGGGGTGACTATGAAACCTCACAACGTCAAACTATTGACTTTAATGGGAAGAGATATCTATAAATTATTCTGGAGAGAATGTTCTTCTTCTGAAGTATTGTGATACTTCCTTGCATTTCGAGATAGGCTCTAAGCATGATATTGTGCATGATCCATGACTTGCCATTTCAACTCTCTCTGCACTGTAAGCTGCAGACTTGATTAAATGTCACAGGGGACACAAAAACCAGATATTGGGAAAGAGCTCCGTTGTTTGGTTGAGTGGAAACGCTGCACATAAAGAACTCGGCTCTCCATGGCATGTAATTGGACATCACTGCTGCATGAAATGCTACGTTAACAAATCTATCACTCTGCTTCCATTTTTCTATCTCAGTGTATACCCGCACTTGTCTCTCTATTATTTTTATTACTCTTATCTCTTCCTTTCTCTCTCTCTCTCTCTCTCTCTCTCTCTCTCTCTCTCCCTCTCTCTCTCTCTCTCTCTCTCTCTTTGGACCAGCTGGTCCCTCTGAGGGAGAGAGAAACTTCTTAACATGGAGGAAAAGGAGTGGAACTGACACCAACATGGTATGCCTCTGACACAAGCTTCACTCAAATCTCCTTACTCTCCACCTTTTCTTTGTCTATTTCCCTCTCCGACCTTCTTTCCCTCTCTTCCCATCCATACCTCGCTCCCAGAAGAACACGTGAGGCACATGGATAGTGAAAGCCTTGAAGCATGTTCCTATCTTCACATATGGCTGCCTGTCTATAGATGGGGGTGAGAAACACTACTATGCATGTATGCAAGTGTAACAAATTATTTTATCTGTCTTTTATGTAGAGGGGCATAACGCTTATCTGTGTAACTACTTCTGTCAATATTATGTATGCTTGTGTAACTACACATGTCATCCAGCTGATTTAACAGTGAACTGATTCTTCATTTGCAACTTGCTGGGTTGTAACATCCTAATGTGTTTGTTCAGGTGTTCTGTACAATATGTGGTTAAAATGCGTTTTTAAAATGATTTTAGTTTAGATTTTTTTTTTTTTATTTAGCCTTTGTTTATACAGGGTCAGATGAGCATACATGCACACATTAACATTTTCACTGGGAAAACAACTAGTAACAAGGAATGACTGAAAGAAAAAACATAATAATAGGGAGGAAGGAATCCTCAATAAAAGCAGATACAAGCACACAAAGAATGATTATTGACAACTGTCAGGAAAATTGATAAAATCTTATTATTTAATCTGCGACTACAGTTTAGAAAAAAACCATCTAAAAAATCCCACTCTTCCTCAGCATTTTGCACTTGTTTGCACTTGAGAGATGATTGATGTGAGTCACTGAAGTGGCGATAGCTACTGATCCCTCAGGTCCTGCAACTTTGTCAAACACGTTCCCAACTATGATTGATTGGGTTGTATGCCTGTTATAGTAATTGGCTTATTAGACAATTGAAAAGTTAGGAGGTAGTAGTGTACCTATAGGGAGTATTTGCTCTGGAGAATTCCGCCCTTTGTTCACATACCAATTACAGTGAGTTAGTGTATCAGCAGTAGCTCTGCTGAAGTATCAAGAATTACAGAACTTTTAGCCTGCTACCTATCTTTGTTTCAGGTAGTTACGAGATAGTCAGGTAGTCAATACTTAGAGCCCCCTGCAGACAGTGTCTGCTGAAATGAGCGATAAAAGCACAGGTTTATTACTTCCTGTGGTTTTAAATCCATCGAGTACAATCCTAATGCTTGATTAGCTGCCTGTCATGCTTTCTTACGGAGGAAAGAATAAGTTGCCTGTCTGCAAAATCATTCATTTTCATTGGGGTAAAAGTACTTCAACACAGCGATAAACAGTTTACAAGTTGCTGCTAACGTTTTCTTGTAAACAAAAGTTATGTTTTCATTTAGTGTTCCTCTCCAAAACACAACCTTTCTATCCTTGAGGCCTAACAAACTTAGTGAGTATATTTCCAACCTCATAAAACATTCACAAAGCCAATTTTAAAGCCAATTTTAAATTGACAAATGACGTTTTCTTGCCAGCAGTCTTTTTCTACATTGCCTTTAGCACATTGCAATTTTTCTTTGCGCGTTTCCGACACCAACTGCTGCTAAGTGGCATAGTGTGAAACATCGCCTGCGTGCTTGCATGCGTGCCCAATCATCCTTGTGTGCGTACAAGATATAAACAAAACACTAAAAACACTGCTCCAGAGCATAAATGAGGGTCAAAAACTCCACCTGGTACCTTCAATTCATCAGCCTATCCATCATGAAGACATGGGTAACCAGTAATCTGACTGTGTGAACGTGAATATTAGTTAAGACAAATAGTGGTACCTTAATGTGCTTCTCACTAAGCAAGTTAGCCGACTATCTCACCCACACAGATCTTGGGCCCTATTTTAACGATCTGAAACGCAAATATCAAAAGTGAAACGCAAGTAGCTTTGTGGGCGGATCTCGAGCGCTGTTGCTATTATACCGGCGAGATAAATGAGTCTTGCGCCCGACGCAAATCTAAAATGGGTTGGTCTGAAGTAGCTAGGTGTGGTTTGGGCGTAACGTGCAATAAACCAATCAGAGCGTCATCTCTCATTCCCTTTAAGAGCAGGCGCGCTTGTTCCATGGCAGATTGCTATTATAACGGCGGATTTGCCTGGCGCACACCAGCGGGTGCTGTCCGGGATGCGGCAAAGTAATAAATGCCCGTCTTGGCCGGGTGGCGATGTTGCTGCGGCCTCTCGGGCGCATCCCCTCAAGTCTGGAGAGGATTGCTGCAGCCATGGAGCGTGGGCCTCCAAACGCACCACCGGCAGGAGCAGGTGGTGCGTTTGGAGGCGTTGAGGAGGCGTTGTGCCCCTTCCTCCTCCCCCCACTCCATCTCCGTCCACCCGCTCCATCAGGAGCGCATAGCCACTCCCGGACCAGATCCCGCCGTAGTTCAACATCAAGTCTCCTTAAGTCCTCTAATATTTCCTTATTTATGTCATCAACACATCAATTGATTCATGGGAATGTTGTGTAAAACACAACAAGCCACAAAAAATGCTGCGACCTTTTAAGGACTGTACTGTAAAGTGCCTTCTGATCTATCCAAACACCTGAAGCACATTGTCAGTAATATTTTTCTTTGTAATTATGTATGGTTTGCAAAAATGGGAACTTGCTGCAGATGAGAGAAGTAAGGTGTATGCGCGTTGTGCACACGCTACATTATGGCCAAGCATGCGCCACTAAAATAGCATCTGAATAACACGCCACTGACTTTAGACTAGCGCCACTGACTTTAGACCAGGTTTTTCCTGGTCTGTGGCGTAATTGTTTTCTGAAACTGCAAAATAGCACCAGGGAACGTTAGCGCCTGAACACGCCTCCTCTTTTTGCTGAACCGCCCCCGGGAGCGCAAATACATTCCCTATTTTACCGACGTGCGTCTGTGGAGGGAACAAAATAGGAATACATGCGTCGGTGTACAAAGGCAATTGCGCTGAGTGTAAGATAGGGCCCATAATCTTTAAACCTCAACAACATAACACATCCTATCACCCATCATACTATAGTCTCACTTTGCCAGACCTTCTTTCACAGCGCTGCAGAGGAGGGTCTGGCTAGTCCACACAGCATTCCGGGATAGGAGAAAAACGTACTCTGGTTTATTGGCATTTCTTTAAAGGTCCCATGACATGGTGCTCTTTGGATGCTTTTATATAGGCCTTAGTGGTCCCCTAATACTGTATCTGATGTCTCTTTCCCAAAATTCAGCCTTGGTGCAGAATTACAGTCACTAGAGCCAGTCCCACAATGAGCTTTCCTTAGGATGTGCCATTTCTGTGTCTGTAGCTATTGAGGAGGAGAGAGGGGGGGCAAGGTGGAGGGTGGAGGTGTGGCCTTGAAAGCCATGATGTCTCTCTCTCTCTCATGGTTGGGCCAAATTCTCTGGGCGGGCAAAGCAGAGAAAGGGGAGGTAACCTTGCTCCTTATGACCTCATAAGGAGAAGATTTCAGATCGACCCATCTGAGCTTTCATTTTCTCAAAGGCAGAGCAGGATACCCAGGGCTCGGTTTACACCTATCACCATTTCTAGCCACTGGGGGACCACAGGCAGGCTGGGGGAACGCATTAGCCTGGGTAAACCCTGACGAACTTCCGGCAAATTTGAGATTTGCGCTGCAAGTCAGTCTGGTGAAGAGCCCATTCAAACCCATTTCCAATGTCCCCAAAATCAAGGCACCAATCACAGCTACCGAAGCCATGCTTCACGTGTTTGGCCATGACCGGCGACCGGCAGATCAGTCTGACATATGCAGATTTCATGCAGGTCAATGCTACAATTAACTGACAACATAAGTTCTACGAGTTACAGTTCTCAAGGACGCACGCACACACGGACGCGACAGCACAGTCTCTTTTTCCTTTCTCTCAACTTTTCCGCCGTGTGGCGCGTACCCGCTCGCGGTGTGAAGCGCGTGTCCGCGCTATTCACGCACATGTAGGGAACCTCGTGAATTAACCTGCAACATGTCAGCTGTTTGGAAATTCTTCAGCGTGTGTGCAGAAGATAACAAGTTTGCAATATGCAACGCCTGCAAGGAAAAAGTAGGGCGTGGAGAGACGACACCAAAAACAAAATTTTTTTAGTTGGATATTGGATGTGAAAAGCATCACCCGGATCTTTGGTCTGATTGGTTGAAGGACTATCCAATGCGCACAGAGGCATTGTTGGCGTCTGTTGGTGACGCCCCTTTGGAAATGAACTGTCAGTGAACCTTTCCCAGACCCACTCTCAGTTACAACTGAGAAGGGTCTGGTGTCAACCAGGCTAGGAATGCATATTAATGTTAAAAAACCTCATAAAGTGAAATTTTCATGCCATGGGACCTTTAAACAAATCGCAATCTTCTTGGGTGGTGCTAAGCGCCCAACAGAGCCATGGTGCTGCTGCAAAATAGCCTCGGGAAGGAACTTGTTTTGGTGGAACGTGTACGTTCAAAAGTTGTTTTAGTCGTGCAACAGAAAACTCAGATTGGACAGATAGTCTAGATAGCTGTCTGGATTTACCCTGCAGAGATCTGAGGAGCAGTTAACAATAGTCCTCATAAATCAAACAGAGTTTAAAATTCTAAGGGTAAAAGAAAGCAGAAGGAGACGGACATCCAGCCGAAAAGAGTGAAATCAGGTGGAATTCCCGGCACAACGGAGCAATCCCGGAAGTGGAACATATAGACTACCACCATATTGACAAAATCAGCAAGCAATTGATTACTTAATATAGCATAACCAACTAACTTATGAGTCTGCAACAGAATCATTGCATCCTTCAGGGTTAAGGGAATCTTGTTGGGGTGTCATGGTGGCTCAGTATATTTTAGCCTTATAGTTATAAGAACCTTGGTTCCATTCACGGTCCTGGTCCATTTTGTGTTGGTTTCTACATTTTCTTCATGTTCATGTAGATTTACCTTTTTGTTTTTTTCCCACATGCCAAAGATATGAAAGTCATGTGGATTGCAGTCTAGACTGTTTTATATGACTGTCAGTGTGTGAGTTAACTCTAAGCTGTTACAATGAATGAATAAATGGCAAAAGGTATATTAAATTATCACCATTTATTATATATTTGGTTGTAATGGTTCGTCTTGACTCGTTTTCCCAACATCACTGTCTAACAACTTGGGATGAATAGCAATACCCACACTGACGCTTTGGGGAATGCTGATTTTTATCTGCAATACTGAGCACATGTCTGCACAAAAACAAATGTTCCTCAACCTAATCACAGAGAATATATTCAAACAATAACGCTGAAATTGAAATCCTACATTATTAGTAACATTTTGAATGTAAATCAGACAATGCAGACAAACACTGCCATGAACAACAACCTTGTTTATCAGGGAAGGGACACTTTAATTATACAGCAGATGTTTACATTATTAATGTAGATGATATTTTTCTGTACCTATGTTTATTGTTCATTAGTATGTTTCCATAAAATATGAATATTGAATAGAGACATATAAAAAGTCTAATTACAGAAAACTACCTCCATGCTGCTGTGATGACTATCACATCACTGATGTGATAGTACATCAGTGATGTGATAGATGATAGATGATAATAAGAAAAAGATTCTCTGGTCTTCACAGGAACTTCGCTCATCATCATACACATTGTTGTCATCATTATCGTCATCACTGTCATCATCTTTAACATCACTCTCATTATTATCACAATTAACAACTGAGGCTTAGAAATAAGAGATAATCCATGTCGAAGACTCAGTCTACTGTGACATAAAAGGCTATTAAGTTCTTTGTTCTGATGTGTCAGTGGAAGGTAATCAGCAATGCTGGTTTTCTGCTGGGAGGAAGTTCTCACTAAATTCCCAAACGAGCACACATAAATTAACAGAGCAGATTTTTTTTATATGAGCAGATAAAAAGGACAATCCCAGTATAACAGAATATTTCAGCAACAAAAAAGATGCTGACAATAAATTAGGAAAACCAAGGCCTCCATGTGACATGAATCAAGGGCTCTAGATGTAGAGGAACCAAAGTCTAAAGGAGGGGGAAAAAACATTCAGAAACTCAACAACAACACATACACAACATAACAAACAACAAAACATTAGTCTTGCAATGCCAGAACTTACACACCACATTTGTGCTATTGCAGTGCAGGAGAAAGATGAAGAAAGCCAACATGGAAAATGTGGTCTACCTTTCTGGACACATTTGCAAGCCTGGCAGCAATGTACTATTCTAGCAGCATGGAGGACACGGAGGACAGGCCGCTCCATATGTGCAAGGAGTTACAGTTATCTGTTGGGGATATTTAAAATGCACTGGCCTAAGAACTGGAGACTGGCTGCAGATGTTGTGCTGTAGCTGCTTACTCCTCCTAAAAAGGTTTGAAGGGTCAAATGAGGACGCATTTCCTCAAGAGGTTCAATAAAATTTAAGACCCCCTCTGCTCAAAAACGTGTTTTGCTTTTACCTCATTCGGATATTTGACCTTCACCATGCAGAATGACGTATGTGCAAAGATTGACACTAGAAGGCTGTTTTCAGATTCATCTGCTGAAGGTTTCTCTGTGATCACCTTAAATCTGAGTTTAAGTTGTGTTCATACGAGCAGGACTTTTGTGACATCACCACTTGGAAACCAATCATGGTCTAATATGCAACATACAGAAGTGTGATGTGGAAACTAGAATGGAAAATAAAAATGTATTTGCATGTTCATAGATTCTGGATTTTTCAATGAGGGATGAGAAGGAGTAGACATCTACTAAGACTTCTTAACTTTTTTGTGGAAAACTCATATTGGACTCAAATTATTATTCAAATGGGAATATTTATTTGTTATTCATGCATGCCTGGAGGGGATCTTTAAAGATATCAATGTGTTTGTATAGCTCAGAGAATCAGATCTAATCTTAAACAACTTCCATTACTCAATCAAGCTTTTGAAACATAAAGATGTTATCCTTAATTTTTCTAAATGAATTTATTGTTATAACATGTAGTCTGTATGTTTTTACCACAGCCAGCACAGTGGATCAGTTGTTAGTCTCTTCACAGGAAGATCTTTTTTGTCTTTGTTTATATTTGGGCACTAGAGAGTGGCTGCCCACTCATCCTGAATAGTCAGGTCAAATGCAGAGGACAAATCTCCCCACTGGGATTATTAAAGTTTGACTTTAATTAACTTAGTCGGACGTTATGTCCCAACTCTAATTGGGTATGAAGAGCTGACGTATTTTCCAGGTTCTACAATGGCTGATAAAACAAAAGCCTTCCACAGAATCATACTTAAAAATTCAACCGTCTTTGTTGTAGTTCAAACATCATTTAAATTCCAACAGCATGTGTAAGGTCACAGATTTTAGCTTTAAGGCCTGGATTAACATTTTTAAGTTTTAGCACAGCTAGCTACATGGTCAAAGTTATTTTAGATTAAGAGTTAAGGTGGAAATAGGGGATTCTTAAGCTCCTGGGAATACGTTTTGGGTCAGTTAACATTTACATATTGTCATAACAGTTTAATAATTGTACAGATAAGTGGGCTTTAGCAGGACATACCGCTGGGTGTTGGCTACATAACAGTGAAAGGAAATGTAAGTCTCAATAATATGACTCAGTGGTGCAGCAAACTAATGCAGAAGAGAAATTCATTTGGAATTGGACCCTGAGGGACCCCATGAGAGATCCAAGACAAGGCAGATGAAAAATTGCCTCAACGATTCTTTTCCTCAGCTATGACTTGAACTAAGCCAGGACAGTGCTGTTTACACCAGCCCTGTGCTCAAGACAGTCAATTATAATGGCATTATTTACCATTTTGAAGACAGCCTTGAATTCACAGTACAGCCAGAACTAATAGTCAAGCAGATATGGCCTCAAATGAGCCAACTCCTGAAAGACAGATTTCCATCTATGCTGTTAACTTTCAAACAGAAGGAATGAAAATGGGTCTGAAACTGCTGTAAATTCTATCAATCTTACAAGAGACAGGCCCATTGCATGCATGAAAAAGGGTGAAACAGCCCCAGTGGCCGTAGAGCTATTTACAGCAGAGATAACACTTGTGCCGACACTATCAAGTAACCCCTTAAGGAGGCTTGTGGGGATAATGTCAAGAGGCAGGTTGTAGATTTGATGTAGGAGACAGTCTCTATTAAGGAAGAAAGCGCTCAAAGCAGCTTGGGCTAGCAGAATCTTCAAGTGAAATAAAAATATACGGGACATTTGTAGGGCACACACTGGTGTCAGTATGAGGAAGGAGGGCACAACACATTTATCAGTGTGGAACAAGACCCACAAGACCGTCCAGTCCAGAAAACAACAGCACTGGTCATTTATTTTAACAGCTTAAAACAGCTTGAGTTTATGTTATGTACTAAATCAGCAGTGGTGGAATGCAACCAAGGTTACTCCAGAACTGTACAATTTGGAGATACTTTTACTTAGCTGAAGTTTTACCATTGTCTGCTACTTTATAATACTACAACACTCCACTTCAGAGGCAAATATCTCACTGATTACAAATGTTTGATGATTGGAATTAGAAGTTACTAAGCTGTACCTAAGGGGGTAGAGCAACCAGTCGTAGGGTAGGTTTGGGGGAGTGTATTTTGACAGTGTGGTGTCTGGTAAATGAATGTGTCCTAATACATGTTGGCACAGTGGTAAGCACCGCAGCCTCACAGCAAGACGGTCCTGGGTTTGAACCCTGGTGGGAGGGTTTATGTGTGGAGTTTGCATGTTCTCGTGTTTGCATGGGTTTCCTCTAGGTGCTCCAGTGTCCCCCACACAGTAAAAGACATGCATGCTAGGTAACTCTTGCCATTGCCCTTGATGGGCCATTGCCCTGGCATTACAATGCTAAAGGAATTAGTCCCCCGGGCGCCGGACTATGGGTGCCCACTGCTCCTAAATAGTTAGGATGGGTTAAATGCAGAGGATACATTCCTCGTAAAAATGTACTTAGCAAATTAAGTATTTAATATTCCTTCCTTAAATCCACATGGATTCCTTATATACCTAAACTGTATGATGATTACAAAATATAAAGAGATAAATGACTAAAAATGCTCCGTACACGTTAATGCATCAGTTATAATAATCCAATATTATAATATATACTGTATAATACTGACAGGAGCCAATCTGCATAATGAGTGCTTTCACTTTTGATAATGTAAGTACATTTAGCTGATAACATTTCTGTATTTTTAAGTATCATTCTGAATACAGGACTTTTGCTATCTTATCACTGTGGTATTGTTTCTTTTACTTAAAGGATCTGAATACTTCTTCTGTAAAGCAGGACGAGCAACTTAAAAACAACATTGATTTCCTTTAAGCATTACGACAATCTTCTTAACCAAATGATTTACCTAACTTAAATCATACCTTAACGCTACACATGACCAATACTTTATAAAGCCACAGAGAACCATTCCCCGACTCTGCAGTCTCCCTCATAGAGAATGTTTTTACATTTTTTAGCTCAATGTTTTGCTTTTACAGCCTTTTACAGCCTGCAACTTTACTGTTTTGGTTCACTCTCACTGCTCTCATCTACCTCACTGCAGCAGGCAAAGTAATGATAAATCCACTGGACACTACCTGCCCAACACCAAACCTCAGAGAGACAAAGCACCTACTAGTAAAAGATCTAGCAAGCTACAGATCCATTTTCCCTCGGCTGTTGGTAGGAGATCAACCCTCCTGTTGTCCTCGGGTCAAGTCTGACCCCTTTTCAAAGATTTCTATATGAGAAATTTAGGTTTCTTTCAATAAAATTGCCCAAAAATAATCCATGCAACGCTCTTTGCAAGTATAATTCAAATGTTTAAAAAACGTCAAAAAATGTTGACAAAAAAATGGCAAATACATTGAAAAAAGCGTCAAAAGCCATTGAAAGCAGAAAAAAACAGAAAAAAACAGAAAAAAGCATCAAACAAGGTGATAACAATGTTTGAAACAGCATCAAAAACGTGAAAATCTTGAAAAAGGCATGGAAAAATGTGTCAAAAAACTGGAAAAAGTGTTGATTTTCAGTTTTGACCCAGGAGGACAACACAAGTATCAAACAATAATGTATTTTGAGGCTTGAAGACTTGGGTTTTAACTTGGAAGTGAGGTCAGAAAAGTATATTATTTATATATATATATATATATATATATATATATATATTTCTTTCATGACCCTGACCGTCTCCTGATGTTTTTTTGCTGTCCATTACAGTAAATAAGTGAAAATGTTTATTTTTTCATACCTTTCCCTCCTAGGAGTCCAGGTGCAGGTGCTGAGCCAGGGCTGGCTTCTCTGATCATGGGTTAATAGTTTAAAAGGGCCAATCGTCTCAGTAATGGCAGACCAACTGCTACAGCATTGACAGAATAGCTCCTTTGTGCCAGTAACAGGTTTATATATGATGACAGAAGAGAGATCACACAGTTCAGGACTGAAGATATTATATTGCAATGGCAATAATGAGCATGCAATATACTTTGAGCCAGGTTTACTGCCAGGTTTATTGTCTGTTTATTGGCTGGAGATCCTGCCTGTTTTATTAACATGACATTAGCTGTGATTCTAAATATTAAACTTGACTTTTTCCTTGAGATTCTAAGATGTATGTTATCCGGCAGAAAGGCAAATGTGCAGGTGAAAGCTGGGAACAGCCTCTGAAAAAAATATTATACAGAGTAAATCCCCAAATAGATTTAAATACAAACCAATGAAGTCAGATGGGACTTTTGTTTACCAGCTACACAAATCTTCTAAATCAAAATAGGCTTTAAATTCATGTCTTTGTGAGCAGGAATCATTCTAAACATGAACCATATAACTGCTCAGAGTTGTGTTATCAGCTGGTCTGACACACACATGCAAACATGCCTACACACTCACTCTTTCTTCCCAAACACACACACACACACACACTCTCACTCTCTCTCTCTCTCTCTCTCTCTCTCTCTCTCTCTCTCTCTCTCTCTCTCAGTACACTATACATGGTGAAGCTTCTTTGAAAAGGTTTATAGAATCTTAAAATAGCAGTGTGGTCTGTGAGCGCAGGGATTAAAAAAATAGAGAGCTACTATAGAGCTGCTGTAGTGTGACATCACACAGACAAAACACACACACACACACATGTACACACACAAACAGTCCTGCCATTGCCATCTCATTGTACTCCCCAACTGGGGCGTGAGAGAAGGAGGAGAGCAGGGGGGGATGACAAGAGAAAAGGAAAGGGAATAGGTTGGCAAGAGGTGACGAGAATAAAGGGAGCAAGTAAACGACATGGAGGATGACTAAAAAAAGGACAAGGATGAAAATATAAAATATAATAAAAAGGATATAAGAGAGTGATGCAGGGGGTTAAGCTGTGTGTGAAGGAGATTGTGTGACAGATGACAGTGAAGGGATAGAACACACACACACACACACACACACAAAGAGAGCAGGTCCAGCTAAGGCAATTTTCTCATTGCGTGTAAGACACAGGGACCTGTTGGCTGATAGCGACATCCTTCTGTTCCATCACACAGCACAGACAGACAACACGACGCATCAACACTGCCGTGATGTGTGCTAAACAGCTGCAGCAGCTCTGCTGAGGAGAGATTGGCATCTCCAGCAGCCGTTACCAACAAGCAAACAACAATAAGTGAGGCTCGCTGCCAACACAGACAGATAAACTGAACGGAGAGACACATAAAAAGACAGTTGCACAAGTGTCGTTACACTGTACAAGCCAGAAATGTGTTTCCTTACCTATGAATAATGTCTGGACAAAACAAGCTCGAAAAACAAGTCATGAAATAAACTTTGACATGGTTTCCAGTGAAATGAACTGTCTTGATGTGTGAACTGAATTTAACTTTTTAAATAAGTTTTATTTAATGTGGTGTTTGATACATCAAGGCGACAAAGATCAATCTGCAAGCTAATCACGACATCTCATAATTAATCTGATTATCTCCTCGATCTCATATTGAGTCTGGACATCTCTTACAGTATAAGATAATTTTGCTTCCCTGTCAAGGCTTCTAACTGTCATGATGGGCATATATCAACAAAATCAATAATCCTCTGCAGAGATGGCAAAATTACTCACTTCCCGTACTCAAGTAGAAGTACAGATACTTGTATTAAAAAATACTCTGGTAAAAGTAGAAGTACTGATTTAACTTCTTTACTCAAATAAAAGTAACAAAGTACAGGCTTGGAAATGCACTTAAAGTATATAAGTAAAAGTAGCCTTGCGAATGACAACCATTTTTTTTATGCAAAGCTACCTGGACCACACAGATGTTACTAGAGTGCAAGCTGAGAAACTTCAGTGGAGATGGAAAAAAGGATCTTTATATGCTATTGCCTACATGTTAAATGGATGTCTGCCAATAGGCCTAAAACATCACATATATGATTATTGTGACAGAGACTGGAACTCCAGGTAAATAAGATTCTGACTGAGTAGCAAGATATGAATTCAACTGTGATTCTGTGAGAATTCAAACATGAGTCCTCTAACTTGCGTCTGAGAGGTTTGAGACACTAACGTTAACATTAGCCCAAAATAAAGTAAGTAACCAAGTAACGTTATCATTAACTTAAGTGGTCTCGAAAACAAGAACGGCCTTGAGTAACGTTAACGTTACTACAGCACTGTTACACTAAATCAAGTTACTGAATTTGTTTTTAATATATACATGCAGATATTATATCAGCTACATAGATGGCAGAAGTACTCTCTTCCTGTACTCAAGCAGAAGTACAGATACTTGTGTTAAAAAATACTCTGGTAAAAGTAGAAGTACTGATTTATCTTCTTTACTCAAGTAAAAGTAACAAAGTACAGGCTTGGAAATTTACTTAAAGTATAAATGTAGCCTTGCGAATGACAACCATTTTTTATGCAAAGCTACCTGGACCACACAAATGTTACTAGAGTGCAAGCTGAGAAACTTCAGTGGACATGGAAAAAAGGCTCTTTATATATGCCATTGCCTAAATTTTAAATGGATATCTGCCAATAGGCCTAAAACATCACATATATGAGACTGGAACTCCAGGTTAATAAGATTCTGACTGAGTAGCAAGATATAAATTCAATTGTGATTCTGTAAGAATTCACAGATCCAGTTTCTCCTTTTTAATCTTCCCCTTAACATTTAAAGGAATTTACCTGTATGTGTGTGTGCTAAGGATAAAATGTGATTACTAAACAGACATTAATTAACAAGTTCCACATACTTTTAGAGTTACGCAGCACATTCGCCAGGAGTCATTCTTGATGCCTACTATCTCAAACATCTCTCTCAGATAAGGCCAAGGATGATTGGGAATGTCTTGCTGCTTGTCTGCCGAATCTCTGGGATTTCTGTTTTCTTCATTTTCAATTGTGTCGGCGTCCATACTAGTATGTGCTAACGTTACCACCATCAAGTCAGAATGATTTGCCGCGAATGAATGCCGAGTGTGGAGTTGTCTTGTAGTGGCACGTCAAGTGCAACGTATATTCCAATCCAATTGAATGTTGATGATGCGAAAAATAGTAACGGTAACTCCACTGAAATTATTTTAAACTAACGTACCGAGCCAATTTTGTAAAATGTAAGGAGTAGAAAGTACCGATATTCTTGTTACAATGTAAGGAGTAAAAGTAAAAAGACGGCACAAAAATAAATAGTAAAGTAAAATATCTGAAAAATCTACTTGAGTACAGTAACAAAGTATTTATATAGTATACTTTAATCGGCTAGTATTATATTATTTTCAAATAAACTGAACGCTCGCTAACCTTAACGTTACTCGGGTTACTTAACTAAAGGCTAGCGAACCAAGGCATCATCATTGCTAGCAGGAGAACAAATGTAACTGACCATTAATGTAAACTTAAAGTTACTGAAACAATTTTGTAAAATGTAAGGAGTAGAAAGTACCCATATTTGTGTTAAAAATGTAAGGAGTAAAAGTAAAATATCTGAAAAATCTACTTGAGTACAGTAACGAAGTATTTGTACTTTGTTACTTCCCATCTCTGATCCTCTGGTTCCTCCCATTAGTGTCATTGCATTGATAATCCAAAAGCAGTGTTCAGTATTAACCTTTCTGCTCTGTTCTTTGACTTTGATCTATTTCTGATTTATGTTAACATCAGAATAATTTAACAACGCAGGTGTAAATGAAATAGAAAGGTCACAAAACTTAGCATACCTGTAATTAAGTTGTTTTTGGCTTTGGTGACAGTAAATATAACAGCAACAGGTTAGTTGCACTCTAACATTTTGCTGATTTTCACTTATATTTTCAACTTAATATAAGTTAAAGAGGTGACACATCTTTTGCCTGTTATCACTGTGGCCAGATGCAGCAGAGTAGTTCAAATCCAGTGACATATTTTGCCATCATCGGAATGTAAAAGGACTGCGGGGGGAGTTTTTTTTATAGATAAAATTAGTTTCCCTCCCTTGAACTCTGATGAACTAAGGGCACTCGAGTTGACATCGGCATTTGGACAGCCAAAATAGCTTGCCATTATAGGCACACAGATGACGCTGTGGGTTATTTCACATTTGATAACAAGTTGTCAGCAGTGTTTTGCAAAGGCAGTTTTCAGGGGAGCAAAAAAAAAAAACCCACTAACTCAGATGAGCCAGAGAAGGTCATGCCCTATGAAAGATCCAGGCAGGGCCTGAAAAACTTTGATTGCCAGTTGAAAAGGGCACTTTGCACCCAAGAGGAAAAAGGGCAACCCATTCCTGCCCCTATGAACGCCAGTGGTTGTCACCGTCAAAGCAAGCTAGTGTGAGCCAGCATTACCACTGAAGGAATAAAGCAGAGGCTTAGGCTGTTGTGATTGTGCTGGTGTGCTAGCCAGCACCATGAAGACTGAGCTGTGGGATATCAGCTGTGACAGATAGTATTTTTGCTCCAGTTGCCTGGCCAATGTCAACAGAAACCAACTCATGATGATGCTGGGGGTTTTTACCATAGACTGTTTTTGTGAATTGTGAATCCAACACCAGTGCATAGGGAGAGTGTTTTTGTGTTACAACGGGTGGCTTAAAACTAACAATTCAAGCAAGAACCATAACAGCAGGGTCACACCAGAAAATGCCACAGCGAAATGTATGTACGTTTAAAGGTTGTTTTAGTCGTGCAACAGAAAACTCAGATTGGACAGATAGTCTAGCTAGCTATCTGGATTTACCATGCAGAGATCTGAGGAGCAGTTAACCATAGTCCTCATCAATCCAGCAGAGTTTAAAATTCCAACACAAAGAAAGCGTAAGGTAAAATGTGCATCCAGCAGAATTTCTGGCGGCAACGAACGAATTCTGGAAGAGGAAAATTGTGGATATAGACTAGTGACGTAGTGACCACTCGCAGGACTAATAGACCTTTTTCACGGCAGACATGTTGACATGTCATAGCAGGAAAAGCACAGGTGTATTCAAAACCATTAATGATGGCTGCATTCCACTTAGGAGAGGCCCTGGTATTGTGCATGCTGACTCACTGATATAGCTTACTGGGACACTTGATGGAACTCAAGTCCACTGGTTAACTTCTGTAGCTGGTGAGCTAACTGCTAACACACAGAAAGCTAGGAATATACTAGTGCTAGTCAGTCACAATAGCTCTTTGAGCTTCTTTCTACTTTCTCTGTTCTGGGCCGTTTACCTTCCCCTGGCATTTTGTTGTTAGGGTTGTAAAATAGTTAACTCAATCAAGTTACTGAAATGGAATAAAATCTCTCCAAGCTAGCGAGCTTTAGCAAGCTCGTTAGCTTGGTTGCTAACAGGACAATAAGTCGACAAAGTTGTTGTTTAAAGTACTTAAAGGTCCCATGACATGGTGCTCTTTGGATGCTTTTATATAGACCTTAGTGGTCCCCTAATACTGTTTCTGTATCCTCTTTCCCAAAATTCAGCCTTGGTGCAGAATTACAGCCACTAGAGCCAGTCCCATAATGAGCTTTCCTTAGTATGTGCCATTTCTGTGTCTGTAGCTATTGAGGAGGAGAGAGGGGGGGCAAGGTGGAGGTGGGGGTGTGGCTTTGACCAACTGCCGCTTTGCTCGTTTGAAAGCCATGATGTCTCTCTCTCTCTCATGGGTGGGCCAAATTCTCTGGGCGGGCAAAGCAGAGAAAGGGGAGGTAACCTTTCTCCTTATGACCTCATAAGGAGAAGATTCCAGATTGGCCCATCTGAGCTTTCATTTTCTCAAAGGCAGAGCAGGATACCCAGGGCTTGGTTTACACCTATCACCATTTCTAGCCACTGGGGGACCATAGGCAGGCTGGGGGAACGCATATTAATGTTAAAAAACCTCATAAAGTGAAATTGTCATGCCATGGGACCTTTAAAAGACGTACAGTATTTATACCATTGACTCCTGTCTCATAGATGTTAGCAAAACATTCCACTTCAGTGGAGCAGTTTATATTCTGACAGAGACAGTTAAATAAAAGTGGATGGTGCAACACAGCTAATAATCTTTAATATCTTCTGCCATTTTGGACTTTGGTTGTGTATGGCCATAATTGATAATTTGATTATGTTGTTTGCTAAGAAATAGCTAACACACAATGGGGGTGTTAGTTGGTTCAATTGATCCTTCCCTAAAGCACAAATAGTGGCTATTGTTTGTTTGCTGCATACAGTATGGTTGCAAAGCATGCATTGCCATTTGTGTGTGCATATTTGTGAGGCAGACAGAGATGCAGGCTCTCTATAGGTGGACTTGATTACCATCTTACACTGCCAGGTAAATACACTCATTCTCCAAATTGGCCTGGTCTTGATAATCTTACAATAAATACTGCTACATAGGCACTGATGGACAGGCTCTTTGATTTATCTGGTGTTATAAAAGGCACCACAGTGGTAACCACTTTAATGGATGGTGCTGAACCGTCAGACTGGAATTCAACATTATTAGATGCAAATTGTTTTAGGGTATGTGCAGAGTGGGAGCAGAGTAGTGTGATTTTGCCTGGAGCCTAAAAGAGCTATTTTTTTCTTGAGTCAAAGCATTGCTGTTCTCTCATCCTCCAAGACAGTGATCCATTCAGCAGCTTTCAGATATACAGTAATGCAAAGCAATTTGACATTTTGTGTTTTGTCCACATCAACGACTTTCCCAGAAAAGAGAAACTGGATCTCCCACTGTAGGCCTGAGCAGGGTATGCAGACACGTCTTTTCTGAAGACTTTTTCCTTTGTTATCATCAACATTTCAGTAATAGCTGATGCACTATGACAATGAAAACCACTTCAGAGACAGCAGCAAAGATGATTGCAGCAAATTAAAAGTAAAGTGCACTTTGGCAGGGCTCTGCATTTAGAGCCATGAAACCACAATGCAAACCCAGAGACGAGAAATGTCATTGTATTATTCTTCAGTTTTTGTTATCTTACTGCTGTTCCTCGGTTGCCTTCTGCTTGATTTAGAATTTTTCTTGGCATTTAGTAGCTCACAGAAGGTTTGGTCCAGTGAAATATGATTGAATCGGCCAATCATACTTTAAATACGGGATATTTGCCTTTTTTTTCAAGCAGTAATTATCAAAGGAGGGACACAAACGTGTTCTACCTTAATGTGTTTAAACATTTTGAGAATCAAAGATCTCATAATTGAAGTTTATAAATCTGTTAGATCTTGTCAATCATCTATCAGGTGGTTAAGGGTTTATCTAACTGCTTGACAATGTCCCTAAATCTTTTAAATCTAATTCAGCATCAGAAAGGTCAGGAGTGTATAAAACAGGTATGTAGGCTGCAATGGGCCGTGTTAGTAACCATGGTTGACAAAAAAAGACGTCATCAACAGAAAATTGAAGAAAAAACAAAGGAGGAAATTGTTGTGAAAAGTGAAGTGACTGTCTCCAAGCCAGAAATAGAGTGAGCATCACTGTCCAAAGATGAAAAGCACTCAAAGTAAAAAAGGGATGATGAGGAGTCACTGTCTCATAGCCAAAACTACAGCAAATATTTAAATTGCCCTCCAAAGATGAAAACAACTCCAATATAAGACAACGTTATGAGGAGTGATGCTACAGATCTGTTTTTCTTTCAAATTGTAACCTCCACACTGGGTGAAACAGATTGGATATACTGTATATTATGAACATAAAAATGTAGGAAAAAACACATGCAATCAAATATTAAATACATTTGTGTCATCTTAATGCGCACATGAGATATTTTCAGCTTAAGATCTTTTCATCAGAATTGCATTTGCGTGCAAGTTTATCTTCTTTCAGCCACACACGATAAATACAAATACTTTTTTACTACTTTTTCATGAAATAAACTTCTTCGAAACTTCGATAACATCCATTAATTCAGTAATGCTGACGTTTGAAACAGTAAAATAGTATACAGGGATTAATTAGCAGTGTTTACATATTTATTTATTTTTATTTTTTTATTACATTTTAATCTATTTTTTGTATGGAACGATGTATAATTTTACATAAATTATGCTCTTTGATGTACTGTACCAGTTATCTGAGAGCTAACTTGGCAGATGTTTGCTTCCACTACAGATGGAGATTTCCTTGTGCATTTAGGTTAAGTCAATGTCTGTTTACCAAGTCTATGTGATATTCATGCATACAGTATAATGCCGGCTGTTTCAAGGGTAACCACCATATGACCCACAATATGGGTTTGTTTAAACTGTATATTCTGTATTTCTTTACCTCCCTAAATAGGTGCTTCAACCAACCAGAGAGTACCCACTTAGCTGACTATATTTAAAGAAACATCTTTTTCTTTACATTTTGTCCCTCTGCACTAAGCCAGCATCTTTGATTTCACTAAACAGATGTGTGGATACATCTGAAAACTCCTGCTTTTTGTTTCAGTGCAGAGAAAATAAAGTTTTTGGAAAACATGTTGTCCATGGTCATGGGGATGTGTGGCAGTAAAGTTATTGCTTCTGTTAACTTTATGTTGCCTATTACGTCACTTAGATCAATAAACGCCAATATCGCCGATCACTCAATATAGGTGTTGGCATTAAAGAAATAGTTCAACGTTTTTGGAAATATGCTTTTTGGATTTCTTGGCAAGAGATAGCATCTCTAAATTAACAAGGTACATCTCAATTGTACAAAAAAAAGTACGTACGTAGAAACGTAGTGTGGACTTGTATGGTGCTGAAACAGTCTCCTAAGTATTTGCGACTTGTAAAACACAATGCACAAATGAATGCAGAGTGATTTGTATCCGCAAATCTGTGTTGTATCTGTGCCTCTAATTTGTGACTTGTGAAAAACAATGCAAAAATGCATGCAGAGCGATTTGTATCCGCAAATGTGTATCTCTGTCCGTACAATAAATATATTTGTAAATCTTCTTTTGTGTGGGTACTTTTGAGACTGTTTTTCCGCACCGCTGTTGTCACAAAACAATTTGTGTCTCAAGTGACAATCCCAGTGCTCTCCAATAGATGGCGGTAATGCAACACTTATGAATGCCAACCGCTGTTAAACTACATGAAGATGGTGAAGAAGACTTTTCAAATTGAGACGGTTGGCAGAAACTACTACGACGTTCCTCCGGGTAAGTTGATATTGTTAGGACTTTGTCGTCAAATAAATTACATTAATGTTTTCATCATCATTGTTGCAGTGCATTGACAATTTGCTTTGTGTTGTTATGGCGGCAGTTTGCTACATTTTGGAGCGTGCTAACGTTCACCTTCTTGTACATCCGTATCCGTATCCATTTTTCTCCCATCCCGGAATGCTGTGTGGACTAGCCAGACCCTCCTTCGTAGCGCCGTGGAGGAAGGTCTGGCAAAGCGAGAATACTTGATCAGTGACAAGGACATGATCTCTCACTGCCTTTCTCATCAACCGCCAGTTGTGTTGAGTGTGGTGCCCAGCTAAGCTAGAAGGAACTGGGCATGGATTCCTGTGGCGTAAACGCAGCCAGAGAACCTTAGCAGCAGGCAGAACAGAACTAAATGCTGTAGTCTGGTTTAGTCACCATAGTAACCATATTAACTCAGCTTCTTTCTCTCTCACACAGACACACAAACCCATCATCTTGTGTCACAGGGGTTCAAGGCTAGCAAGATTTCCGAAAAAGCCTTCTAACATAGCTTACTGTTCCTCTCAGAACCTGAGCCACCAGAGAATAACAACAGTGGATGCAAGAGCGCGGGAGAGAAAATGAGAAGACTGAGAGACATGGCAAAAGGAAAAGACAGGAAAGAAGGATGGGGTGGCAGTGGGAATAGAGATGTCGGGGATAAGGAGAAATATAGAAACAGGACAGAGACATAGGGCTGGAGGAGACCGGGAGACACAAATGAAGTAAAAGCTACAGAGCAGGAGAAAAAAATGGGAGGTGAAAGTGGGAAAGGACTTTGTGAGTGAGAGTGACACAGCAGTGTACTGTATCTTCTGCAAGTGACAGCAGGTGAGGGGAGCAGGTGTTAAATATTAAAGCGACTCAGCAGAGAACCTGGCCAAATGGCCCCTACTGATATGGGACATCCCTGCCTGGGACACACAGTCACACATGCGCACGCCGCACACACACACACACACACACACACACACACACACATGCACACACACACACACAGACACCAAGGGTAGCATCCCACCACAGTGGCAGAGCAAAGCAGAAAGAACATGCATGTTTAATTCACAACCTTCCATTTCAGCATGTTCGTGTTCATACGCTACGCACTATGACCATCCAACCCCCACACACCAAGAAGTAGGAAGTCAAAAGACAAGCTGAACAAGGTTGGCGGGGAATGAGTGAGCGCATATGGGGGATGAGGTAAAGCCAACAACATTTCTTATTTCCCAAAGCGGTCCCTCTGTAATGGAAGTACAACATTCCAAACTAATCCTGTTCCTCTCCTGGGCTTACACATGCTCTCTCTTCACATCAGTCCTGTGTCTCTCATCTCACAGCACATCATCCAACTTTCCGCAGATTATTCCTGACTGCTCCACACTGACATGCATTATAGGGGATGAGGAGGAGGTAGAGCCCAAGGAAGATTGAAAGAGAGAGGGACAGGGAGAGAGGTTGGACCCGTTGTGACATCGATCCTTTTGTTTTCATATAGGAAAGAAAATGGGTTTGGCACAACACAAATGGATGATTCTTTGACTTGTTCGGGCTAGTCAAATTGGGGTGGAATAAAGACATCTATCCTCAACTGAAAAGCAGTTTGAATTAGTCTTGCTTCTGGGATAAACAACTTTGAAAAAACTGAGCTCAGAAATCACACTGTGTGTAAATTCAAAATCTTGACGTCCTTTCTAAAAACCTGAGGAGCATCATTGCAGTAAGTTACTGGTCTCCACAATCTTGTTTATCACAGTTTTTAGGAGGCCTGCAATGACTGCTCCTGTTTATGTGATAGCTAGATAGATGATGTCTATGTGGCCAGCTGCTGATAAAAATGACTGGAGAAAGCCTTTACATGAAATGTGACATAATCATGACAGTTAAGTTTGCATCTTTGCAGCTTAGTGCTGCTTTAACACCAAGTATTTCACACTCGCACTGCCCACCTCCACGTATATTCATTTATTTGGAGCACTTGCCTGCCTGCTCAAGTGCTTTTTCTGTATTTTCTTGGCACAATCTTTTTCTTTCTGTTTTTGTTCTCCATCTAAAACATCATGTGTAGACTGCTACTGCACCAAGCCAAGATAACCAAGGTAACAGGAGATAAGATACTCATTTTTCACTTCTACCATAGACTTCAGGCTTCGCAGCGCAGAGGATATATATATATATATATATATATATATATATATATATATATATTTTTTTTTTTAAGTGCTCGTGCCCCATGCGTCATGAAAAAATGCCGCCCTAGGCGGCTGCCTGCGTCGCCCGTGCCAAAAAACGCTACTGCTGCTCACGCTGCAAAAAGCACAATATTGTTTGTTAGCCTACAGTAATCAGGCTGAATTGTTACCAGCCCACTGGGATTTTATTCAATCCTCCAGATTACCATCAAACCACTGACAGCAGCTATGAGGGTAACAGCCAATAAGTATTACATGAAGTCAGTTTTTTTTTTCATAGCAAAATGTGTTTTGTTTTTTTCCTTTTTATTCCAACTATTCACACCATTGCGGTTTACATGTGTATCATATTCTGAAATCATTGAGACCAAATATAGCTGACAGCAGTGCTAGAGGGTCAGTGTGATGAAATCACCCTCACAGTGTGAGTGTCAAGCTCACTGTCAACCTCACTTAGAGCTCTCATCACCTCCATAATGGCCTTGTTTCGCTTTGTCACCAGGCGAGATAGAAACATGCTATAGCACAGCATCATGACTGGTGCTGAAACGAGTCATTCATCAATCAATTAGTCAATCAAATGAAAAATAATTGCCACTATTTTGATCAGTCCTTTAAGTCATTTATAAAGAAATAAATGCCAGACATCTGCTGTCACATGTGACACTTTGCTGGTTTCATCTGTTTTATATCATTATGAATTTAATATCTTTGGGTTTTGGAGTGTTGGTCAGACAAAAAATAAAAAACATTTTTAAGATGTCACTTTTGGAACTGGGAAATTGTGTGGACATGTACCAATTCCTTTATTACATTTAATAGATTATGGAGAGTTTAATCCCACCTTGTCTATCAATAAAGCCTGTCTAGCATTTTTTAATTAAAAGTAAATGTGTTTCCTGCAGTTGATTCCCATATATCATCATCCATGAGCAGTTTTTACCATTTTGTAGCATTGTATAGACTAAACAATCCATGTATTAATCCAAAAATAATCAACACCTAATAAAAACAATCCGTAGACCCATGGTAAGCAGGGGAGTAAAATCATCAATATCCTCTTACACATTTTCCCCACATATTTAAACTGTCCTTCTGGCAGGTGCAGATAAATGAGAACTACAACGACCACAAACATCAGAACTTAAGAAAAAATCCCCATCTACCAACACTACTTTGCAATGATTTGTTGACTCACTGAGCCTCCGTACTTGCCTGCCAGTGGGCTGCTCTTGCACCTAATTTAAACCACGCAGGAATACTTTTCTATTTACAGGACAGGCCTGCAGGAAAAGTTGCAGGGGGCTGGTTAGTTACAGGGTACACACACTCACGCTCACACATGGGAACTGCCGAGAATGACCACACTTTTGTACTTTTGGCCACTCGGCAGTTCAATTAGAGCAGTTGGGGGTTAAGTACCTCGTTTAATGGCAACGATTGAAGGTGGGAAAAGCACATTACATTTATTTTCCCTATCATTATGTCAGTGGGAGGTTCAAGCCAGTGACCTTCATGTTGCAACTCCACTCCCCCTAACCTATGAGCCAACTATCAACTCTCTTACCTTCCTCTCTCTTTTTTTGTCTTATCTCTCACACACACACACACACACACACACACACACACACACACACACACACACACACACACACACACACAGCATCCCCCATCAACAACTACTTCAAAAAGCTGCCGTATTACTGCAGTTATTGGTTCCTGTGTTTTGGTTGCTGTGCCCTGAGAGATTTAAAAGCTAAAGAACCAGTTGTGTTTTTATCAAAGCTTTTTCAGTCTGTTTGTCGGTTAGCAAGGTCTACAGAGTGTAGTACCAGAGAGAGAATTCAACTAAGAAAGAGATGTTCATCCCTAACTTTTCGAAGCATCACACCAAAATAAAAAATAAAAATCCAATTTTAAAAGATATCTTCTCTTTTGCCTTTTTAAAACTGGGAATCTATTTATCTGGCATCCCACTGAGCAGCTGACGTGATATGCGTTCTTTTTTTCTTTTCTTTTTGGCTTTGCATGGCCACTTTTAGACCAAGCAGAAAATGCATTGTTACATATTTTAAGCAATGTTTGATTATCTCTTGAAATATAAATGATGTTCCAGAAGATGCTGCATGCTTTATGCAAATACTTCTGACCTTATGAATACTGTACTTTTAAATGTGAACTATGTAACCTTTCAAAAGGCTAATTAACAAAGATGCTGAGGGTGATACCAGCCATCAATTCAGTGCGTTGGCAGTGTTTCTAATCTATACTTAAAAATTAATCCAACAGAGCAACAGTGATAGCACAAACAAGCTTCCAAAACCTCCCAGCATGTCATTTTCTAATCTACAACATGCTGACTACAACATCATCGGACAGTTTACAGTGAGGAAAATAGGTATTTGAACACCCTGCTATTTTGCAAGTTCTCCTACTTAGAAATCATGGAGGGGTCTGCAATTGTCATCGTAGGTGCATGTCCACTGTGAGAGACATAATCAAAAAACCAGAAACCAGAAACCACAATGCATGATTTTTTAACTATTTATTTGTATGATACAGCTGCAAATAAGTATTTGAACACCTGAGAAAATCAATGTTAATATTTGGTACAGTAGCATTTGTTTGCAAGTACAGAGGTCAAACGTTTCCTGTAGTTTTTCACCAAGTTTGCACACACTGCAGGAGGGATTTTGGCCCACTCCTTCACACAGATCTTCTCTAGATCAGTCAGGTTTCTGGGCTGTCGCTGAGAAACACGGAGTTTGAGCTGGAAATTTTATGTCATTTGGATTATTTGATTCTGAATGTGGAATGGTCTGCTATGGGGAAAAAATCTACTCCAAAGATTCTCTATTGGGTTTAGGTCTGGAGACTGGCTAGGCCACGCCAGAACCTTGATATGCTTCTTACAGAGCCACTCCTTGGTTATCCTGGCTGTGTGCTTCGGGTCATTGTCATGTTGGAAGACATAACTGAGGGAAGGAGGTTGTTCCCCAAAATCTCGCAATACATGGCCCCGGTCATCCTCTCGTTAATACAGTGTATTACCAACAGTAACCTTGGAAACGGTGGTCCCAGCTCTTTTCAGGTCATTGACCAGCTCCTCCCGTGTAGTTCTGGGCTGATTTCTCACCTTTCTTAGGATCATTGAGACCCCACGAGGTGAGATCTTGAATTTTTTTTTTTAGATTATGTGTCTCACAGTGGACATGCGCCTACGATGACAATTTCAGAGCCCTCCATGATTTCCAAGTGGGAGAACTTGCAAAATAGCAGGGTGTTCAAATACTTATTTTCCTCACTGTATATATATATATATGTAATTTTTCATGCCGTTGCCTAACGGATTATGAATTGTGAGCTGCATTTTTTTAGGTGGAGTAGCTTTCTAAATACCAAGTCTGTAAATGGAAAGCAGTGACGAACCTAATTGCTCATGTGCCAGGACATCTGAAAAAAGTGTAGGTTCAAAGGTGTCTGAGAGGATTTTGATTTGATTTGATTTGATTTATTTAATTGTAAGAGAGTGCCTTACACATGATAAAAGGAAATCAAATACAATCGTGGATAAAAACACAATAAAGTCCAAGACTTATTTCCATTGTGGTCCTCAACACACATCAGGACAAGACAAGATACTCAATGACATAACATAAAAACATTTTTCTTAAAGAAATAAAAATAGTAACTTGCCCTTTAATATATTCCGCAACCCTTTCTAGTAACCAGACCTTGATGCTCTTTTTAAAAGAGTTCAGGCTGGAAATGACTTTAATATGAAGATCTAACTTGTTCCACTGAACTGCCCCTATATAGGCAAATGTTCCTTTCCCTAACACTGTCTTAAATTAAAAAGGACACAGGTCAGATATGCTGCCACAAGTATTAATATTGTGTGTTTCCTTTACCTTAGTTATAAGACACGACAAAAAAATTGGGACACTACCAAATATTTTCTGAATCATGGTCAGTCTTAACATAGTAACACGAGACTCCACAGGGAGCCAGTTAAGCTCAACAAATTGTGACCTACCTATGTAAGACCTATGGCCCAAATTCAGAATTACTCTTATTAATTTATTCTGTGCTGTTTGCAGCCTCCCTTTGAGTATATTTGTTAGGCCTTCAAACCAGGAGGTACATGCATATTCAAAGTGATTTAAAATTAAGGCTTAATTAGCTAAGATGATCATTGTTGACCGTTCTAAAAATTTAGAATTTCTAACTAAAAACTTTGTGAGCCCAGTGACTTTACTCAAAACCTTATTGGCCATATTCCTGCCATCCAAGTTGTTTTCTAGGATGCAACCCAGGTATTTTACTGACGTTTTTGCACTGACCACAACATTATTCAAAATGACCCTAAATTCCGAGCATCTGTTCAATCTGTATTTTGAACCGAACAAGATGGCCTCTGTCTTACAAAAATGTAGTGACAGCATATTGTCAATCAGCCAGTTGTTTACAGAAGATAGCTCTGAGCTCAGGGTAGTCTCTAGTGTGGATTGTTGTTTATGAGACATTAAAAGTGCCGAGTCATCAGCGTACAAAAATAGTTCACATGAACAGGAGTCTACCATATCATTAATGTATGTTAAAAATAAGGATGGCCCGAGTATACAGTACTTCCTTGTGGAACGCCACATTCAACTACAATAGGGGCAGACAGTACTCCCCCTAATACCACCAATTGTTCCCTCCCTGATAGGTAAGACCTAAACCACCTACAGGTGGAGACAGCTCCACCTGTAGGTAATCCAGGAGGGGTTACAACTCCCTAATCTCCAAAAACACAAACACTGTGTATCCAAAGAAAGCAGGAGTAGGTTTTGTATGTCACGGTCACTCACCTTGTCAGCCATAATCATAGAGGAGCCTCCGTGGACTCCCAGGACTGGAAGTTGCGTCTGAACGGAGAGGAAGTCAAGGATCTGGGCAATGGCCTCCTGATCCGTGCCATCGGCAAACACAAGGCCATGGAGACGAGTGCGTGACAGAAGCTCACACACCTTGGGACACAGTGAAACAAACTCAGGTGTCAAACAAGATTTTTTGTGTGTGTGTGTGTGTGTGTGTGTGTGTGTGTGTGTGTGTGTGTGTGTGTGTGTGTGTGTGTGTGTGTGTGTGTGTGCGTGTGTTATAAACAGCATGTGTATGTGTTTAATATTGGTGAACCTACGCAGTATTTCTCACCTGTGTAATCACAGACTTTGGGTCTGTCTGGTTGATCCTCAGTATCACCACGGAAACGTCAAGGGCATCATCAGGGCGCCGAGATGGGCGGAGATCCTGATCGGAAATGTATCGCGTCTGGCCCATGATCACACCCACACTGAGACCTGGAGGCTTCTGGGACGCCACAGGCAC
Organism: Perca flavescens; assembly: GCF_004354835.1. NCBI lineage: Eukaryota > Metazoa > Chordata > Actinopteri > Perciformes > Percidae > Perca > Perca flavescens. The sequence goes on along the minus strand of NC_041332.1, from coordinate 12,787,867 downwards.
CATCATCTGGGAGAGTAGGAGCAACAGCCAGCCTACTACACCCATCATACCCTGAAAACACACACACAAACACCAAAAAATTAACCCAAAGAAACTGTGACACTTTGTCAATCCTGAATTTATGTTACAAAGCTCATATACTAAGGCTGTAACAATATTTCTTTACCTTGAAAGTTTTCTGCCTGCTATGAGCAGCCTGTCACAGGTGCAGGTAAGACATTCTGTATCAGGATTTTCCCTGCCAGTGTTGTGGATTAGGTGCAGCACCTGAGCCGTTTTGGTCAGCACCTAAGCCGAATGAATGTAACTAAAAGACTTTTCTCAGATCTAATGATTGTAGTTGGATTTCTTTAGCAAGTTATGTCTTTAAGCTTTTTGAGTGTTATTTAATTATTATCTGCTTGAGCTTTTCCAATGTTTTAGACACAGATATGGTGATAATAATGGTTAAAAATGATGGGAATAAGAGATGCAAAACTACCACAAAAGGGACACAAACCAACTACAAATAGACGCCAAATGACCACAAACCAAGACCCAAAACAACCCCAAAGAAAACAAAAATGACCAAAAAGAGACGACTTAAAAGAGACGCAAAAACCCACAAAGAGACACAAAATGTATGAGGAAATTGATTTCTTTTTAATGAAAAACGTAACATTTTCTTGAGGAATGAAGCCTAAACCCCCCGCAAAACACATTCCAGGGCTCTAGAGTGCAACCAATTTGGTCGCACATGCGACCAAAATTTGTAAGGGTGCGACTAAGATGTTTCCTAAGTCGCACCGGTGCACCTAACGTCCTCGCATCCGCTGCCTCTCCACGAACTAAGCGATGTCGTTTATATTGATATGGTTTAATGTTGCGTTACATGACCCATTCCTTCTGGAAAGCCGTGCCTGTGTTTGGATCTCTCCTCCGCGCAGCCCCGCCCCAATTCACTCACACACGGCTCCCTTGCAACATGGAGAGACACAGCGCCGCCGGTCCAAGCTGCTGACATTTGTCTACAGTTTTAATTGTTAACACAGCTCTATATTGTTATATTGCTCTATAGAGGTAAACCTGTATTGGTACCAGTGTTTCCGCTGGTAACTCTCTGTTATTGCGGCCGCCACGGCAAAAAACACATTAGAAGTTATTGAATGCAACTAACTTCAGTTCGTTGAGTAATAGCATTTAAGACGGAGCATGCTGGATCTGGGCGAGAGATGTGACCCATGGCCACATTATCATAGTTCATAAAAATGCAGCACAGTGACGATGCAGACATTTCATAGCCTACACAAGACGTGTGTAACGCCGCTGACCCGCCAAAGCGCATTTGACCCGTGCTGGACCCATTCATAATGAGTCAGCCATCACTCTGTGAGTAGAATATGCTTCAGTCCATCACACTCCCCCTCTCTCCCTCTTTCTGTCTGTTTTTATTTTTATTTTTTTTAAGATTTCGGCCTTTATTTTGATAGGAAAGCTGAAGACATGAAAGGGGAGAGAGAGGGGGGAATGACATGCAGGAAAGGGCAGCAGGAGAGAGAGGGGGGAATGACATGCAGGAAAGGGCAGCAGGTCGGAGTCGAACCTCTATATATACCAACTGAGCAATCCGGGTGTCATCTTTCTCTTTTAATCAGTCTGTTATTGTTGTTAAAAACAAGTGAAGGAGCTTTCTCATATATATATATATATATATATATATATATATATATATATATATATATATATATATATATATATATATATATTTTAATATATCCTAGGCTATTTATTTCAGATAACTTTCATTTACATGTGTTGCAGCTGTAGCCTATATTTTTAAACTGGTAAAGGAAACCCTGTCTTTGCATTTTATTTTAATCACAATCTGTTTTAATAAAAGAGCTTGTAAAAAGTGGCTTTGACTTAAAATTGAACATTTAGCCGACTTTGTAAAAAAATACAGAGTTATATATCGTGTATCGCCATTCAGCGTTAACGACGACGCGAGAAAAATTGGGTGCACCTACATTTTGTGCTGGTGCACCTAAATAAAAAAAGTTAGGCGCACCAGTGCAACCAAGGCAAAAAGTTAGTCTGGAGCCTTGCATTCACCTAAGTCGTCCACAAAGCTAGGGAAAACATGTGTAGGTTGGGTGGTTGTGTCTCACGAGGGAGACCAATCACAGGGTTGGTGGTTCGGTCCCCGGGTTCATCCTGTCCCCATGTCAAAGTGTCCTTGAGCAAGACACTGAATCCCAAATCGCTGCCATCAGTGTGTGTGTCAGTGGGTAAATACTGTGTTGTCAGGTGTTTATATGTTCGCAAACTGACATGGTAGAAAATACTGATATGTCCTTATTTCATGAGCTGCTTAAATCTTATCAAAAAATAAAAAGTAATCCTAGATAACCAGCCTTCAAGGTGTTTATACAGTAACTCTGTAAAAAAGTCTTTTCTCAGGATTTCTAATCCCACAAAGTGTGTTTACACAGAGGGATTGACAACATATCGCCTACCAGTACATGCATAATGATAGGAAGAGAGCACGGTATGAAGCTAAAAGAAAAGTAACAAGATGAAACTTAATTTGTTGCAAAAACTGAAACTCCTTATCATTTTTATCTAAAAAAAAAATCATCTATCATCTAAAATCATCTTATTTTCTACTATTTCATATTTTTGTGTATATGATAACACGTTCATATTTTCCTTGTGTCCTATGAGAACAAGCAAGAACTCCCACTTTTTGCTATGTTTGTTTGCTTGAAAGAAGTTGAGTCACACCTTGTGAAACGAGTTAAAAATCGACTTCACCGTGTTGTGGACAGAATATATTTTGGATCATCAGAATACAAGAGTCATGAGTATTCTGAGCATGTCTTGAAAAACGCAGTAAGTGCTGTAAAACGACCCGCCGGGTTTCTCAAAGAGTGTCTTGTATTTATCTTTGATAAAAAACAGTGTGACTCAGATATGTGACCTGAATCAAATTATTAGTGCAAGTCTCAAGTGCAAAACCAAAGATTACATGATAGGCATAAACTGGGAGTTGTCCTCTTTCTGTCCTCCACTTTTCAAAAGTGGGCAACCATTAGGAGAGCAGGGTTAAACCTAACTTTATTTTTGCTAAAGTGCTAATCGGGCTTCATGAGACACCCTAAATCTCTTTTCCCCTGTCTGCCTTTATTTGAACATAATCTATGCCTGTAGGCAATGTTCAAAGTAAAGTGCCAGCTATTAATGAATAAAATAACCCAGGAATAAATGTAATCTGATTTACCCAAGTCATGGGGCTATGAGGGGAAACATTCCAAATCGCTAAAGGCACACAAGTGTCTGCATCAATCAATAACATTCACCGAGATGAAAAATAACATTTCTTTCAACTTTATATCCTAACCGGATTCCGGTCTAATACAGAGGAGTTTAAGCTCCTGTTCCCACTTTAGCTTACTCTGTGTTACCTTTTCCTGTAATGTGTACAGATCTAAGAGAAGCAGATGAGTAGAGGAAATGCAGTGTGAAATGCCTTGGGCTGAATGAGAGCTAATGAAACCATGATGTGAATGCTACGTTGCATCTCAGCCAATTTCTTACACCACCACAGTCCAGCAGAGCTGAAAAACACCCCAGGAGGAAACATCACGTCCACAAAATTAACCCACTGTCTCTGTATCTCTTCATCCTGCCCTCTTTTCATTTTCTTACTTTGCATTCATGTATGCTAATCATTTTCTCTTATGCATTTCTTTTTTTAAACTCTTTCCCTCTAATTCTGCCAATCTGTCTTTCTGGGTGGGTTAGTGTGTGTATCTGATCCATGTCATCTCACACCCGGTCTAATCAGGCCAGTTAGTCAAGTCAGTACTTTCCCAGCTTGCTCTCTCTGCCCTGGTGCCCACAGACTAGCCTGCAGCTCCAGCAGCACTTAGCATACGCCGCTAAATCACACACCGCTACACTCCTGTCCCAGGAAATTAGTGTCAGCTTCAACCAATGGGACCAGATTACACTAACTTTCCCTGGAGTTAGCATCAGGGCTAACATTATAAGAAGTCGAAGTGTACTGTGTCACAGCTTCCAAAATGGTCAACTGCTAATTTATGCTAAATGTAATTTATTTATTAACTGTATAATAACACAATACCATACACAGTCCTATATACCTATATATCTATCTTTATTTATCTGTAGTTTATTGTTGTTTTACTGTTTGTTTATTTTTGTAAAAATATTTAGCTAAAAGTTTTATTGTTATTCTTATACTGTATTTTTTCTATATTTTTTCTATTTAAAGAGTGTTTTGTAAGATGCTAAAATCTGCTGCTGGAAATCTAATTTCCTTGCGGGAGTCATCCCAAAGGGATCAATAAAGAGAAGTCTAAGTCTAAGTCTAAGTCTAACATAGCTGGAAAACTTTGGGTCACTGAGTGTTCCCGCTGTCTTGCAGGATTTGCATTTGTGCGTAAAATCATATCCGCTGACTCCTGTGGGAACTGTTTCCCCCTGTGTTAGCATTTATGCCAATATTTCCATAAAACTAAAAAAAAATCAAGATGTTAATAATTTAATAATATTCAGCGGCATAATTCTCTAGTATCTTGCCAAGGGTGTTACCTCTTCTAAAATGTCTTTTAGTATTCAATAGCTGATCACAGCAATAAAACGTAGGGAGCTTTTGTTGGTGCTCATCTAAACATGTTTACTAAATTGTACAAATTTGCCTCCAAGCAGCAAATTAGTCTAATATTATTTCCTTTATTTATTTATTTTTAAGTTAAATTTGCTAAAATGATGCCTCTGTCAAAGCACACCCTGTGCTCAAATGGTAGCTGGCATTAAGAGGCCCTCAAGCTGCCTCAGTGACAATGAATCAGAGGACGGGTTTTTCACAGTGTAACACAACCCAGAGGGATTTTCCTCGGATATAAGCACATTTTTTGGTTCAACAATGTTAGCCCTAACTCCTATTAAATAAAGCTCATGTGGGTGTAATTGCTTAAATCTATCGGTCCACAATTTCATTTTTTCATTCATCGCCATTCATGCAACTCAACATGGTATCTCTAGATGACAACACAAATTAGGCTCGCGGTATGTGGGCCATGTTTCCCCAAAATATCTTAAAGTGATACTCCACCCACAATCTGTCTTTTGAATAGCAACCACTCAACCTTTGTAGACTTGAAATGAGGCTGTACAAGTTTGTAGTTTCCTTATGAACAACAACATTCAGTCAGTTTCAATGGATTTTAATGCTAAGCAGTTTTCACTGTGGACAAAAAACGTATAAAAAACATCCGCAGAAACTCTGAAACTTCTGCAGCACAACCTACTTTTCCACTGTCCATTTACAGTATATGTTAAACACGTTCCTCTCAATCATTTTTTTATTTTTGCGAAGATCTATTTGCATGGAGCATTGCTTCAATGCTACAATTGTTACATCCATCATACAAAGCAAAGCCTCTCATGTATGTGGTTTTCCCAAAAATATTTGATTTTTGAAGACCATGTGTGACCAATCCGATACTGCTGTGTCTAGTGTTTCATATACAGTATATCTTATCTCATTTGTTTCCCTATTTTATTTTATTTTTCCAACTAATTATCTGCTATTTCTTTTTCTTAATGTGAAAGCAGAACATACAATTAGATCTTTGGATGCTATTGTAGCCATTTTAAAACAATAAAACAACACGGTTTGCCAGCAATAAATGCCATTGGAGTGGTGAGCTTCTGGACAACGAGCAACTAAAGTGAATGTATTTTTATACCAAATATTTAATAACAAGTTAGTAACAAAGTCATGTACATCTTTGAATGCCAATCTCATGCTTTCCCTTTTATCATCCTTTGATGATGTTGTGGTGTCCTTGCTTCAACAATGTTATGGTTCTACCTGAGAAGTGTGTTGTTGAAACTGAAAACGTTTTGTTTAGAAAGCGCATAGAAATCGTCATTTCTAAATCTAGTTATTTTATAATTAACGTTTGCTTATCTGCAACTTTCAAGAGAAAAAGTCCAACATCACCTCAACATTTAAACAACAAACAAATGCCTATTGCATTATATGAGATAACAGTTGGCTGTGATCTCTCTACAGTCAAGGTTGAATAATATATTACATTATATCATTTCTTTTGTGTGCTGTTGCACAGACACTAAGGTAGAATAAGATAGCAGCTGCCTCCCCTAAAATAATGTCTTGCCACCCCATCCAAAAGCATTTTTTTCAATTTGGTTTGTTAATCCCCATAATACCCAGTTCCAAACTAAGTGTCAGGGCCAGACCTATGTACATATTTGAGCTTGCAATCTACATTAAATAGCGTATGATTTACTAAAGCAGTAGGTTAACAGTAACTGGGACTGTCTTTTAGGTGCATTCTGCATATAAACGAGATCTCCAAAGATGCAGTTCAGTTGTAAAATGGGGATACAATAGGGTAATAAATCTTGAAAGAAATCAAGCCCAGAAAAATTAAAATGTAGTTATGTATGCTATAAAATGATCTTAAGGTTTGTAAAACCAATGCAATAGTCATTAAGCATATAAATTGCCTTTAAAAAAAATACATGCCACTGCAACTAGATGTCAAGTGTGCAATCACCGAAGTGCATTAGCTCATATTAAATGATCACAAAGCCACAACTCTCCACCCTCTTTATCTTCTTTATACTGCACTACTTTTCTTTCTAAGAAGCTGTCACTCTCATTTCTAAATAATTCACTGTAGCTCTCCTACACATTTTTCTGCTGTCATGGTGATTTCCACAGAATGCAGGATTATTAATTTTCATCTCCCCCAACACAACCTTCCTTTATTATACCATTTCAAATCTGCACCTACATTGTAGAGGCAAATCATTTTTTCTTGTAATTCTGACCCTTGAATATCAGGTGAGCCTTAAAAAATCTTTACCAGAATGTGCAGTCAACCACTTTTATGAAATGTGTTATGTGTGCAATCCTCCTTTAAATGCATTTGCATGAAGAAGAGAGGCACACTTCACTGATCGCACGCAAGTTATGTCTCAGATGAAAGGCAAACTGCGCTTCCAGGCCGCTGCACATAACATAACAAATAACATGCACATCAAGTGAATTTTATGTTGTCTAATGCTGTCGGTTTTGGATTTGCTAAACAATGTAACTTGACAACATTGGCAAAGTTAGTGTTGTCCTAAGTACTGTAGCTAACAGCAAATGCATAATACAGCCCCTAACCCTAACCCTAACAGCTGAACACACTCGTTGCATTCTTTCTACAATGGAAATCAAATATTCTTCAGAAAGTTCTTCCCAACTCTGTTGCAGAAGTTCCCATAAATGTGTGGCACTTGTAGGTTGCTTTGCTTTCACTTTTCTGTCCAGTTCATCCCAAACCAGCTCAATGGGGTTTAAGTCTGGTGACTGTGCTGGCCACTCCATGTTTTTAAGCTTACCATCTTGTTCTTTTTTCCTAAGGTAGTTCTGGCATAGCTTGGACTTATGTTTTGGGTCATTATCTTGCTGTAGGATGAACCCCTGACCAACTAGGCGTATACCAGAGGGTACTGCATGGCGCTGCAAAATGCTGTGGTAGCCATTTTGGTTCAGGGTGCCTTTCACTCTCTACAAATCACCGACCCTGCAGACTAATCTCATGAATTGGCATATGTATGACACGCCAATTTGTATTCCGTTTTTGCGTGTTATCAAGACGCATAATCGCATTTTTGCGTGTATATCAATGCAAATCGGCCGCCATTGACCTAAATTGCGAGTCATTTTTTTTTTTTTTTTTTTTTTTTTTTTTAATAAGCCTTACCCAATGTTTCTTTCCTAAACCCAACCATTTATTGTTGTCCTAAGCGTGTTTTTGTCGTTATTTTCCGTGTTTTGTCACTGTTTTGTGTTTTGTTACTAAAGCCTTTCCCTGTGTTCTTTTCCTAAACCCAACCATTTTTTTTTTTTTTTTTTTTTTTAACAGGCGTGTGACGTTCTTGCGATAGTACGTCGCGTTCTCGCGATAACACGCAACGTGGCGAGGCCACGTGGTGGGTATGTTTACATCAGCTGTATACAGCGTAGGCATACATGTGGATAGCTGAAAATGCGTACGTGTATATTTACGCAAAGTCATGATGCCATGTTGGACCCTGGATTCAGCAAAACAGCCCCAGACCATCACGCTTCCTCCTCCATGTTTGACAGTTGATGTCACACACTAAGGAACCATCCTTTCGCCTACTCGATGGCGTACAAAAATCCTGCGTGATGAACCGAAGATTTCAAATTTTGATTCATCAGTCCATAGCACCTTCTTCCAGTCTTCAGTAGTCCATTGGCAGTGTTTCTTGGCCCAGGCAAGCCTCTTTTTTTTATTCTGACGTCTTAGCAATGGCTTTCTTGCTGCAACTCGACCTATCAAACCTGCAGCTCGAAGTTTTCTCTTTACAGTTGAAACTGAGACTTGTTTATTACGACCACTATTAAGCTGTGCTTGAAGCTGTTGTCCTGTGAGCTGCCTATCACGTAAGCTGTTGATTCTCAGAAACTTGTCTTCTGATTCTGTTGTGGCTTTGGGTCTGCCAGACCTCTTCCTGTCAGAGTTTCCCCCAGTTTCTAAGTGCCTTTTGATGGTGAAGAATACTGTACTCACTGACACCTTGACTTTCTTCGCAATTTCTCTGTAGGAAAGACCAACATTCTTAAGTGTTATGATGGTCTGTCTCTCTTCCATTAATTGCCTTTTCCCCGCCATTTTTATGGCAACACACTACTTTCTGCAGTACAATACTGTTCAAATAATGCTCACGAGGGTACGACACCACAGTGTGTTCCAACAATACTTTTATACAAACAGAGGGGGTTGTAAGTAATCCAGACAAGTTGGAACACCTGTGGGAATTGGTAGCACCAACTTTCATGGCTTGATCAACCTCCATTGCTGCAGAACAGCTTTACGTTGTTCACACATTTCTTGTTCCCTGAAAAAGGCCTCAGTTTTGGGTAACCTTACTTTTTTTTTTAACCTCAGGCAGTTCACCACTTACCTTTGTACCATTTCAAGCTATTCATTGGACTTGAACTGCTAATATTTCAATAAAAAACAAAAAAAATCGGGGGGGTTCTAAAACTTTTGTGTGTATATGGTAAATAGAATTTTTTCTGTTGATGAAATGTTGATGAAATACATTCTGAGATAACAGAGACAGAGTTTAGGGCCGAGAGAGAGTTAAAAAAAGGGATAAAGGGGGGTTGAGGAAGAAAGGTAAGCTTTCCCCAACAATCTCTCTCTCTCTCTCTTTTTAGAGTAGGGCAGTTCATTGTTATATTTGTTGGGAAAGATACATAGTTAGAAGAAGGTAAAAGAAGAGTGTACCACCCACCATTATTGTTTCTTAGTTTTATTTGGCTGCAATATTACTGTAATAAGCTAGCCAAGCTTGTCACATTACTGGGCAGTCTGTGCTAAGTTGTGTCTCAGTTGGGTAAAAAAATTAAAACACTTTGCAGATGGTGGTATGACGTCTTCAAGCACATATTGGAAAAATGTTTAAAAGGTGTGGAATCCTTGAAAAAAAAAAACATTTTTGTTTGCTTTGTGTATTTATTTTTTATTTATTTTTAACCCTTTATTTTCATTTTCTTAAAGACAGCAAACATGCACAATGACACCAAGAAAGTACAATACATGCTACATTAAGCTAAATACTTGAATTAGAACCCACCCCCCCATATTTCAATATTGTAGAAGGTTTCTCCAAATGCTCTACAAACAAAAATAGTTTGTACATGAGTAAAGAGTGAACATATGCAATCTTTTATCTTAGTGAACAACAACAGAGATTAAAATAGTTGTAAAACAGCAATAAGGAATAATAATAATAATAATAATAATAATAATAATAATAATAATAAACATGAAGCTTGTTCAGTCCACCTTTAAGAATTGTCTTATTGGTTGCTTTGTGTATTTTTTATTGTTTTTTAATTGGCAGTAGTTTTCCTTAGTCAGTTTGATTGGCAGCAGATATCTTAAATAATTTCATTAAAGTTCACTAACACCTCATCTACTAAAAGAAACAAATAGTGCAGTGTCATAGATGTCACTGATAGGAGTAGAGCTACACAGAGTCAGTAATGTGTTGGGAATGCAATAGTGGCCGCTCCGTGTTAAGCATGTCAGGTGGGGTAAGTAAGTAAGCAGGTAAATCATAACATCTCCCTTCATCAATTTTCTCCTACGAGAAAATTCTGAAGATCTTTGAAAGACAATTGTATTGCTGTGCAGAACACGATTTTTGCACTGAACATGCTTGTTTGTGTAGGGTTTATGATACGAACATAAACCTAAGACTACAGCTGTAGTTTTTTTTAACATATTCTTATATATTCTTGCCAAGCTAAAGGCAATGGACATGATGATACAACTGTGAGGTGGGTGGCTTCTTATCTGTCAGGAAATACCAGCTGTAACACCCTGACCCTGTGCCCATAACCTGTAGAGTGCCACAAGGCAGTGTCCTGGGCCCCCTACTTTCTGTTTCGGCCAATTGGAGGCACAATTGACCAAGGAAATTGTAGGCAGGATTAATGGGGATGTCATCTTCTTTCATTACATAGCTACAAACTTTTTTTGGTTGAGATTTATTCAGGCCTACAAGTTGTTGTTAGTCAATTTACAGAAATAACTCTTTTTATGGGTGTCAATAGAACTTTTTATCATGTCTGCTTTCTGAAATACATTTTCAATTGTTTATTCCCTTATCTGGATGTCAGACATTAAATGATTGTTGTAATCTTAATAAAGGTTGTTGAACCATGTAAGCACCAGTACAGGAACAATAATAGAAATAAGTCTAGGACTACATTGTGGTTTCGTATTTTATAAATGTATAATAAAGGTTGTCAAACCGAATACCAAAAATATTTGATATTGAATCAATTGACTCCCTGCACTTTAGCAAACATATTTTGCAATTTCAGACTGGAACAAGGTACATGTTTTATGTTTAATTTGAAGGCAGTTTAGTCTGCAGTTTAGTCTTAGATATGGAAATTTTAGCAAGTGAGAAACAAACACCATATTTCATAATTATTCACAAACATAACACTACTGCCCTTTTACCTTTACTACAACTACTAAATGAAATAAGAAATGTTGATAATGGTTTTAATTCAAAGAAATCAGTCAGTGTATTCTCTCTAAATAATTTTAATACAGGTGCACTTTCACATCATACTCAAATATGCTTTTTCTGACCTGGGAGCACTAGGGTTTACATTTTTCAGAGATTGCTCTGCATTTACTAAAGCGCAGTGTGCATCATTATCCACCCACCCAGACACTGAATTGCAAAATATGAATGTTGTCTTTATTCGCAAGCGGGATATGGTGGAAAGGTCTTGTTTGAAATATCATTTTTATTTGTTTAACATTAATGTAAGGTCCAAGTGTCTTCCTGTTTGTCCTCGATAAAAACGCCTTACTGTTAGACACAGTCTTAAAACCCAACAGCCTTTTTCCACATCAAAATTTCAGCAATGCGGAGAAATGTGCGCACATGTGTTTGGGGTACACAATTTTGAGATTCTAAATTCAAAAGTCTGCAAATTTAAGCTACTAAATATTTAATTTTGCAATTTACCTTGTTGTCCGTGCACTTTCTTTTATGGTTATAACAGTCTATGTTCCTTAGCTCCTTAAAAACTTAGAGTAAAGGTGAATTTAGCAAAATAGGGGTTACATTAGTGTTTAGTGGGTAAAATGTGAGGGAAACATCACATTAGTGAAAAACACATGTCCATCGTTCAGTTGTATTAAATTGTAGTACCTTACCTGTACTATCAGTAGAGTACGTTATGATGCTATTTTCAGAAACAGGTGAAGTAAAAATGACTTCAGGTATTATCTATAATTTGAGTGAATTGAGTTTTTACATTTCATTAGTGAAATGTCCATCATAGTTGTTCTTTACCAAAATGTTGTTTCAAATTGGAGTACTCATCTCTGTTATGACCTGTTTTACAATGTTTTCTGTGTTCTTCTTGCATAGATTTAAATAATTTTTTTTCTCTTTACTCAAAGCAAACAGTGACCTTGTTATAGTGAAAGGAGATGATGTTCAAATTCCTCTAATGGACTAAAAAACAGCAAAGTGTATAAAAGTGTAGGAACAATGTCATATCTGCTTTAGATAACAAACAGACATGACAGTCAACAGTTTCCTTACAAACTATTTCTTAGGTACATAGTGGTTCAAAGTTACATTCACTTTTGTATTGCAAATCTAAGGTGGGGATAACTCAGCAGATGAAATGGCAAAATTGTGAAAATCTGTTTTTTCTTAGCCTTTCTGAGACTTTACCAGTGAACATGAGTGTCTAAGTAGGATGGGTTCTTTGTCTTTTCTTTCAAAGGTGCGCAGCGTTGGAAAGCGGGCGCAGGCCACGTCCTCTAGGCGCAGGAAGTCGGAACGTAAAGTCACCAGGATGGTGGTTGTCGTGGTGGCAGTGTTTGTCCTTTGCTGGCTACCATTCTACGTTCTGAATATCGTCAACCTCCTGATGGTCCTGCCTGGGGACTTCCGGGGGCTCTACTTTTTTGTTGTTGTGCTGTCCTATGCGAACAGCTGTGCCAATCCCATACTGTACGGATTTCTGTCCGACAACTTCAAGAGAGGCTTCAGAAAGGCCCTGTGCGGCACATCGCGCAGGGTGACGAACAACGACAGGGCCGGCACTGAGGTACAGCGGCCAACAGAGGAGTGGGGCGGCATCGTGCTCCAAGCGCAACAAAAATGTGAAGGAGTCATAAATGTACATAGGAAGGATTGTGTTGAAAAAGAAGATGAGGAAATCAATGGAACAGGAGGAGGGAACATACAGATGAGTGAAATATGCAAAAAATCACAAAATGGAAACCAAAGTGAAGTAACAGATGTCTCAAAGACACAGGTCGTGCAGAAAGGTAAACCGGAGCCGGAGCCAAGACAGAGTTCCAAACATGGAGAATTGGCTGAGAAAGGCCCAGGCTTTGATCCTGCTGAGGTAGTAGCCTCCACGGCCAGCAAAAGCAAAGACAGCAGGTCACAACCGGAAAATTCCTTGGACGATAACAAAGTGCTTGAAATCAGCTATCTGTAACAGATTACATAAATTCTGTGGATTTTTTTCCCCCAAAGATGCCATTTGGATCATTTCTCAGATATTTGAAATGGCTGTGAATATTACAAACTACAAACTACCGATTACATTACAGTGTTAGATCATGTGGGGTGACTACTTTACAAATTTGTGCAAATCTTTGAAGTTGGGGTCAGTTCTCCCCCCCCTCCTTTAGTGAATTATAAACTGATTATGATGTATTAAAATTATGAGAATTAGAATACACTATGATCCTGGAAAGAAAATGGTAGTCAAGGAGTGATGAGGAAATATTAAGTATTGTGATACTTGACTTTATAAGTAATTATAAAATGGTTCATGTGCTATGATTAATGTTATAAAGCATTATGACTATTTATGAGTGCTTATACTTATACATTGCTATAAACAGATTATAAACTCATACATGTGTTTATAATGCATTATGGACACAAAGTGACCAGAAATTATAGAATATTATGATACTTGACCTTATAAGTTATAAAAATGTTTTTTAATGTGTTATTATTATAATTATAAAGCATTATGATTAATTTATGAGCGCTTATAACTATACTTATAGTATAGAGCTTTATAAGCAGATTATAACACATTATAACTGTGTTTATAATGCATTACAGAGACAGGCTTCATAGAAAGTGTTACCTGCATGTATGTATCTGTGTATATGTGTTTGACTTTGAGAGTATTTGTGTTTGTGAGTATAGGAAGCAAGACAAAAAACACAACTACTGCAGAAGAAACTAAAAGTCAAAAGTTGAGGGTGGGGGAAGGAAGGTCATTAAAAAAAAGTTATTATGAAGCCGTACCATGGTGGGGGAAGCGTATAGTCATTCATTTAAGATTTCTCTAGTCTATATCCTTGACGTTCCACTTCCGGGATTGCTCCATTCACTCATTTAGGCCGGATATCCGTTGCCTTGGACTTCCTTTGTGTTGGCCTTTTAAACTCCTGTCAATTTAATTTAAGGACTATGGTTAACCTTTTCTCAGATCTCTGCAGGGTAAAGACAGCTAGCTAGACTATGTGTCCAATCTGAGTTTTCTGTTGCACGACTAAAACAACTTACACAACTTACAACGTACACATATTCCACCAAAACAAGTTCCTTCCGAGCCTATTCTGCAGCAACACCGCGGCTTTTCTCCGGTGCTTAGCGCCGCCCAAGACGATTGTGATTGGTTTAAAGAAATGCCATTAAACCAGAGCATGTTTTCCTCCAGACTCTCCTCCAGCGTGCTTTGGAGGAGGCAAAGCAAGACTAAGATTTTTCCGATCTTGGAGAGATAGAAAGGGGCCATATTGTGAGATAGTTTGATAAGCTCCATTACATTTTACATTAAAAGTGCACTTAGGAATAGGGGGTGAATGTTTGCATGTTAATAATGATATACCCTAAGTGTAACTGTTTTAGTCAAAGAGCTTGCAATGTTGGGTACATGAAACAAGGTAAATATAGATATAATTAACCAGATAGCACATTTTAGGGATCTGTTTGTTTACATGACAAACTTTTGCAGTAAACTTGTATTATTTGAAAACTCAGACTCAAATCCGAAAGATTAAGGGTCTGGCAATGAGTAATGAAAATTCGTCGCAGCACTGTCATCATCTGTTTAGCTCTGGCCCGCCTATATCAGATACACCGATGTGATTGGTGCAGCTCGGGCATAGTTAATGAGCATCATTACTGAATGCCACAGTGTCTCGCTGAGCAAATTCGAATTGTGCTCTCGCGAGAACTCTGGATTTCCAGGGTAGAGAACACCAAGAACACAGCACAGTATTATGAGGTAAGACTGGGCCATCCTTATAAATATAAAATGTGATTTGTCTAGCTTTCCATTATTAAAAGGACCTGAAACATTAAAATGACACACGACGGTTGTAGACAATCAGTGGTAAGCCTTGTTAGACAATCTCATGTAATGATGGAATAAATTCACCTCTTAATTTTTAACCAAAAACTGAATTTGTACTGATTTTAATGCATGACAAGTGCACCACTCTCTTGAACAATCTATTATTGATGAAAGTGAAGACATGTATTAATCCACCAAATGTCTTCTAAAGACTACATATTGCTGTAATAAGTTAAGGAAATAAAAGTATTGAAATAACATTTTTCCAGCTAGACAAAATGGCAAACCGCTAATCATGAATTAAATAAAGGACATTTGAGCTGGTCCTGTTCTTATCTGATGTCATAGGAGGAAGATTTGGGACTAACTTGGCTTGTACACAATTATTTTTTATTACCTTTCCACAAGGAAACATTGTCCATGTAGCATGTTATTTTGACTTTCATGTTTTTCTACTCAAGCTCCTTTCAGACATGCACATTATCTCGTAAATGTGCTGCCAGTTTTACATTCTCGGTTTCATGTTTGAAAATGCACCAGAATCTCTTTTCTGTAAAAGTCACAACAGCGATCTTACTGAGTTGGACCTTGTAACAAAGGCTACAGCAGAGAAAGAATTATTGTAGAAATAGTCATTTAAAAAGAATATTTTAAATGAGACAATCTTAAGTTGTTGTAATGTTAGATCAGTATACATTTTTTTTTGCTAATGTATAACATTCTTTATCATGGTATCATTTTACATCATGATATTAATATTTCAGAATATAGTTACATTTCTGGAAGATTGATTGCTTTAATAATCTAGTGAATTTAATAGCTGACAAATGCTTTAAAACATTGATTTAAAAATCATGTAAAAATCCAATATTGCCATAAAGCAGTGCTGCTCATTGATTTTCATTACTGCCCACAATAGCCTGATACAACTAGAGATATAAAAGGGATGGATGCCACGGGATAAACATTATGGTAACATCTCAGTAGACAGTAGACATATTAATATTATCTTGAGGAATACATACTGTATCACCCAGTCCTACTTCACGTTGAAGGGTAAAAAGAGGAGAAAAAAAAAAATCCTGCAATCAAAATAAACATCAGACCTGTCTTCCTCGCAGCAGAATTCTGTATCTAATAAATTGTGAAACTGATGTGAAAACGTATTAGTGGATTTACAACTGAGAAGTGGGGGCGAGCGTCCCTCGTGCTCACAATGGCCATTAATTAAGACTTTAACAGCAAAATAGGTTTTAAAGTCCATCGCTGATGAAGCCTGTGAGAGACCTGAGAAAAATCAATCAGTATTTCTATCTCATTACTGTTCTCTAGCAGTGACACCTCACTGTGGCTCTTTCCATAATGGCCCTGTTGTGTAAAGATAGAGGGTAAAGGAGACCTACAGTACATTTGAATGCCATAAAAGCTATTACTTTAAAAAACATATGAAGTGAGCAATTTTACAGATTCAATGTCTGAAATATATTATACTATAAATGAGTTTATGTTCGTGGTCAAGGCATACATTTGATGGCTTTCCAAAAGCCTCTAACACGTGATCTATCTTTGAGTGTACATCTCTGGGCACCACGGTCAACATATGTTTTTTGATGTGTTGCTTATTGCTGTTAAAAACTGCACTTGGCAGGAGGAGACAGAGGCTTCAAATGTTCCCACATCACCAGATGCCGCGTCTGGCTGAGACAGCACCTGTCGTCAGCGTTGCATGGAGCATTATACCTGGAGTAATATATTTTTGATGATTTGCGGATGCTTTGGGGATATTTTTTGGCCTCTGAATCTTGCTGCCTGTCAGAGTTCTTAACAACTGGTAGAAAAAAAGGATTTAAACTGACTAGATACACTAAATCATATAGTGAACTGTTAAAAATTACATGTTGAAGGTTTCCCGGCAGACAGCCGTTGAAGATGCCACTTCACTTTGACTACATTTATGGTAAGATACACCTCAGTTGCTTTGTGTTAATTTGTTTTTAATGTACAAAGTAATCAAAAGCACATCATCTTCTACAGAGCGTAATTCAGTTGTTTTCACATTTGTCAATAATTGATTATTGTATACTTTATGGGCATTTATGGGTATGCAAATGTATGTACACATTTTTTGCTTTTCGTTTACATATTTGTTTAAAAAAAATCAGTGGGTTTCTCCAAGGTAAGCAGCATATTGTTGAAAGATTGGTGCACTAGAGTGCGAGTATAAAATCTACTTAAACACTACTGTGCACCACTTAAATCAAGGTCTGTACTTTATCAAAAAGTAATTACTGCAATTACTACTATCTACCTTGATCTACAATTATATGATTGAAAATCCCACATGGTACCCTGTGCTTCAAAATCGTATAAATAACATACAAAAAAGATCAACAGCAGAATCAATAAAAGCAGAGTCAGTGCTCCAGGAGGTCTCCTAGGTGCTGTGTTTGTACAAATTGGAGACAGAAGAGAGGACTTTGACTGAGGCGAACCCACTGAGTTACAGCAGAGATAAAAGCATGGATGACTTTTACCAAATCAATAATGGATATCACAGTTTAATTTTGAAAACAATCTCAAACAACTCTGAAACAACTCTTCCCAAAATGGGGAATTCATATATTTCTTACAATTTCTCTCTCTGTAGGTATTCTCCTAGGTAGGTGGGGAACATCAAAACATCTTATTTTAAACTACAATGACATTACTAAGTAACATCAGTCTCCTATCAGTGGCTATGTCACTGATATAACGGGGCCACAGATGTAATACTCAATTTGCATACTCAGAATTGACACAACATGACACTTAAAGACACTTAAAAAGATGCACACTGGCTTTCCAATTATTACAACCATTAGGAAACAAGCACCAGTAAAACATTTATTTTTAATACATTTCTTCAAGCAAAAAAAAAAACAGGACCAGGGGGACTTTGGCCAAAGTTTTAGGCTCGTGGAGTGTCCTTGTCTTGCAGCAAATATTAGCCCACCCCTGAGGCTTGAAGAGTAAAGCAACGTGACATCATGACTTTGCTTAAACATACACGCCACTTTCTAAAGCCAAGTGGCGTGTTATCTGTACACATTTTGAGCTATCCGTGTGTATGTCTACGCTGTATACATCAGACTAATTCGTATGGCATTTTGGTGTGTTATCAAGACGCATAATCGCTTTTCGGACAGTTGGGTTTAGGAAAACAATAATGGGGTTGGATTTAGGAAAAGAAGAAAGCGACGGTTGGGTTTAGGAAACGTGACACGCGGAACACAAACCCCCGGTCTCCTGGGAGAAAGTCCTGTTTTGTTTGACCCATCCACCACCCCAACCAACCTCCCTATGCGGATTTTCGGGCTTTCATACTACTCGCTATGGCGTAAACTGACACGCCATCGCAAGGTAATGTAAGTCAATGGAGGCCAAACAGCATCACTGCCGTTTAATCGCTAAAAAGTGATTATGCGCCAAAATGGCATACAAATTGATGTGTCATACATACGCCACTTATTGAGATCAGTCTGAGTAAAGGCACATTCCTTGAAACAGAACCAAATAAATATTTTTGTTTAAGTAATTTGAAAATCACTATCACTTTTGTTTGACGGCAGCAAACAAAGTTGTATGGTGTGAAATTAAGCTCAATGCTTCACAACAAACTAACTGAAAACAGAGTAGGGGCTTCATTTCAACTAAAGTTACTTCACTGAAATCACTGCTAGCCAACTAATAAAATAAGTGTTTTTGGCCTGAAACTCACAACAACACACGCTACAAGCGTTTCCCCATAACACACAACAGTTTAAAAAGAAAATCTTCAGTTGTTTTAGTCACTGTTTATATCAATAATACAAGATGATTTTTTGAATTTAATTCAAGTCAATGTGTAATTGAGAAACTTCCATTTTCACGAAAAACACAATATGAGTTAGATAATAGAGCCATTTTAATTGTTCTGAAGCTGAATGATGAAATGTCTTATGGATTTAACATCATTGGCACAGTTGGTGCTGAGCACACATTGCCATCCTTTCCTTTTCTTAATGTGGCTGCCGGCTTATCAGAGAATTACAATAACTATTCATTTTACACCCTCTTTTGGAAACAGAATGATGGTGCCACAGTAGTATATTACTGTGCAACTCCATAGTACCATTGTTAAAATACAGCCCTACACTACATGTGTTATCTCCTCTGGTATAATAATTGTATTCATTGTAAAAATGTATTTATCATCTCAGTAACACAGAGAGTTAATTGTGCCCTAATAAAATATGTAAAACATTAAATGGAGCGGTAACCATCTTTCCTGTAATCAGCGAGACCACTCACAATGATCCCTGTTGGAGACAGATCAATAAAGTGGTGAAATATTACTGATACATTTATGTGACTGATCTGTTTCTCGTAGCTGTGAAAAACTGAATCAAATTGGATTTAAAAAGCTGAAGAACGTCTTAACTAGGACAGTGTTATATCAGTCTGAGCCAAAATCTGGTGTCTGTAAAAGCATAAAATTGGAATATGGGTTTTGGGTGTTAAGTTGGCCAAAATGACAGGGCCAGACTGGCCGCACTTAGGCCCCTCCTAAGCCTCTTTTTGAGCTTGGAAAAACCCTTAGACAGACAAAATGTATAAGCCATAATTTAAGGTAACAACTAAGCCTCCAAGGAAGCTGGAAATGTTTTCACTTTAAAGCCACATGTTGTGTTTAATACTAATCAAGCTAATTCAAAAGTACACTATTTAAATAGACACAGTGGGGGGTTACAATCCAAAATGAAAAGCCACCATCTTGAAAAGCATTAAGCTTTCTACTGAAAGATGAATACTTGCATCAAAGGAGAGCATGTGTGTGCATTTCTTTTTTTAATGATGACCATTGATTATCAATAATGATGGTATTTACTTTTAAAAAGGAACAGAGGTTTTAAAGCAGCACTAATCATTTATATATATATATATATGTATATATATATATATATATATATATATATATATATATATATATATATATATATATATATATATATATATATATATATATATATATATATATATATATAATTATTAATCATTACTTGTAGTTGATGAAACCACAGGGAATTATCACCCAACTCTGCAGTATCTCTCCGCTCTATGGAGTGTTGTAGTGTCTCTCATTGTTTTGGTTTTCTGTTTAGGTTCAGTCTCACCACTCTCATCAACCTCGTTTCCAGCCACAATGGGAAGCGGTTTTAAGTGAGAAGGCTCTGATAAACCCAGTGTGTGCTACGTGCTCGCCTATACACTGGAGTTGGGTGACCATAGACCATAAAAAAAACATGGATGTAATCTCCGTGATGTCACCTAAAGGTTTGCCATTGTGAAGCTCAGTGTGGGCGGCTCAGTGTGGGTGGCTCCGGCCTACAGAATATGTTTGCCCCCTGTGACTGCAGCCACCTGTCATTCAAAACGGCTGTGATGAAATCAGGGTTTTTTTAGGCCAAGGACCCTTAGCTGAAAGAGAGACAGAGTAGGGACCCCCTACTACATATACTATATAAAATGAAGTTGCATTAAACTGGGCCAGATGGATTCACTTCCACAATGCTTAAAGGATAACTACCATTTTTTTTTCAACCTGGACCCTATGTTTTTTGTGTCTAAGTGACTGATGGGAACAACAATCTTTGAAATTGGTCTAGTATTAAGCGAGATCACTGCAGTCGGCAGCGGCAAAACAAGCTACAATCTAAGTTAATAGGGCAATTGTCCAGCTTGTATTTACCTTCACAAAAGTGCTCGTTCTGCCACTGACAGGCTCAGATTAATAGTCTACGTGTCTGACAACATTATGGAAAGGATTGCTAAGTAGGTCGACCTTTCTGTTAAAGAGTAGAATCCTTTTTTAGAAATTGCGTTCGCTAAACCCACCAGACTCCATGTAGATAAACAGTAATTTTAGCATCGTAAAATACACTTTACTCAAAGTCAACAGAAACAAAATAAAACTGAAAAGCCGTTTTGGGTCATCTTTCCACTTTTCTAACCATCACAACTCTAGTTTTGGTTGAAATAAACACATAGTTTGCCGATTTACATGTGAAAATATGTTGGCTCTATACACGCTAAAAGTATTACTTTTTTAAATGGAGTCTGGTGGGTTTAGCGCTAGCGACTTCAGAGCTGTTTCTGGTTAAACAGAAAGATCTCAAAGAGGTTTTCAAGATCTATCTCTGAAGAGATGCTTTCCATAATGTTGTCAGACACTTAGAATGTTAATCTGAGCGTGTCAGTGGCAAAACGAGCACTTTTGTAAAGGTAAATATGAGCTGGACAATTGCCCTATTAACTTACATTGTAGCTTGTTTCGAGGCTGCCGACTGCAGCGATCTTGCTTAATACTGGACCAATGTCAAAGATTGTTGTTCCCATCAGTCACTTAGACACAAAAACATAGGAAAATAGGTTGAAAGATTTTAGTAACCCTTTAAATTCAACTGGATGGCTGCCACTGTGGCTACCTTATAGTAAGCTTATCTTCAATGTGTAAATTAAATGATGGGGTTTTTATCACAAATAGGCCAATTTATCTTTGCTATTAAAATGTTCAGACATTGAAATTATTGAGAAAAGAAACTTTCAAAAAAAATCATTTTAAACTGCACCAATTCTGACGACCCCCTAGGGGTCACAGACCCCCTGTTGAATATATCTGCCCTAAATTATGCAGAACTTTAAACCTTAATATAATTTGAACTGGTGAGTAACATAAAAATTCACCACACAGTTGTTATGAAGAGGAAACTTAGCTATAGCTGTTGGACAACAGTAAACATGTTTATTCCTGCTTTAAAATTGGTCATTTTTATTTAATTATTTTCAGCCCGGGTGATTGGCCCTTGTTGGAGACTAGCTAATAAACACAGTCGAGCACTCAGCAACTAATGAGACATTTTCCTCAGAAGTTGTTGAAGACCAGCTAGCAGACAGTTAAAGGCACTTATTTAGCTTGTTGTCGCCGATGGCTAACAAATTCAATGAATGCAGCCATAAGAATACTTGATTGTTTATACAATCAATTTTAGTTGTTATCAGTGAAGAGAACATCAGGTGTTTTACAGTAGGTCTGTGTATTACCAACAAATAAGCCTAAAAAACGATTTGGTTATTGAGTTAATGGAAATGACTAAGCAGTAACATAAGAACATTATTTTACCTCTTCACAGATGGATCTTTCCCCAAATCAATTAGCTTTCATGTCAAAATATAACTGTTACATTCATCATAGGGAGCTAAGCCAGAGACATATAGACTGTGTCGGAGGTGTGACTAACTGCCAATACAGCTCAATAAAAGCCATACATGACTTAAAATCCCTTTAACCTTTATCTCTCCTCATCTGTTATATGAATAATGCCATCAATAATAGAATTCTGCTTAGCCAAAAATGATCTAAACAAAATATAAATGGTATAAAAGATTCAACATTCAAAGTGTCACTGAATGGCTAACATAATACAAAACAAAACTGCTATTCTGTAAAGTGAAAAAAAACATCGGATAACATAACAACATTAATTCAAACACCCTTATAAAGAATAAAAGTTCAAAAAGCCATTTTCATCAACCATCCAGCTGGTCCATCCGTCTGCAACAGAGGCATTTGGGATATGTGACTATTTTGACAGATTTGTTGATTAAAATAGAAACATGAAATGCTGCTTCTAAAGGTGGCAATTTCTTGGTTGGTTCCTATTATGCTTGTCATTCCGTTAAATCCACCCTGAAACCACCTCTTAAGTAGGATAAAGATTATCCTGATTTTCAGCATCAAAACTATCTGCCTTTGAGTCTGAAAAAACAGATATGAGTTTTAAGATTGATTAAAACTAGGATTGGATTTCTAAAATCCTAGCATGAGAAACGATTATTATTTTTCAGGTATGAAAACCCCCAATTTTCAGATTTATTCCAATCCGATTACTTAAATCTTATCAAAAAGTTGGGTTGTAACTGGATAAGACTTATCTGGAATCTTGAGCTGAAGGAGACACTTTAAAACCATTAAAGATACACTGATGCAGGTGTGTACTAGATATAAATATTTAGTCATGGGCCCCTTGAATGTAAAACTGCTAACCGAGGCAGTGTTAGTGTGCAAGCTACAGGACTTGAAGGCTGCAACCACTGCTCAATGTAACTGTAAATGTGGTGCAGTTCCAGTTCTTCAGATTTTTATTTTTTAAATCTAAGGTATGAATTTTAAATCTTCTTCTGATTTGTTTCTAATATTAAACAGGTGAGTGGTTCACTGATGATTAAAGAAAGACTATTTATTAATTGTAACATAGAAACAGATGAATTTTCAAATTATGTAAAACACTGAATACTTGTTTTAAGGCATGAAATGGTCAAATATACAAAAGTAGAGCATCATCACAAAACAACGACTGCCCTACTTCAATCTAAAAATATCAGTTCAAAAACCTGTATTAGTCAAACCATACTTAATATCGCTATGGCTCACTAACTCATTAAATGAGACCACCAACTGCATTTTGATTAAATGATTAAACAGAGCACGTTCTTAAGAGGCTTTGGGGTTATTAACTTGTGTCTGAGACGGCACTATCACACATCAATGTACAGAAGACCAGCGGGGGTCAAACGACTCCTTATCATATGTCACTCAGTCCTTTTCATTGGTAATTGCTAGGAACACAAAAATGAAAACGCTCATTTTCATCCTCTCAAGCCTCATGTGAGCGCCATTTGACCTGTGATTGTATGTACAAAGACAGCAACTGTGAAGGCAGGGCATCAAAAATGTGCTCAATTTGTTTGCCACTAAAAGTTAAATGTAGCCAAATCTTGGTGGTGGATGTGGTCAGTGCAAGATTATCTGGCGCAACACAGTACAGGCACGGTAGCAGGTTTAATTGACTTTAAAGAAAGTGCTCACTCAGCAGATGACAGCAGAAGCTAAAGGCCATGCCAGAGGCTTGGTGGCTGCACACGATTTGGCTGTTAATATTCTAGGCAGATATTTTCTAACATGCAGTTTGTCAACTTCAGTGGATAGTGAGCTCCAACCAAAAATACTGTGCAGAAAAGGGGTTTATTTGCTGTAGCTCTTATCTCAGGATATGTCAATACCTCCTTCAGGACAAATACAGCTACAACGCAGGGCAGAAGGGTGCATATTCCACCCACAGGTGCTATGGCTTTTCTCTTTTTTAAGCGTCTTTATAATTATTCTTCATACGCTCTAGGTTGCAATCTTGTGTGTTTACTCCTACCTAAAATCCTCTATGTTCATGGAAAAGGTAGGAGAAAAAAAGGAAAGGATATGAGGATTCGTAGATGGTTTTATTCTAGTATTTGTGACTTAAATGCATTTAAAATAACCTGAAAGATACCAGAGCAATATTCAGTAATGATGTGTTATCATCAAACAGCCATTCTTAAGGTAAATCAATTAGTTGATAAGCTATTCTTTGACTATACGTCAGTAAATGCACAATAATAATTGCAATACTTTTGAACCACCAAGGTCAAAACTATGTATTTTTAATGAAAATGAAATGCTCTCTGAACCTTTCCCCACTTGCAGGCATTTGTAGATTTTGGGCTAATTTTGGGCTCTCGCTCTATAAATGTCTTGCACACAATTAAAAACCAAGGATGACACAGTGCAGTCTGATTGCTCACCTTTTGCAGCCTTTAATCTGCAAGAATCCTCTTTGAATATGCTCTTCTAAAAAAAGATTTTTAACAACTTTTGGATATTTCTTACCAGCATATAAGAACTGAACGTCTGTGTGAATATCACCAGTTCCACTTAGGTGCTATCAAAATAATCTCAAGAGGGCCAATGTGTTAAAGGCAGCACAGTAACATGTTGAGAACAGCACAATTAATGTGAGGGATTAAATAGCTTTAACTGCAGGGAAACCGAACAACACAGTCTTATTTCTGACTACACCGACAAGCTGCTTCGAGACAATGAATTCTGAACTACAGTACCTGCTTTGCCAACAATGGGGATGGTTCAGTGAACAGCTCAGTGAGATGCATCTCAACATAATTTCAACATTATGTCATGCTGGAGCCAAAATGGAACTCAGAATATGGTATGCATCCGATTACTGAAAATTTTTCAATTCTATGCTTTTCCTGTTTGGCTTTGTTTCAGTTGGTTAATAGCAGGCTGTGAGAGATGAAAATGCAAAGCCCAACTGAGCAGGAAACTCTCTGGAGTGATGACAAAAAAAAAGAAAGTGAATAGAAGAGGGCTACTATAAAACACTGTAAAGTTTTTAAGGTGTTATGACATCACACCCAGAATTTATTGCAGCTTTGCACAAGGTATTTATATTAATGAAGACAGCAACAGCTCTCGACATTCACTGCTCCCACTCTACTGCATTTATGCCCTACAGAGTTGATCTCCTTTTGTGTCATCCCACTATTCAAGAAAATAGGCTGGGCCTACTGCTGAGCATATCCACAGTCTCTTTCCCCAGTTCTCTACAAAAGCACAATGAGTCTGGTATGGCATGAATGATAATTTGCCCTAAATGATTATGATACATTTAGACACACAATATTTAGCATTAAAAATAAGAGTGGTTTTATGCCACCAGGAATGATTAGTGTTATGGAAATTATAGGAATTAGGGCCTTATATTCATATTCTGTCAGATCACTCATATAGGCTATATGTCAAACTCTTACAGTTAAGCCCCATATAACATATGTGTGTGTGTGTGTGTGTGTGTGTGTGTGTGTGTGTGTGTGTGTGTGTGTGTGTGTGTGTGTGTGTGTGTGTGTGTGTGTGTGTGTGTGTGTGTGTGTGATGGCTTTCATGTCCCTTAGAGGAGGCAAAGACACTTCTGTGTCAGACTTGGCACGGGAAGCAGGAGGAAAACGGAAGAAAATGTGTTTCTACAACGTGACTGCATTCAAAGCCTGAAAACTGTAATTTGAGATATGAATTCATTACACGGCCTCTCATCAGTAGCTGGGGTTAATGTGATGCAACAGCGCCGCTTAGCGTCCCACAGCTCACTAGATCACCGTTACTGGCCGCGGTCCTTACCTTCGTTGTCACAAAGCGTGGCTGCTGCAGGTTTGCGGTCGCGGAGGTTTTGCGCCTTCTTCTTCGGAGTCCGTGCGATGAATGCTGAGTTTTACTGCCGTGGTCTGAGGGCCCGTGCAGGCAGCCACCGTGACCTGTCCGTTTACTGGCATTTTGGTTCCTTCTCACAGCGTCGGTGAAACCAGAGGAAAAGTGTTCAAACTTGATCTGAAAAAAAAAAAAAACATTGAAAATGTTATATTGCATTGCACCCCTTGCGCAGACTTGTTGAATTTGGTTCTGTTCTAAAAGGACGCGCGCCCACAGGCTGCTGCTGAACTATAAACATTATTACCCAATCCCAATGTCATTATATTCCTAGTGATTCATAAGCACTCAGCAGCATTCAAACTCAACAAGTTTAAATTAGATCAAATAATAGGCCTACTAGCTCAGTTCTGTGTGTGTGTGTGTGTGTGTGTGTGTGTGTGTGTGCGTGTGTTATCTTATATGTTTGTGTACGGGGAGCACAATTGCGTGCTCGTGTGTGCCTTTCATTGGGGACAGCGAGACGCGGGCTTATTGGATGGATTATGGAAAGCTCGTTACGAAAACACAAGTTAAATTCAAAGGTAGGATGGTGAAAAAGACAAAATAGTACTCTCTCTCTGTGTGTGTGTGTGTGTGTGTGTGTGTGTGTCTCTCAGAGAGATAGATAGATAAAGAGAGAGAGAGAGAGAGAGAGAGAGAGAGAGAGAGAGAGAGAGCGAGAGAGAGAGAGAGAGAGAGAGAGAGAGAGAGAGATTGGGGTAGCGTTAAAAACAGCC
This sequence comes from Perca flavescens, assembly GCF_004354835.1. Lineage (NCBI taxonomy): Eukaryota > Metazoa > Chordata > Actinopteri > Perciformes > Percidae > Perca > Perca flavescens. The sequence continues at coordinate 12,760,977 of NC_041332.1, read as the reverse complement.
TGTGGCTGCTTAGCGAATATTCCCCTCACGCGCCTCTCTCCGGTGCCGGGCTCGTCTATGTAGGGCATGCAGCAGGTTGTGTGTCGGGGACTCGGACGAACGAAGGAGCGGAGAGAGGAACACACACCAGCCACCCCGCCTCTGCTCCACTTTCAGAGGAGAGTGAGTGTGCGGCAGATATTAAACCACTGAACCCTGACAATTGCTGCTCGATATCCGCGTCACCTACGAGAGGAGAGAGTTAGTTCTAAGCTAAGCCCAAAAAAACAACAACATACCAATTAGGCTAACTCACCCCATTCCCGTGACACATCTCTCCAGGCGGCCAGGTGGAGATGACATTGCAGCCTGTTACTCCATTCGGGTGCCCTCGGCAGGAGTGTGAATCACATACAGACTCTTCTCCGTCAAATTAATCCATCAATTTCTCCTCCATCCAGTCCCCCCAAAAAAAAAAACACACACCACCGCACGGATAAATCCACCTGTCTGCCTCTGAAGACCTCCACCAGCACCTCACCCCCCCGGTAGATAGGTAGTATTCCTCTCGGTTAAGGTGTCAAACACCGTTCATTCAACGGTGGAGACGGACTGGGGAAAAGGGGGAATAAAAAAGCCGTTGAAGTGCGCGGGGATCAGTTAAGACTCTACAATCCAAAATAACCGTTGGTTTGGAATCTCCAGCGGCAGCCCCGCGCGTTCCGCAGTGGCTCGTGGACAGGTCCGCGCGCCTCCTCCTCTCCTCCTCGCGCCGCTCGCGGATTCTTGAAGACTGAAGGGGGGATTCCGTCACAAATAACATCAAAACGCACACACACGCGCACACACGCGCACACTTTCTCCCTCTCTTCTTCTCGCTCACCCTCTCCGTCGCGCGCGCTTCGAACGAGCACGGCACTCCAAAAAACAAGCTTAAACAATTCGGAACAAGTTTAAACGGCTCGAGTTATTTTTGTAGCTTTTTTTCTGCGCCGCGCGACAGAGGTGATGCTCCGGCAGCCGACCGAGCGCCCGCGCGAAGAGAAATAAGGAAATATTGTCCGGCGGTCTCTTTACCCCGCAGCCCGCCGCCCACGCTTCGCTGGCTGAAGGTACTTACACATCAGCCTAGTTAATTAAACATATGGGCAACGGGCCTGAATGAGAGAATGGTGGTGAAGGGGAGAGGGGGGTAGTGACTTCATCTTCCCATTATAAAATATCAAAAAGATATGTGGCGAGTTAAGAGGGCGCGCGCTAGGGACATTTGCGACTTCAACTTCACAGTTCGTTAAAACTGATATGTCTCTTCTTCTCCTCTGCCTCTCTCGGGATTTTCTGTCTCTCCGCGAGACGCTTTTTCTGGCGTGTCTTCTCCAAAAGATGAAGACGCAAGAGAGGTAATGGCGCACACCATCATTTGTCGTTTATGGCATCACCTGGTGCCACCTCGCCAAAACAAACAGCGTGCGCGCGTGTGTGTGCGAGTAGGCCTATCTCTCTATCTCTTTCTCCCCGTTTGTGTGTGTGTGTGTGTGTGTGTGTGTGTGTGTGTGTGTGTGTGTCGACGTCAAACAAGTCACCGCGTCGCGCCTCCGCTCCTCAGAGCATCCACTGCGCACAGATAAAACATTTCAATATCCGCTGAACTGTTGTAGCAATCATGTTGCCCCCCTTTCCCAAAAATTAAAATACCGATTGCTTCAAAATTACTGCACCGAAACGTTTATTGCTAATGAAGTTCATGTTCCCTCATCAGCGCCAGGGTTTGTTAAAAGCTGCGGGTAAGATAAGAGAGAATAGAGCCAACGCTAGTGAATTACACAGCCTAAATTAAACATAATTAGCAGATCAAAACTGCAGCACAGGGGGTCCTCGGGGAGCCTGACACAACTCTCCCCTCTCTCCATGCCTCTATCTGCATCTCCCTCTGAGTGTTCCCTTGGAGTCCCATTGCAGACAGATGGTGCATGGGGCCATGTTAGCAGGACGGGGATCTACTAGGACTGGCTGTCATAAGCTGAGTTACACTTTGAAGCAAAAAAAAACAGTACAGCATAAGCAGACCAGAGGGCTTATTATTAAGGAAGACTTCACTTCCATCCTCTTCCTCCTCCACCTCCTCCTCCTCTATCCCTAGAATAAAAAATCTCAACCTGTTGAGGTCCTCTATCCTCCTCCGTCAGAGCCCGAGCCTCCCAGGCTTAGAATGAAAGAAACAGACAATTGCATAATGTGGATGTAACAAAAAGGGAGATAGAAAACATGAGGACTGGATGGTGGTCTACTTTTCTTTTAAGGAAAAGAATCCTGGGGTTCTAAATATAATAGCTCTGCCTCTCTTTCATACCATCATACCCATCACCATCTCCTCCTGCTATTTACCCATTAGAGGCGTCCTACTGGGACAGGCCGGACCCAGGACACCCCTTTGGGAACTGTAGAGAATGTTGTGCAATGCCATTAATAGTGGCTTTCTTTTTTTAGTCTAACCAACAATTGGTTCCAATAGAGTATGGCTAAGCTTGTCTTATTCTATATTTAAACATTAAAGCTGTTTCCAAGGAAATAAAATCTACATTCTTCCATGCTACGGTAAAGAAGCTTTTAAAATTTGTCCTTTTCTTTAAATATAAACTCATTCAAGGGTAAGCATGCCTGCAGATCTCCCTATAGTAATTTCTGGTACATGACCTTTTTCAGGATTCTGGCGGAGCACAGTCTTGAGGATCTCTCTATCTCTCTCATTTAGTATGCATTCATCCGGTGCCCACCAGCACAGCACTTGGACAGTATAGTGAGTCAACTCTGCCCTGTTTGTAGACAGTTGTTGGTCCATAGTGTTGGAATTCTCTGAACATGCGCCCCTGTTATTATAACTCATTCATAACCGATGGGCTCAGTCGTCATACATCTTTCACGGGCCAACAGCACATTGAACAGAAATTACCCAAGTATGTCGTGGTGCAGAGACGATGCCAGACACTCTCGCACATGCAGACACCCAGCTCAGGTTCAAATCTGGCTCCCAGCTTCCAAACACCCCACTGAGCCAGCTGCCTCTACCTCTTCATTCCTGCTGTCCGATTAAATTTCACAAGGCTGTTGCTAATAGCTCATACCAATGTGTGATTATAACATATTTGAAAAACAAGGGAGACCCATTATCATTGAAGTGCGTCAACAATGTGTTAACTATTTTGTTATTACTCTGTATAATTATTGAAGACAAAAGCTCATTCCACTAATGTTGTTTGGCTAATAGTCAAAGCCCAGTACTGGAATGAATCAGAGGAAAGGAAAAAGAGTCCAATTAAAGCAGCTCCAACTATGAAACCAGCAGGCAGGCTCACAAACAAACTGATAAATAAATAAATAAATTACAGGGAAGAGAAAACGATTACACAAGGCCTCTGACAAAAATGATGTGGGCAATTTTTGTATCCATGGTAACTGACTTTTTCAGAGTGTCACCACTTTTGTTTGGGTAGAAGTGCAAGCCGTGCATCCCTGATACATATGGTTTATGTTTTGCAAAACTGTGCTGGGCTACACAAGTCCCCATTCATAAACAACTGGCCACGCTAACTGCTACAGGATGCTAGCCACTCATTCAGACTGATGTGCTGATCACACCTACCCAGCACCCGCAGCCCTGCTGCAGGCAGCTCGCAGCTGATGCAACTATGGAAATCTTAGCACACGCTGCTAATTAGCTGCATAGCTAACTGAAGTCCAGTCCATAAAAGCCTATAACTGTCAACTTTGCTTAAAAATCTTTAGCAAGAAGCACATTGTTTCCATGACAACAAGACCTGATAGCATACATTGGATTGTATTTTTATTATCAATTTGTATGTGTTTTTAAGCAACTACCGTACAGTAGTTCCAGTAGAAACTCAGACTTGCCTGTTTTTTTAAATGGATTAGCATATTCATACCAGCACACACTATGGCTTATCTGATCATCAGGAATTTGATTTTACAGGCAAACAATAGAAATCCACAAAAATATGATTCACTGTATGCAACTGGAAGTAAGCTGGTTGGTAAAGAAACTAGGTGGGCTGCGTTCGTTCTGATGACTGTATGATAAGCCTACAAGATACATTTCTGTCTTTTATAAAATGATCTTGACTTCTTTTTTTTTTTCGACTGAGGCACTGCCATAGCAAAGACATTGCATTGTAGCTACAGTACGTGGCTTTAAATAGCCTCAGGAAATGAATCACTCGGTCAATAAATGGCAGCAAAATAAACAGAAATGTATTCAAGGATCTCTATGTGGAACAGAACGGTGTGATAGCTGGCATTTTCCAAGCTATAGATATTCTCTCTCTCTTGTCTGTCTTACTTAGTCTCCCTTCCTCTCTTGCACTCTCCAGCCTCTCTCGCCCACAGAGAGTGGGTGACCTGGAATAAGCACTCCTACAGACAGCAGTGCTTCCTACAGCCAGACAGGGGCAGTATGTAGTGCTTGGATCTCAGGCCAGCTTTTGGGCTGACTCTAAAGGGTCTACCTTAGCAATATCATTACCCCATTTAAATGTATAGGCACCTTTGAAAACCACCCATCTCAAAAATTGATAGGTGATTACTTCCTGTCACAGTGCTGATCACAGTGAAAAGTTCATGAGTGTAGCCGCCAAATCAATTAGTTGGGAGTGATGCACTGCTGTGTCTTTTTCACTTGGCCACACCAGTAATTATCCTTAGCTTGAAAAGGTCAGTCGATAAATTAATAATTTATTTAAAGAAAGGATTTAGAGAGTTTTGAAGCTTTAGTGAGACCTCTGTTCATGAAAATAGAAATTGTTGGTCCTATTTTTAACAAAAACCAGAACCATTTTTGGCTGAAATAGGTGAACTAAATGTGCATAAATATGAAAATCTCTTCATTAATAAGGAACATTTTAATAAAGTGAGTGTACTTTAAGTGAATCAGCACAGGGAAGTTTAGGGATTTGAATAATTCATATTTTGAATAACTTTAGGGCCAAATTTAATAATATATATTATAAGAATTGGACTTAGTTAAGTTGACTTTCCAAATTTATGAATCCATTAATCTTGGGAAATAAATGAAAAAAAACATGCATGAAAAGTCAAAAAAGGCAACAGTAATTTGAAATTTTGGGAAATATGCTTTTTTTCCGCTTTTTGAAGATATAGCCGGCAGTGTGTTAGCTTAGCAAAGAGACTGGAAACAGGGGGAAACAGCTATGCTGGCACTGTGCAATGGCCATTAAAGCCATCTACTGGCACTTCTAAAGCCATACAAAAATCAGTGTAAAAGTGTAAAATTGAAAAATATTGCAGGGAATTATGTGCCGGACTATTTCTTCCTGTCTTGGGGTGTCTGTGATGTTGCCAGGCAACCAACCAGCGGAGACTCAAAGGAATGTTACCACACTTGTCCAGAAAGGTGAAAGAAAGGAAGAAAAGGTTAAAGAGATAGTCTCGCACATTACCCGCAATAAAAACCACAAATTGATGTTTTTACACAATTTTTGCACGGATTACACAAACAAGATATATAACATATGTGAGCTGCTAGGCAGGTTTTGCTACATATAGACAGAGCCAGGCCAGCAGTTTCCAGTCTATATACTAAGCTAAGATATGGCAGCTGGCTGTAGCTTCAAATTACCGTACAGACATGGAAGTGGTCTTCTCATCTAACGCTCAGGACAAAAGCAAATAAGCATAGTTTCTAAATGGTCAAACTACTCCATTGGCATTTAAGAACTAACCTGCAGGTTTCATAAAGTCTTTAGTCGAGCTTGGGCATCCAACAGCGTCCAAAAAGTTGACAATTACAACAGTCATATGGAGGTGAGAGGTCAACTGCTGCTGCAGCATGACTTTGGGATTGCGCACAGAGAGTACACCGACTTCTTAATATGACCCACCTCGAGTAACAACCTACAACACACAAATATGCAGAGATAACGTCATCTAGTTCATCTGGGAAAGTACACATTTAGACTGTTGGTTCATTTGCACTTTATGCACCAGGGCACAATCTGGTGCTCAATTTGACAGCTTGGAAATCTACAAGAAATCCCATTTGTACAGTATATTCAGGGTGTTAAATTCTTAGGGTGCTCAGAGTGTACATTGAGCATTTTGGCTAAGGAGTTGGTGCAATGGAGCATTTCAATGTTGGAAGCTGTAGCCAAATCAAACTAATTGACCCAGTCCACAGAACAATTTAAAATAGCTCATCTCGAGGCTGTAACTTTTTATGGCCTATTATAAGCATAGCCAGAGGGTGCATTAAATATCTTACTGGCAATAATAAACCACAGAGATTGAAGCATTGTTCATCATCAGATGGGATTTCAAAGTATGACCTCTAAATACAAGATATCCTGAAATGTTTAAAGGTTTGTAAAAAAACATTACAGGTAGCTGTTCAGGTGGAAAAACTGGAAACTTGGCTAGGTTTGTTTTTCGGCGATGGTTAAGTATAAGTAAGGCTGTGTGTGTTAGCACACAGCATCAACACCAGTGCGATGCTCAATGAAAGTGGGATTGAACATACTGTGCCACTCCAGTGATGCATTTTTAGGTCCCCCTTGAACTCCTAAAAGCCACAAGCACACTCGTTTCCCTTGTTTTCCATTAACTCAAACTGAAAAAAAAAAAAGATCCATGATTTAATGATTTCAATCAGCAGATTTGCTTAAATGTTTAGTGTTCATAGATTACATTGGGTTAGCCTTTATCTGGGGATAATGCCTGATTATGGGGATGAATCCAATAATCAGACAATAGCATAAACTCCCAGTTTGGCCATCAGCCAAATGCTGATCGAGTCTTTATCCTGTTGGTGGGGAATGCTGTGGTTGGATGCTGGCATCAGCACATTAAGGTTAATCAAGACCACAATTATCAATTTTTGGCTCCTCTGTGGGTAAGTGAAACGAGCCCATTGTATTTTGAAAGTCTTAGAGGGAGCAATTATTGAAAAAGTAAAGAAGGAAGAATGGAGAATTAAGTTGTGTTATTAACTTGAGGCAAATAGTGATGATTGTACTTTCAGTTAACTCTGAAATAATGTCATATTTCATTTAAAAAGATCTTGTGTTACACTGAAGACCGAACCTGCTGCCACACAGCCGATTTAAATTTTGGTAACTCTCCTGCACACACACACTAACACCTTAGTTTTTACATTTGTCCAGTCACACTGATTGTCTTTAGTTTGCCTTGAGTCAATTTCAATTTCTTTGCGTTACCAGTACTGAGGGTGCCGCTTGTAATAAAGGTCTTCAATACTAATATTTTGCAATACTAGTATTTTGTAGCCCATTTTTATACACTGTTGGTAAAGGAAATAAGGCACAAACTCAAAGGTTTGAATGTTTTATTGAGTTGTATTAATGTGCGTCTTGTAGATTTGCAGGTGCCCATCTTTGATTGGAGGCCGGCCCTGGGAAGACAAACACATACACTTAGTTTAGCTAGTTCGGTTACCTCTAAATGTGGTCGTTGTGGTATAATCTTAGCCTGATAAATTGAATGTAGTTTAACTGTTGATTGTGCAATAGTATAATGTGAAATGTTTGTGTTCAAGTTACTTACCTCTGTTATGTCTCCTCTCCAGGGTGTTCGGGCTTAAAGAGTCCCCAGGTTATCGAGCACTATTTTAAAGGTTCCGGGTCATACCATGTATTAATTAGTGAAGGGGTATTGGTGTGCTTTGATCCACTGTTCAGGCTTTCTATGATTGTATCTGTAATGGGTAACATTCATTTGGATCATGCAGATTATTTAAATTAGGGGAGTAAAAAATGTACAGTACAGGCCAAAAGTTTGGACACACCTTCTCATTCAATGCGTTTTCTTTATTTTCATGACTATTTACATTGTAGATTCTCACTGAAGGCATCAAAACTATGAATGAACACATATGGAATTATGTACTTAACAAAAAAGTGTGAAATAACTGAAAACATGTCTTATATTTTAGATTCCTCAAAGTAGCCACCCTTTGCTTTTTTGATAGCGCTGCAAACCCTTGGTGTTCCCTCAATGAGCTTCAAGAGGTAGTCACCTGAAATGGTTTTCACTTCACAGGTGTGTCTTGTCAGGGTTAATTAGTGGAATTTGTTCCTTTATTAATGGGGTTGGGACCATCAGTTGTGTTGTACAGAAGTCAGGTTGATACAGAGCCGACAGCCCTATTGGACAACTGTTAGAATTCATATTATGGCAAGAACCAATCAGCTAAGTAAAGAGAAATGAGTGGCCATCATTATTTTAACAAATGAAGGTTAGTCAGTCCGGAAAATTGCGAAAACTTTGAATGTGTCCCCAAGTGCAGTCGCAAAAACCATCAAGTGCTACAACGAAACTGGCTCACATGAGGACCGCCCCAGGAAAGGAAGACCAAGAGTCACCTCTGCTGCTGAGGATAAATTCATCCGAGTCACCAGCCTCAGAAATCGCAAGTTAACAGCAGCTCAGATTAGAGACCAGATGAATGCCACACAGAGTTCTAGCAGCAGACACATCTCTAGAACAACTGTTGAGAGGAGACTGCGCGAATCAGGCCTTCATGGTCAAGTAGCTGCTAGGAAACCACTGCTAAGGAGAGGCAACAAGCAGAAGAGATTTGTTTGGACCAAGAAACACAAGGAATGGACATTAGACCAGTGGAAATCTGTGCTTTGGTCTGAGGAGTCCAAATTTGAGATCTTTGGTTCCAACCGCCGTGTCTTTGTGCGATGCAGAAAAGGTGAACGGATGGATTCTACATGCCTGGTTCCCACCGTGAAGCATGGAGGAGGAGGTGTGACGGTGTGGGGGTGCTTTGCTGGTGACACTGTTGGGGATTTATTCAAAATTGAAGGCATACTGAACCAGCATGGCTACCACAGCATCCTGCAGCGACATGCCATCCCATCCGGTTTGCGTTTAGTTGGACCATCATTTATTTTTCAACAGGACAATGACCTCAAACACACCTTCAGGCTGTGTAAGGGCTATTTGACCAAGAAGGAGAGTGATGGAGTGCTGCGCCAGATGACCTAGCCTCCACAGTCACCGGACCTGAACCCAATTGAGATGGTTTGGGGTGAGCTGGACCGCAGAGTGAAGGCAAAAGGGCCAACAAGTGCTAAGCATCTCTGGGAACTCCTTCAAGACTGTTGGAAAACCATTTCAGGTGACTACCTCTTGAAGCTCATCAAGAGAATGCCAAGAGTGTGCAAAGCAGTAATCAGGGCAAAGGGTGGCTACTTTGAGGAATCTAAAATATAAGACATGTTTTTCACAACAGTTATTTCACAATTCTTTGTTAAGTACATAATTCCACATGTGTTCATTCATAGTTTTGATGCATTCAGTGAGAATCTACAATGTAAATAGTCATGAAAATAAAGGAAACGCATTGAATGAGAAGGTGTGTCCAAACTTTTGGCCTGTACTGTATTTGTTGTGGTTTGTTTAGTTTTGAGGTCAAGTACATTGCATATTTTCCTACATTGTGGTAGGGTTAAGGACATTGTCAGTGGCAGGCTATGTAAGGCCATGTGCTTTTCATGCAGGAAATACAATCAAGAAAGAGGAGTCATGTTTGTAGGATTACATAAATTAGGACCAGTGGAAATCAGGTTCAAAGATGTCCTTGAAAGTAGGGTTTCGGTCCCTCACACACGCCTACAGTACATGCACTGTGGAGTAGATGTGCCACTCAATTTCAATTAAATAATCAGCTGACAGATAAGTTTACTAAGTGATAAATTGACAAATCAACAAGCATTTTAAAAAAAAAAGTTTCGTTTTCATTAATCAGTTAATAAATAGACTAATAATGAATCAATGATTTGTCAATTAAAAAATAAACTGTTAAATATAACTGGGGTTCCTTTTAGTTTCTGGGGACAGTAAATGTATACAAGGGTAACAACAATCATTAATACATGGTAAATTGATAGTTAATTACACTTTATTTAAGTTATTTGTTAACAATGAAATGTTGATTTATAATGTTTATGAATTATTAGTAATGTTATAGTTAATGTTATTTTTTTTCAATAGTTTAGTGTAATATAAAATAATTAGTTTATAAAAAAATATATACACATCTGCTGCATCTCCTAAAGGACCATCATGCAGTCTTACACATGGACAGAAACCCGTACACACACAGGCTGTAACATTTTCTTGGCACATATGGTATGGTCAATGTGATCAGTGAAGGCCACATAAACATGGTTGCAGTGGGACTATTTGTCTCTTATGGAGCGCAGCACGTTTGCCACCTGCTGTGTAATCTTCTGTGAAACTTTGTACTACGATGGCCACTGGAGGATATTATCCTCATTTCATTATCACCCGTGAGAATGGCACAAACAGGTTGTTACAGGCTGACACATTGTTAGTGTCATTAGGGCTCCTATATCTTAGACGATAATAAAAAAAAGTGTGATTTTACTAGTTATGATTGATAACAGTGGATAGACAATTGCTTGTGTGGAGTAGTAAACTAGGGCTGTGTATAAAATCACTCCTTTGTTCACTCATTCACTACTCCCTATATAGTGGACACTCAATAGTTTAGTCAATAGTGAGCATTTATTGACACTTCAGACATTTATTTATCATTATCGTTTTATGTCATCACTGACAAATCTCAGTCACAACTGTTATTTTGGTACCAGAAAGTAGTGTACATTGTATGGACACTAGTATTTTAGTTCCATTGTTGAAAGTTTGAGGGCACTACATAATTAGTCTTGCATTGCCAGACCTATCTCCACAGCGCTGTGGCGCTGTAAACATATTCTTTGTAAATCTTTACAATCATTCCCCGAAAGAATCAAGCAGGCCTGCTTTATTGCACGGTCCAAATTTTCTTCAAAATGTGCCATTTTCAGCATGTCGCTTGCTAGCTTGAAGTTTGTTGTTGTTTTTGAGAACGGCAACACACAGAGAGCGGAAGCTGAGGGACAATTTTTGCCTGACACTGTGCTTTGTGAAATCTCTTACAGCGTTATATTTGTAGATATTTAAAAGTCTGGTATTGGAAATTTTATAATTAACAGAGCCTGTCATTGTTGTACAGATCAATAAGTAAGTGCCCTTACAGCACAGACTTGAAAGTGCCAGGTTTGAAGTGGGAATTGCCCCAAATTGGAGAGAACTGGGACAGCTGTAATGTTATTCCTAAAACCTTTTGCCAAACCAACCAAACACAACCCCTATCTGACAAGTTGTTTGGAGTGTAAGTATTTAAAGGCAGAGCAGATGTTAAATCTCTTAACAGCCACATTGGAGTCCTCTGCTCTCACTGCTGGTAAACTCTCCTGTTAAACATGCTGATATACACACACAGAATATACACAACAGTTAAGTCATTGGTCTGGTTAAATTCACATGCAAAATAGCAACATATGCAGAAATGTGTGTTTGTGAGTGCGTGAACAAGTGAATGTATCATGCCTAAATGAGGTGAACTCACTCCAGCTGTGTCTTGACTTTATCTCTGACATTCTCCAGCTGCTCCTCACCACACCTAATCATTTACTCTTCACACAGAAGCGGGCGGTAGAGCAAGCAAGAATGACAGAGAAAGTAGTGAAAGTGTAAACAGCTTTCCCAAAATGTTAATGCTTATCAATTATGTTTCGAATTCAGTGCAAGTGCGGTGCATGTAAAATGTGCTGAAGAAATACATGTGGTAGCTCCCTTTTCTCTGTATCCTGATTGTTGTTGCCTGTACATTTCTGCCTCTGGCAACACCACTCAGAGGCGTAGGTGGACTGACCATCATGAGTGGCCAACTGGGACCTGAAGGCCAGCAGTGAGCCATGAGAGACCTATGCCTTCCCCCATAGAGAGAGTGAGAGAGAGAGAGAGAGAGAGAGAGACAGAGTGCGTGATAGAGAGAGAGAGAGAGAGAGAGAGAGAGAGTGTGGGAAGTGGGGGGTATTGAGTTCATCACTGGTCCGTGGTTCTCCCCTTCAAATTATTGTTTAGTTGCTGTAAATAGAAAAGTATGTATGACTAATGAATATGATACAACAGTCAACTGAGAAGTCAAAGTTGCTCTGTAAAAATCAGAGGAAAAAGGCCATTTGAAACAGATAGAAGAACAACTGCCACTAGCCAATGGATTTACAGTAATAACAGTGCAACAGGTAATTATCTTCATCTGATTATATAATCAGATCATAATAATTAGATAATTCAGTTTATCAATAAGCCTTTTTTACAACAGACATATAGATGTAGGAAAGTAGTAGAAGAAATACAGGTGTTACTGATAACATTTACAATGGGTCAGTTCAATTCAAGTGTCCCAGTAAGTCATGACAGTGTGACAGTTAGCCAACATGCACAATACCAGGACCCTGAAACTGAAGCAGCTGAATGGAATTCAGCCATCAATCATTTCATTATTTACACCTGTGCTTTTCCTGCTGTGACTTATCAAAATATCTTCTATGAAAAAAATGCACTAATTACTGCTGTCATCGAATTCATAATTCAATACAACTACTGTCTTACTGTCTTTTTACATTCACAAAGCCAGATGTCTTAAGTTTCTACCAAACGTAACCCAAGTTTGTGTGGACCTTCAGACTTTATAGAGACTTTGACCCCAACTGGATTTTGGACTATTGGCAGCCTGCCTGGTCCCTTGGTTCTGTTTGCCTCTGCTGACTGCCAAACTGTTTCCGACCTGTATCCTGCCTTTTGACTGCTAAATATTCTTTTTTTTTCCTACTCCTACCTACTGACTCTGCTTCTGGGTCTCACTCCAGAATTGTTACACACTGATACCTGATTAATTTTAAGGCTGCAGAATTTGCCCAAAGTAACAAGAGTAATGTGGTTTAGTCTAAGAATTTAAAGTGTATTGCTTTTCATCCATTCTCTGCTGTGATTTTAGACACTGACATTCCTCCTTCACCCTGTCCACCAATTACCCTCAATGTGTTCCAGCTTTTTCCAGTCAACTGATCCTCCACCTGTCTGCATACTTGTACCTCATTACCGTATCAGCCCCACACTACGTAAACTTTACCTGCCCAATAATTCTAGTCATTTTCCTGTTGTCTATTGTCTATTGCGGAATTTTATCTACCTGCCTGTTTATAGTGTTTATATTCAACCCAGCTAGTGTTTGGACTATTGGCTGTCTGCCTGGTGCCTTCTGGTCTTGTATACCTCCGCTGACTGCCTACCTGTTGTTGACCTATATATTTTGCATTTCGACTACTAAAGCCTGCTTTAGTACTACTACTACTACTCCTATCTGCTGATATTGCCTCTGGGTCTCAATCCAGATCGGTTACAGTGATAATCTAAATGTCAAGGCTACAAAATGAAGATTTTTAGGGGACAGAGCATGGAAGCCATGCCAACAAGAGTAATGTAGTTTAGTATTATAATGTACTGCTGTGATTTTAGACACTGCCCACCGTTTCCAGTCACCTGAACTCAACCGGTCAGTTAACCTGAACCTTGTTACCCCATCAGCCTACACTTTATATACCTGCCAAGTTATTCTAGTTCTTTTTTTACCTGCCTGTATTAGTGACTGCTAAGTTTTGGACTTTTGGCTGCCTGCCTAATCCATTCTGGTCTTGTTTACCTCAACTGCCTACCAGTTGCTGGCCTATATCTCTCTATCTCTCTATCTCTCTATCTATATCTCTATCTCTCTATCTATCTAACTACTAAAGCCTGCTTTTGTACTTCTGCTCCTACATGCTGATTTTGCTTCAGGGTCTCAATCCAGAGCTCTTACAATGATAGCCTAAATTTTGAGGCTGCAAAATGTAGGGGCAGAGAACATGGAAACCATGCCAACAACAGCAAGAGTAATGTAGTCCAGTTGAGTCTACAAATACTGTTACACTGATTTTCATCCATCCATCTATCCATTCACTTCTTATCTGGGTCCAGGTCGTGGTGACAGCAGGCTAAGCAAGGTAGCAAGGTCTGCCCAGCCATGTCCTCCAGTTCCTCCTGGGGATTGATTTTCAATCTTTACTTAACCTTTAGTTGATTGCCTATGCATTACAATATATTTTGGCTAATCAATTATTTAAGCAACAAGCATGATACTATAAAACCAGTTTGGGCAAAGGGATCACTTTAGTTTGACGTACCACAATTGTTTAGGCTATGTGTGATTTGCATCTTCTTCTGTGAAGTAGGAGCTCATAAAGAGCACTGGGGGATAGTATTATATCATTTTACTGCAGGTTGTTAAGGTTAAATACAAAATAAGCCAAACTCACCCAAATGTTAAATTTCACATTCAAATTCAATGTTTCAATGTTTCTACCGTGTGAGTGGCAGAGTGTGGGGGTTACTGCAGGTCAGTTGAAGTCAACTCTTCTGAATATAAATTTGTAGAACTTGCCTGTTCACAAAGCATCAGTATTCATAGAGCAAAAGACAGCAATTTGAAAAATTGCAGCTGTACATCTTCCACGTCATGTATAATGTGAACACATGTCTCAAATTGCAGCACAATTAGTAAAAAAAGCAAGTCTGGCAAGTCTGAGGCCACAGGTGTGCCCCATGCCGTGTGTTTTAGCTTTGTGTCTAAATAGGAAAATATCAACTATGGGTGGACTGTCCTCCTGAGAGAGCCCCACCCTGGTATTGTGTTGAGCAATCTGTTCTTGCCCCATCATTGTCCTTACTAAGCCTTAATCTGTTAAACTGTATGGTGAGGCAAACAAAGCCGATAATCTGTCACTTAAATGTTGTTTGGACCAAAGTGGCATATCTAAATACTTTATCAAGTGTTTGGCCAAATCCAAAGTTATGTATTGGTAGATCTCTCCTTTTTTGGAGGGATTGCTTGGAAAAGGGAATTGTCACACTGGGGGATCTGTATCTCTCGGTGGCATATTGAAATCCTTTGAGGATGTGGTAGAGCAATTTGGAATCAATAGGTCTTAATTTTTTTTAATATTTGCATTCTTTCATCTATTAGTGGGGATTTTGATCCAGTTCTTCAGCCCCGAAGTCACCAGAATGTTTAGATTAGGTGTTGTTGAAATATGGAAAAGGTCATGAGGCTTCTGGGTATTATTCTATGCTTATGCGTAACCTGGGGGATGGAGCCTGGACAGCCCTCCAAAAAACATGGGAAAAGGATTTGAGTATTACACTGGATGAGGAGGAGTGGGACATAATTTGTAGGAATATTAAAACAATGTCACACGATGTGAGGGTGCACCCCATTCAGTTCAAGATTATGCATTGCTTCTATTGGACTCCCTCCAGATTGTTTAGAATTGGTCTGAAAGATATACCAAATTGTTGGAAATGTAAGACAGAGGGTGGCCAATTACTTCATGTCCTATGGTCCTGTGATAAGGTCCAGGAATTTTGGACCAGGATACATGATAACCAATGTCGGATTGCAGGGACCCAGGTTCCACTCAACCCAAGATTATTTGTTTTGGGAGATGGGTCAATCCTAGGTGGGATGGATAAGCGCATAAGAAGCTGGGTTCAGACTAGTTTAATGACAGCCAGACAGATTATTTTAAGAGGATGGAGAATGAAGGGGTGCTGTCAATCTAGGATTAGGCTCGGGTGACGGCGTTTGAAAAAAATGTCTCATAAAAGGTTTGCCAGATTGGATGTCTATACTAGAAAATGGGGAAATTACCTGAGCTTTCTGGAGGGCTCCTAGTAAGCTTTGTGCTGAGGAGAAACGTGTATGATGGGCTTATGGTGTTGTCATTTATACATATGTTTATTTGGTTTATAGTTTATTGTCTATTTTGTTATTATTTTGTTGTATGGTCTTGAATATTGTAGTTACTGTGTCATCTTTTCTTCTTTATCTGGGTGGGTGGTGAAGATGGAGGGGGGTATGTTTATGTTGCAAATTGTATGTTTTGTATGTTGCTTAAAAAATAAAATTGTTAATCACAAAAACTATGAGTGGACTGCCCACTTTCATCTATTTAAAAAGATCTTAAATTGTAATTTGGCTTCAACTAATAGGCTTTTGAGATGCATCAGCTTGTATATAAATTCCATTTCCGTGTTTATGAGTGCCAAGGCAGGTGTTATCTCTGTTCCACAGCACCATCCCAACATGAAAGCATGATCTCAGAACCAAGTGGTTCCTGATGATCAAATACTTACCTGCTGTGCGGAAAACAACATGATAATTTCATCTCTGTTGCCCCTTTGCTCTCATATACACAAGAGTGGATTAGATCTAAAGCAGCACTAAGCGAAATCCTCAGACTGCTGTGTTTTCAAAACACCCAGGAGGAACAGAAGTGTTAAATTCTTTAAGCTGTATCATTATGTTTAACAGCCATTTAAACTTTTCTAACATCCTGGTTATTTGATCTAATGAAAGTTTTGAATGTGGAGAAATACAACGGATATTTTATAAATGAAAGTCCATTTCTGAAAGCTGGAGAGAAATCCCCTACATCTACTGTACTCTCAGCATACTCTCATCCCCTCCGGATATAATGTAGGTTGCTGATGCTCAATGTCAAGACAAAATGACTCATAATTTCATTTATCCCCCAGAGCCTGCAACACTTTAATAAGCTACTGGTGTGAAATAAAAGCCCTATAAAGTTTGCATAGATTTTTTATGAATCTATTTTATATCAGCAGATGGTGGTCATGGTTGTACATTGTATCTTGTTGTTTTAAACAGTTTCTACTTATGTTTTATTTATCTTTTTGTGTGATCAAAAATAACAATGGACAATGGCGAGCAGTTATATACATTTTAAGCTTACCATGGAATGTATGATAAAATGGAATGGAAATGAAAATAAATGTATGATGGAATCATATTAAGTTATTTATTTATTAAATTAAATTTATAGTGCAGGTGTATGGATAGGCTAGCATTTAAGATATTTTCCATGGGTCCACACATGGCTTCTTTTTTTCATTTAGTCATGCATATGATAAAAGTAGGTTTCACTCTCTTGTTCATTTTAGATTATTATGTCCTTTTTTTTCTCTTTACAGCACTTTGAAGCTTTGTGCGACTTTCCCTGGTACAAATATTTTACATTTATGTCCTGTAAGGCTCCTATAATTCATTATACAAGTCCATAAAGGCTGCTGCAATACATTCCTCCGACGCTCTAATATTCCACAAATGCAGTTTCTCATCCTCTTTAAGGCTATTTGTCATTGTCAACTAGCCCATACCCTCTCACAAACACACACACACACACACACACACACACACACACACACACACACAAACACACACACACACACACACACACACACACACACACACACACACACACACATCCATCTTGGAGTGGGTGTGAGAGTGAATGTTGGTCTCTCTTTATGAATAAAAGAGAGATGCACAAGTATTTCAGTCAGTGACACAGGAACAAATTCACTTTAGTTTGACTGCAACAGCAGTCAGGTGTCTCTCTGAACAGGAAGGGGTAGAAATGTGACTCGAGGACACTTCAGCAGCAGCAGGGATTATTTGAAACTGATGGACACACAGCGGGGCTCTCGCTACCACAGCAGCAACGCTATCACTCCTCCACAATCCAGCCTATATCCAGGTGGAGCCTCTGTTTAGAGGATGTGGATGTATGTACCCTGCTGTCTTTCCAAAACTCTATCCATCCATCTATCTATCCATCCATCTATCTATCTATCTATCTATCTATCTATCTATCTATCTATCTATCTATCTATCTATCTATCTATCTATCTATCTATCTATCTATCCATTCATCTATCTATCTATGCATTTGCATTTTCTCTCTCTTGCTCTGTTAAAAACACAGACAACACACAATGCACAGGTCTCTCTGTCCCACTGGGTGCTTTCTAAGTCACCCTCTGACCTGCTGCAGAGACTGGGTGTCTCGGAGCAGCTGTTTCAGCTCCTTCAGGAGAACAACTAATGTTGGCGATCCGCTCACCAATCTGTTAGTGGGAAAGCTCACGACTGCACCCATGTAAAACTCAGAAGCAGCAAGCCAGGGCTACCTTTTTTGTTGTCACCTCACCAGTATTGGCAATATGCAAGTTTGGGCTACTTACATTTTTAGTCTTTGTTACAGTTATCTTTCACATTTCTCTTCTCTGATATTTCTTTCTCAAATAATAATGCCGGTCTAGCTTGACACCTGTTCCACCATTTTTCCTGCAGAAACATCACCATCTTCCTGAAACACGGCTTCGCTGTATATGTTATTCGAAACAGAAGTAGCTTGTGCCTGCAGGATAAAGGCATTACTTTCCAAAAATGATTCACAGAGCAAGGAGCTGGACAGGGGCGCTGTAACATGCCAGACATTATAGATATTTACTGTTTCAGTGCCCTAAGCAAGCTGTTGTCAGGGGGACACAATTTCTAGCAGCAACTCCTGGTTGAAAAAAAAAGAATCTAAATAATTCAGGTTAGGCTTGTTTCCAAAGAGCATACATATTATAACTAAAATATTTAAAAGATTATTAAAGAATGAATAAGTAGAATGATCCAGTAATTTACATGGGGGGGGGGGGGAGAACGAAGTCTAGAGAAAAGTCAGGAAAAAAAGTTTCTGAACCAAAACATGTTTCTTCTGCTATCCAATCTTGTTAATCTTCTCACAACCCCTTAAGGGAGTCTTGTCCCCCAGATTGGGAAACAATGATTTATTGTAATTTATGGTAGGCTATATGACTAAAGTTATGGATTACTTAATTGCACATCAGTAGTTGTATTTCAAGCAGCTGTTTAAGTAGCCTAGTATTGATTATGTTGCTGTCAGTGGGTAAAAAAAAATAAAGGCAGTGACCTGGTTTGGGTTATAAAACAAGTTGGCAGGTTGGAAAGCTGCCTGCACTGACCAAGACTGTGGCTGCCAGCTGCAGAATGGCAACAGTACATGAAGTGTGTTACCCCTAAAACACAGAAAATGTGCTTGTTGGCTGAAGTATATGTAAATCAGTGTTTCATGAACTGCGCTAAATATAGCTCAAACGTAGCCAATGGCTTGTTTTTCTAAAAACAAGACAAAAAAAAAAAGAAGCAGCGAGGTCTTGCATCGTGGCTCTCCACAGTTGGTTCAATATCAAAGCCTAAACGTGTTTTGATACCGGGCAGCCAGCCGGTCGTGCGGGGAAGACGGCAAGGTCGTCTGGGTTTTGGAGCGAACCCAGCGGAGATGCAGCAGGTTGTGGCTCTGCTGTTTGTTGTCAGGCGGGTCCATCTGGCGGGCAATAGAAGGATTGCTCATGTGGAGAGACGTTAACTGTACATTTTCTCGTTGTAGCTCTCACTTTCATCCGTTATATGCCATGAATCTCTTGAGCCGTCTCGACCATGACACATTTTTTCACCGTCGTGTTCAGTCCGGATGAGAGGAAATATTAAATATCCAAAACCCAAACTATAGCTAGGCTACTAAACTTCCGGTCAGCTAGTGGAGGGAAAACTTTTTTTTTTCACTTAACGTTAACGTTAGCTATTCGAAAGTGGGCAGAGAGGGACGTTTTTAAGGTTAAAACATATAGCTAGCCTGTTCACTTATATAACAGCATAAATACAGACATGATAATTCATTTCATTTGCATTAACTTAACACACCTTGTTTATTTACCACTCAGTGTGTATGAACGACAATGCCCACCCGCGGTGCTCATCAGTTCTCACCGGAGTGTGTGGAACTCAAGCCCCCGGCCGGTCACTGAAGAATAGCCTGTCGTTAAATATTCATCCTCCGTTCCCGGTGGCACACTTTTCCTTTCTACTGACTGACCCCTGGTGCTCTCTGCCCCGCCAGAGGAGCAACGGAGGTGAGAAACTGTGTAAGTGGTTAAGATACGATGTAAACGGGATTTGTTTTAGTTGTTGGTGATTTTTATTTTTTTCCTTTTTCACCTACATACAGGATGGGGAAACGTGACTACGAAGCTAGAGTGCGGGTGTGCTGGAGGAAAGGTAGGTTTTAGGGTGCACTCTCACACTCCTCCTCCCTCCCCTTTCGGTCCACACACGCAAACTGTTCAGTATCCGTTTGCCTGCACTTCTCTCCTGTAAGTTAGTAAGAAGTGAGACTACCTATGTTCTCCTTTCCACTCACAAGACTAGGCCTGTACATAAAACCATGAACAATATTGCAAAAATACTTGTGTTGTGTGCACACTTGCTGCAGGCCTGTAAACTACCTGATCCAACCAAATTCAAACTATTTTAATGCTGCAGGTGGAATGCTGGTCCACTAGATAGCAGTAGATTGCTGTGTGTGTGTGTGTGTGTGTGTGTGTGTGTGTGTGTGTGTGTGTGTGTGTGTGTGTGTGTGTGTGTGTGTGCGCGTGCGTGCGTGCGTGTGTGTGTGTGTGTGTGTAAAGTGACAAAGATGGTCTATTGCTCCCCCTCAGGACCTGAATGCTTTTGATGAGCCTCATCAAGTCCACTTCTGTCATAATGTATGTATCCCAGTTCCTCTGTGTTGTCTCTGCTCTCCAAATGCTATCAAAAGATGGAGGACCGCCTGAGCAGCGATTGCTTTGGGAAGATGGAGGCTGGCTGCTACTCAGAGCTTTTCATGTTTGATAGAGTCTTTTCATTCTGCTTCAAAGGCAGATGTACGGTTAGAGACAAACCGTGGAAAATCCAGGAAAAAATGCTCTTTTATCACGCTCTCCGTCTTTTTAATGCACATGTGCACTAACTCTGCATAAACACACTGTGCACACATGCACACACATACACTACATGTGCTCTTTGCTGGTTGGTATTGAACAGATTGACTTGCACACCAAGACCAAAAGATCAGGATCTGGCAACCCAACACCTATACCCTGTGACAGGACAGATCTGGCAATCCAACCCCTTCCTTCTAGAAGGGGAATAATTTGGTTGATGGCACTAATAATCAAAGCCCTGTTACTGATCCTTCACTGGCTGTGTATGTGCGTGTTCGAGAGAGTCATTTCTCTGTTATTGATACCCAGAGCGAAGACGTCACATCTACAATACAAGTGGGTGTTTCTTCTGCCTCTGCTCCTTCTCCTGCTGTTACGTATGTGAGATACTGTAGGTTGGTGGCTGCCTGCAGTTCTCATATTGATGCTGTTTGAATATAATATTGATGAGAATGTTGCATCTCTTACCCTCGCTCATACACACACACCTGACAGTGTGTTACTCTGAAAAAAATAGGAGGAGAAGATTTAATGTCAGATAGTGTGAATGTGTGTATACTTCTCTCATGTATAAGTGTACATGCAACACAATAACGGTACAGAAATTAGAGGTTGTTAATTATTGGATTTTTGTGGAGTTGATGACATCTTACTGCCATTCAGTCTTATCCTCTGCATCCTATGTCTGTCTCTCTTTCTCTCTCTCTCTTTCTCTTGCTCTCTACCTTTTGTATTATTTATGCCCCGCCCCCTCAGTTGCCCAGAGCTCTCGAGTTTCACCTGTTCAGCCAGATGACAAATTAAGACTCCTTCTACAACCCGCCACAAGGAACTCCTCAATTGCACTCAAACACATACACATATCCCAAAGAACACAAGTACACACAAACAGGCAACCCATCTGCCCTTCTCTCTTTCTTATACACACACACACACACACACACACACACACAGCACAGACACACTAGTTGTCACACACTCTGAGGAGGGCAAGCGTGAACAGAGTGCTGTGTTGAGTGAGGGAATGTGTTGTAGTGAGCAACAGAGGACAGAGTAGGTCAAAGAAAGAAGCTCAGTGTGACCTAAAGACTTTGTCCCGGAGTTTTTTTGCTTCAGTTTTTTTTAACTGCTGAAGAAGAGATCTATTGCAAGGATGCAACAAATTTGAAGACTGCAGAGATTCTGGCGACCAACACACTTGCTCTTCTGCAGTGTTTGCAATTGAATGCAGAGGTGACTATTATGGAAAGCTGTCTCGTTGAATGAGTTTGGTGACACTGCCACAATAGTTTGTCTTTTACTACAACTCTACAAGAGAAAGACTTAACCATAGACTGAACAGAGCTTGAGCTGGAGTAACAGCTGCATGTTTTGTTTGTGTGTTTTTAATGTTTGTATCCATTTTTGCAGAAAGCAAATGCTGCAGGGATCATACTGTTTGGAAATTAGTAAAACCAACACAGTATACAATTGTTTTTGTAAGAGTTCATAGTAAGGTTGAGTGTCACAATACAGTTACAGTAATGCTTTGTATACATAAGCAGAATTAGATTTATAGAAGGTTTGGATTTCTGATCCCTTTTGACCTAAAAAACACATAAAATAGATTTTAACACCGTTCCTGAATGGGGTGGTGATATGAAGATCAAAGTTTACGTAACCACTTGGTTTCATTGTGTTATTGCTAGTATTTGTGTATGGATAATGTCTATGTGTGTGTGAGTTAAAGATTGCTGACGTTTAGCTATTTATGTTTGGACAGGAGCCTTCATGGGGACCAGATTTGTGCATTGTAGAACGGCTTTGGCCAGGTGGACCTGTCCTCAAACAGAACCTGCACATAGTGCTGGTGCAAAGTCAACTAGGTATATCTAAACCAAGAATTTTTTTAAAGGTCAGAATACTGATCATATTTTCTTACTATATTCAATTTTTTTCATTTTAAACTTGAAATACAGTATTACATTCCATACAGTGTGCATGTAATATTTGTGTTTGTGTGTTTAAAGGTTTACAGCATTGCATCCTGAAGAAAGGGCATGATGTTTTTTTAGCCACTTTTGAAAATGCCTAAGAAAGACCCCAAGAAGGACGCAAAGAAGGGCGGAAAACCTGAACCAGAGAAAAAGAAAGAGGAGGAAAAGAAAGGGAAGGATGACAAAAAAGGAGGAAAAGAGGAAAAGAAACCCAGCAAGGATGATAAGAAAGGTGGAAAGGATGATAAGAAAGGAGGGAAAGATGATAAGAAAGGGGGAAAGAAGGGAAAGGAGGAGCCACCCAAGGGAAAGGATGATGGAAAGAAAGGAAAAGACAAAGGGAAAGGTAAGAAAGTGGAGTCCGAGGAGGATGAGGAGGAGCTCCTGAGTGATGAGGAAGAGGACGACGAGTTTAGTGAAGAAGAGTCAGAGGAGGAAGACTCAGAGGATGACAGGAGAGGGAAGGGGCGAGGAGGCAAGGTGACTAAGGGAAAGAAAGGGGGGAAGTCTAGACGTGGGGACTCAGATGAGGATGAGGAGGATGAAGAAGAGGAGGATGAAGACTATGAAGAGGATGGCGGCAAATCCAAACATAAATCTAAAGATGGCCACCACCATAAAGGAGGGAAATCTGATGCTGATGCAAAGAAAAAGAAAGGTAAAAAAAATGAGGAAGCTCCGCAGCTCCCGATAAAGGAAATCCCAAAGAAAGGTCTGAAGAACATGTCTAGGATGTTCATGAAGTTTTCTGGCTTCAAGAGGCGCAGGAACAGCAGGAAGAAGCTGAAAAGTACATCACGTTTGTTCCTGGGATTGGGGAGGAGAAAAACCCGCATTGCTAAGAAGAAACGCCGCAAGTCCATGCTGAAGAACACCTCTCGATTCATGATGAGGTTCAAGCGCAGCAAAAATAATAAAAAAGACAAGGAGGCCAAAGCGAAGGCAGAGAAAAATGGTGGAAAGAAGCCAACCTACATGCTGCTTCGTCTGGGAGGAGGAAACGAATCAAATCAAAAGAAAGGGGGCTTCTTCAAAAACATGTTTGGAAAAAAGAACAGAGACGAGCCTCCTGACAACTTCAAGAACACAAGTGCGTTGCTGGGTAAGGTTGCAGCGGCAACTAACTGGTTGACCAACCGCTTCCTGTCAACTAAAATGCGAGAAAACGCAGGACACCATGGCTGGGGCGGACAAAGACATAACCGACAAGCCAGCTCCAGAGGTCGTCTAAATGGTTACCATAACAATGGTTATGAGAATGGGGAGGAGGCTTATGGATACGACGAGCGACATCCGGGCATCCAGAAAGATTATGGAGGCTATGATGATGGCTATGGTGGTTATGGAGATGAGGCAACTGCGGCATATGAAAGCCGGGGTCAGTATGGTTACTATGACAATGGAACAGGGGTTGCAGACTATCAAGACTTGGGTTACTATGAGGAAGAAGGACTCTATGATCCAAATGCAGAATATTATCAAGTAGGTCTTTATGATGATGGCATGGGGGACTACTATAACCCATATTCTGCCCAAGTCTACTATAACAACCAGGAAGCTGATTACTATGATGACCAACAACAACAGGCAATGGCAATGTATGGTGACGAGGGTCAGGGCTACTATGCACAAATGGGTGAGGATGGATTCCTTGACCCTCGAGCTCAGGGTTATTTTGATGAAAATGGTCAAGGAGTTTACTACGCTAATGGACAAGGGGGGTTCTATGACAACGGACAGGCAAGTTATTACGAGGACCCTTATGCAGCAACTATGGGAATGCAAGGGGGATTTCCACCAGACTATCAAGTTAGTTATAGCGATACTGGCATGCCCTATCAAGACTACAGCTCCCAGCAGGCCATTGGATTTCTACCAGGAGACCAGCAGGCCTTTGGCTTTGGAGGGCAAGGGATGGATCAGCTACAGGGCCTGTATGGGGACCAGTATCCAGACCAGTATGATCAATATGGGGATGATACCGGTGGAGTTCAGGGAGGGGAGATGACATTTAGAGTTCCGAGACCTCAAGTGCGCCTATTTGGTAAAGAGCGTCTAGATGTGCCTCTGCCCCCTCCACCTACTTTGCCACCTGATCCAGAATTTGAAGACATGTCAGAAATCCAGTATGAAGACCAGTATCCTCTTGCACCAGGTCAACTTGGTGACATGATGTCAATACAGCAGCAAATGCAAATGTCACCACAACAACAAATGATGATGTCTCCTCAAGAGCAAATGTTTTCTCAACAACAAACTATGTTTTCCCCTCAAGAACAAGTTATGATGATGTCACAACAGCAAGAGATGATGTTACAACAAGAACAGAGTATGTCTGCCCAAATGATGCCGTCACAGATGATGTCACCAAAGCAACAAATGATGTTGCCACAGCAACAGATGATGCCCCAACAAATGATGTCACCACAGCAGCAGATGATGTCACAACAAATGATGTCACCACGAGAGCAGATGTCACCACAGCAACAGATGATGCCCCAGCAAATGATGTCACCACAGCAGCAGATGATGTCACAACAAATGATGTCACCACGAGAGCAGATGTCACCACAGCAACAGATGATGCCCCAGCAAATGATGTCACCACAAGAGCAGATGATGTCACAACAAATGATTTTACCACAAGAGCAGATGATGTTGCCGCAGCAACGAATGATGTCTCCACAAATGATTTCCCCGCAGGTAATTTGAGCTCTGTTATGTCATTGATGTTGTACAGCCATACCCTTAAATGTTAGAGGGTACAGAAAGGCAACTTTGCCAACTTTCAACCTGATTCCTTAATATAATGTGGGGTGAACATGCAAAAAAGGTGACAATATTCCCACTGTATTCTAGAGAGCACACCTCCACTGCCCCTCCAAGCTTGCACTTGCACCTTATTTTAAGTAACCCCACTCTAGAGGGAGAGCAAAAGCATCTCTAACTAGAAAGTGTTCCGCCACATTTAAAGCTTTCTGATAGTGAAATCTAAATATTTACCACAAGACAATGAGTGATATTAATACTAGAGTGAATAAAAAACACACTTCTATGATATAACTAAGTAGGTATTTCAACAGCCAATCAATGGCTACTCTTACAGATAAGTAGTGTTGAAACAATGAACATCTCCCTGTTAACTAGATTACATTCTTGCCATCAGCAGCTTTTATTAAACTTGCTCTTTCCCAAGCACTAATTTAAAATAAGTGACATATTATTACATATCCTTGTCATAAACAAAATGGTTGAAGAAACACAGTAGTAGTCTAATTTCTGTTAGCACTTTCTTTTGATTTTTTTGTTTTTAACAACTGCTTTGACATCTAACACTGCAAGACCAACTGCCAGCCAGGTGGAGGGGATTGCTTGTGTGACAGCTGGCTTGCGATCATAATGCCAGGGCCTGCCAATAGAGGGCTTGAAACGTTTAGTCGGTTGCTTGAAACAACCAATACTTAACTAGGGTAGTCAACTACTAAATATGTTTTTCTGTAACTTTGTGCTGTTTTTACATTGTATAAGTGGCCTTTGCCAAGGATTCAAGTTATTTTGTGATTGTTGTTGCTATACAATATACTAGGCAGGTATAAACACCTTTTCCAGTTTTCAGAACTCCCCCACAAATGTTAGCATCGTAAAAGATTAGCCACATAGACCCTGTGCTTTTTGTGCTCGTTATGGTTTGTAGCTGCAAGGCATCATGTTTGGGTGGAGTAGAGAGGTTGGGAGTGTGGTAGCTTGTTGCAATTTTTCCATAATACTGGTTTTATAGTAACTGACAATGCCATTTCTCTGCTAATATTAGGTGCTTCTTCCAAACTTTACAATTACAACAGTCTTTCAACATATGTATTCAAATACATCAAAAACATACGCTTCTTGCCCACCTCCCAACTACCCACCCACAAACTCGAGCCATCTGTTAATAGAAAAAAATAATAATAATAGTAGTGAAATGCATTCTTAATATGTGGTACAGGAAGTCATTTATTTGTAGAGCAGATGGGCCACTTTTCAGAACTAACGTTCCACAAGGTGGATGGTTGTATTCTATTTGGAATACCATTGATTTTCACCAAATGTATTAGTCCCTTAGGTTTTTTTTATTCTCAATTTATTCTACATATCTGTTGTTGTGTTTTTTCGGCAGCAGATGATGGCAGACCCGATGATGATGTCACAGCCACAGGGTTATGGCCCAGTGATCCCTACTCCAACTGCCATGATTATTAAGCAAGCAAATTTGTCCCCCCTTCCTGGGCGGCGCCTGCAACCCTCTCCAACTCCATCCCGCCGCTCTGTCATCATGCCCTCCCCACCGATGCGGCGCCATCCCTCTGCCATGGCTTCTCCATCACCTTCTTCTATGCTTCCACAGAGATTCAGCCCCTCCCCGCAACCATCCATGAGGAGCGGGTTCATCAATTCCCAAAGACCCCCCTCTGTTATGTCGAGACAAATCTCACCGCCTTCCTCCCCCATGGCCTCCCCCCTCGCCCGTCGTAGAATGCAACCTCAGAGATCACCTTCTCCCCTGGCTCGAGGACCCCCAACCCCTCACTCTCCCCATGCCTCCATGATTCGGCGAAGTCCTCCACCCTCACCAAGAGCATCAATGAGACGACGTTCTCCACTTTCCTCACCCCGTGCTTCTATGAGGAGGCGTAGTCCCCCAGCCTCACCCACTCCAGCCCGCAGCCCATTTGGAGGGAGGACGATGCATGGTCCAACCTCCCCTCGTCATGCATCTCCCCCTCACTCTCCACAGCTCAGTAGAAGACCCTCTCCCTCTCCCTCCCCATCTCGTCGCAGTTTGTCTCCTGCAGGGCCTCGGCCGTCCCAGTCATCTCCTACCCTCTCTCGTCGCTCAACTCGGCTGCTCAGGGACCCCACACCGTTGGCCCGGCCTAGGATGAGGGGAAATGTTCCCTTAGGTACTGTCAGGCCCTCACCTATGGGCCTCAGAGGGCGCCCCGTGCCCCCACCTACCCAGAATGTGCGTCCATTCCGTCCCTCCTCCATACAAAGCAATAGGTCTTCTGTTCTCACAGTGGACTCCTCCCTCCTTTCCTCCCCTTTTCACTCCCCTCACATGGTCCACCGTGCTCCTCTGGGGAGGAGAGAATCTGGTCGATTTCGTCCTCGCCCTGTGGCTCGAGGACGTCCTATAGCTCACCAGTCTATAAGAAGGATGCCTTCCTCCTCTCCACAGCCCTCCCTTAAACACATGTCATATCCCGCATCCCCACGCTTTGGGCGAGAGCCAGCCCAAGTAGTAGACATGGGTGAGATGGTTACGGAATATGAACCTTATGCTCCCTCATCCCCTATGTTTTCTGGTGCAATGCGAAACCAGGTAATTCGGGATGCGTCCTATGTTCCCTCACTGCAGAGACCAATGTCACCTTATGAGCAGCCTATGGCCCCTTCATCTCCCATGTTGTCTCGGGCTCTGCAGAATCAAGCTATACAGGATGCATCTTATGCCTCTCCTTTACAAAGGCCAATGTCCCCTTATGAACAGCCTATGGCCCCTTCATCTCCTATGCTCTCGCGGGCTCTGCAGAATCAAGCTATACAGGATGCATCTTATGCTTCTCCTTTACAAAGGCCAATGTCCCCTTATGAACAGCCTATGGCCCCTTCATCTCCTATGCTCTCGCGGGCTCTGCAGAATCAAGCTATACAGGATGCATCTTATGCTTCTCCTTTACAAAGGCCAATGTCCCCTTATGAACAGCCTATGGCCCCTTCATCTCCTATGCTCTCGCGGGCTCTGCAGAATCAAGCTATACAGGATGCATCTTATGCTTCTCCTTTACAAAGGCCAATGTCCCCTTATGAACAGCCTATGGCCCCTTCATCTCCTATGCTCTCGCGGGCTCTGCAGAATCAAGCTATACAGGATGCATCTTACGCCTCTCCTTTACAAAGGCCAATGTCCCCTTATGAACAGCCTATGCACCCTTCTTCCCCAATGCTATCTGGAGCTCTGCAAAACCAGGCAGTGAGAGAAGCTTCCTATGCATCTCCTCTTCAAAGGCCTCAGTCCCCATATGCCCAATCTGTACCTTCATCTCCAATGCTCTCTGGAGCCATGAGACATGGTCAGGCACTAAGAGGTGTTGCTTCTTATCAGACTCCACAGCTCCGTTCACCATACGGACCAACTATTGTTACTCCATATGATTATATCTCTGAGCCTGGTCCATCACCACTGCTTCATGATGCCCTACAGAACAGGTCTAATTTGCAGAATGTGTCATCTTTAAGATCCCCTATGATGCAACGCCGTAACCCTTATGCACCAGCTGGGCCTCAGCTCCATAATGCTCTTCAACAGAACCCAAATCTCCGCCAAGCATCTTATCAGACACCTATGCAACTCAGACAATCCCCATATGGACCCCCACCACCCTCCTCACCAATGTTAGGAAGTGCCCTGCTAAACTCACAGTTGACGCAAGCATCCTACCGGTTGCCAGATGGAACCTTGGTGTCACCATATGCACATACACCTTCCTCTCCATTGCTCGGCAATGCCTTGCAAAACCGACAAGTTCGTGGAGCCTCGTACACTTTACCTGATGGATCAGTTATCATGGTAGGTAAAAGGTTAACATAACTATACAACCTGACATGAATTTTTGTCTACAAATGGAACAACAATTGTTTTATTACAGTTGTAATCTCCTGTATTACCCCACAGGACCCACGTATCTCCCAGAAGCCCATGTCTCCTAACCTTTCCAGAGCTCTTCAAAACCAGAATGTCAGGACTGCTTCATATGTTCTTCCTGATGGCACCATTATAGACCCGAGGCAGCAGGTAACCCATGCCTATTGTTGTATTCCTTTCTTCTCTCTCCCTAATATTGTTAACCAAGAATTAGTTAAAGCTAAGGATATTTTTCTCGCTCTGCTGTCTCTGCTCATTCAGCAAGCCATTTCCCCAAACCTGGCTAAGGCCCTAAGCAACCCAGCTCTGCGCGCAGCCTCCTATTCCCTCCCTGATGGTACCATTGTGATTGACCCTAAGAAACCGAAGTCCCCGAACCTTACAGCGGCACTTCAGAACCCTTACCTGAAAAGTGCATCTTACACCCTGCCGGATGGTACTATCATCATTGATCCACGGAAACCTGCCTCTCCAAACCTCTCCAGCGCACTTCAAAACTCTGCTCTGCGGGACGCCTCCTTCACACTACCGAAAGGGGTTCAGGACCCAAATACACCAATGTCACCAAACTTGGCTAAGGTTAGCTATGGTTTCAGACTGTATGGTTTCCCCCTTCTTTCACCGTACCTGTTACTTTGTGTCTGTGGATCTATTAGTTGTTCCTCTCTTTTCATCTAAATAGTAGGACTTGGGATAGAGAATAGAAATTGTTTCCACAAATTAAATAATAATTGGTAATGAAATATACTAAGCTGCCGCTGCTATAATTCTACTGACATTTACTGACTGAATTGCACGTGTTTAACCTCTCGGGCTAACCTTAACTGAAACCAGCCATTGTAATACTTAGGCCCTCAGTAACCCAGCCTTGAAAGGAGCTGCATACACCCTCCCAGATGGAACAATTATAGTTGACCCAAGGAAACCAAAGAGCCCCAACCTGACAGCCGCCCTGCAGAATCCCTATTTAAAGGGTGCGTCCTACACCCTGCCTGATGGAACCATCATCATTGACCCACGGAAACCAATTGGCCCTGACCTGTCTAAAGTATGTACCTGTTAAACATTAATTTAACTTTGCTTTAGCACCTGCTTGTTTTATTGGCTCTTTATTCACTAACCTGCAGTCCCTGTGTTGCTTTGAAAATCAAATATATCATTATAGCCATCACAGACCTTTGAATTCAACAATTTGATCACAATAATTTGCACAATGAAGTGAATTGTGATTTTAACCTTGAATAACTACCCGGTGTCTTGCTCTGTAGGCTCTAAGGAATGAGAACCTTCGTAGTGCATCATACCGGCTCCCTGATGGTACCCTGGTTCTCCCTGGCCAGAAGCCCACCACTCCTAACCTCTCAGCTGCTCTGAGGCAAAACCAGGCCCTTCGGTCTTCAGCTCTCTATAATCTAGGAGAAAACTCTGTACTATCAGGTGCACCAAGACCCACCACTCCCAACCTTGCCTCTGCGCTGCGGAATGAGGAACTCCGTGGTGTCAGTTTCAGGTAGGGAACTACACTATAAATGGAAACTAGGACAGAGAATGAACTGACATGCTTGTCCAAAAATCTTCAAGCTAGACATTCACTTTTTACCAGTGGAGAATGAAATGCTAGCCCTTTTAGATCAAAAATGTCCAGGAACAAGAGGAACTGAACCCACAAACTAAACTAAAAGTCCAAAGAATGCTCCTATTGGCATTTCAACTGCATCTGAAGAACTGGGAAGATTAGGCCAATAAAACTAAGAATCTTTTTTGTGTTAACTTACTTTGCTCTTTTTTAACTGGTTGGAACAACAAGGTCTAATGTTTTTAACATTTAGTTAACATCAAGAAATGTGCACCCCTCATCCTAATATCAATGCTAGAGTTTTAACAGTCCTTGTTTTATGAAAGAAGCAGTACACAAGTGGTACACAAGGTTCCATGGAGTTTCTTTTTGAGCAACATTCTGCCTTGCAAACCCCACCCAGAAAGTTTCTCTGTCATCATAAAGTACTAAGTCCAGAGCAGGGACTTCTTTTACACATTGAACCATTGTACAAGAACAAAATTTAGTCCTTGATTTCTCCAGTCGAAACATAGATATCCTCAAAAGTTTCTCAAAAGGGTCTCCTGAGAAAGTTTCTGTGGTAGAAACCCTATATGTAAAAAAGCCACATGAATTGCTATTTATATCACAATGACAGAATTCAACAAAAGCTACTTCAATGTCATATTTTTGTCCATGCTGTACAAAACTTTGTTACATTTTTTTAATTGAAGAGAACCATTCCTTGTTCTACAGGCTGCCGGATGGCTCTGTTCTCACACGTCAGTTCCACAACCCAAGACTGTCTGAAGCCGTCCAAAACCAGCAGCTTCGTTATGCCTCATACACGGTGCCAACAGGCCTGCAGGGTGAGGATAATCGCTATGCTGTGATTCCTCCCTATGGGCCACGCTCAGGACACTGGGCCAGGAATGCCCGAGGAGGAGGGGAAGGAGGGGAAGACGTTTGGGCAGCTGAGAGGGTTTTACCACATGGGACGGTCCAGAATCTGTCAAAGTGGGCCATGTACAGAGAAGATGGGGTGTTAGAAGCATATTCACCCACAGCTCGACTTGTGGACGGACAGCCTCAGGACACAAACTGGACTCCTGACAGAGATAGAGTACCTGGTCAAAGCTGGTATGACAAGGTATCTAAATTTACGAATTTATGTATTATATGTCCGTAAAGGCAGCATTTAACTATTTTTTTAAATAGATTTTTAACAACAGTTGATGGACTGTGAAGCGTAAGACAGAAGCTGGATGGCCCACAGAATCATTACAAAAAAGAATATTGGAAATATATAGAAAAAGCATATTTTATATCAACACTGCAACAACTATCCATCAAGCTTTGACAATGTTGAATGACAGTGTTTTAATTACAAACCATTGTGTGTGTGTGTGTGTGTGTGTGTGTGTGTGTGTGTGTGTGTGTGTGTGTGTCCAGATCTACTCTATCCTAAGCATGCCCACAACAGGCCACAGGGTTAAACGCTGGGCGGAAGGAATGGAGGACATGACACAGCTGCCGTAAGCAGAATCTAGTATTAACAAACAGCCTCACAGTCATTCATGTCACACACTTCAACGTAGAGCAGCACAGCTCATTTCAATGCATATCCTTTCAGTTTCTTGAATCAACTATTTACAGTGTATGTGTGTGTGTATTTGAGTGTGTTCCAGTGTGCCTGTAGGCTTTGCAAATCCTTGAACATTTGTGGAGTTCAGAAAGAAATCCCTAGCATTAAGTATTTTATTAAAATGCAACACCCAAATATATCTCTTCACATTGTGAGGAATCCTCTGCATTAGATAGTTGTGTCTTTCCAACAGCAGTTTGAAGATATTATTACAAAATCATTTCCTGACATGCTACAAAGTTAAAACTCTCTCTGATGTCTGACACCTTGAATGTCCGTGAAAAGTAATCAATATTGGATGTTGAAGTGAGTGTGAGGATCCTGCTGCAGTGTGACAATATGTGCTCTGTACGTGTGTGTTTCATTTCCTCTGTGTTTCATTTCAGTGAACTGAATGAGACCACAGTTCTGATGAACCTGAAGAAGCGCTACGACCAGGAACTTGTTTATGTAAGCTTCATTTCTAATATGCAAATTAGACAACTAATATCATCAAATGTCTATCATCAAATGTCATGGACATCTACTTATCCGCTCTCTTTATTGTCCTTTTCCTCTCTCTATTTCTTCCACACAGACCTACATAGGCAGCATCCTCGTGTCTGTGAATCCCTACAAGTTGCTCAACATTTATGGCACAGACATGGTGCTTCAGTATGGGGGCCGCGGCCTGAGTGACAACCCTCCGTAAGACATGGGAGTGTGCGTGTGTGTGTGTGTGTGTGTGTGTGTGTGTGTGTGTGTGTGTGTGTGTGTGTGTGTGTGTGTGTGTGTGTGTGTGTGTTAGACCTGGGCATATAGCCTTTGAACTTGTTACCTCAAGCAAGGATGTCTGGTTTGTCTGTCTATGTGTAAAATGTGATCGCACATCTCTAAAAAATCTGATGGAAAGCTAGGCCACTGGCCAAAGAACAAGTGATTTGTTTTTGATTCAGAGAAAGATTTCAACATCGCAATATACAGCTTTTTCTTTTTTATATTTTCAAATTTTTTTTCAGTTAAATGAAAATATGGCATATCTATCGATGATTGCCTACTTGTATATCACTATGTGTAATTCAAGACAAATCCAGGTCCAAATGCAGATCAAAATTTTCTGCAAATATTCTCTTAATAAAATACCACAAATGTAACAACAATTACCAACAAAACTCTTTAACCTTTAACTGTAACCTTTGAGTCTGTGTGTTCCTGTACTGTTGTACTACATCTGTCTACATGTGTCTTAAGCTGTGTTCTGAGATACAATATGATGGTCAATAGAGGTGTAAATGCCAGCACTCTCAGGTGTTAGTTAGTAAGAGCCTCCTATTACACTGCTGTTGGTTGGTTGCCAAGGGAGAGTTTGGTTATAGATTTCACTACCACTTCACATTACACACACACACACACACACACACACACAACCAATGAGCATACAAATGTTTTTTTTCATTTTCATTACAATATGTTTTGTTGTGTTGCAGTCATCTTTTTGCCATTGCTAATCGCTCATATACCACCATGATGGATGCCAAAAAGGACCAATGCATTGTGATCAGGTATGAAAAGCTGTTACTGTTACAAGCATTTTGAACTTGCTCTTTATTTCAACTAGCAGCGCTTCAAAAAAACGTAAACTAAAACGGTTTGGTGAAAATTCTATTTGAGTTTTTTTTATTATTTTTTTTATTACTGTGTCCACAATATGTTACATCCTCTTAATGAACAAAGAAAAAAAAGAAGTGCTGTAAAATACCTGTTAACTGTTTTTGTTATTACAGCGGAGAAAGCGGGTCAGGAAAGACTGAAGCTACTAAACTGATCCTGCGTTACCTGACAGCCATACATCACAAGTGCAACGTCACACAACAGGTATATATACGATATTTTATGTAGCTATCGGTACATGCATGCTAAAAAACACAGTCCATTGTGTGGTAATTTCAGCTAACACTGTTACTGTTTCCTTTCGAATTTTCTCTCTTTTTCTCTACCACCCCCCTTCAGATAGAGGTAAAGTACTCCTGCCCTCGGTTTTTACTCTTATGACAACCACCATCCCTGTTGAAAGTAGCCATGGTAACATTTTAATTTGTGGTGATTGGTCAGATCCTGGAGGCCACGCCCCTGTTGGAGTCTTTTGGGAATGCCAAAACAGTGCGCAATGACAACTCTTCACGGTTTGGCAAATACACACAGATCTACATGGAGGAGTGAGTAGTAACAACTTCTACCAATAACCAAACTCAACTTACTGTAATAAACATCAGCAACAAGTTTGAGTTTTCAGGGGTTCTAATTCCAGAAAAGGTTAGTCCCACTGACCTTCATCTTGCTGTCTGAAGAAGGTAGTTGAAGGCAAACATTGCTACGTTGTATTAGTAAATTGATTTCCCGAGGAAAAATTATTTTATCTGTGATGTGGTTTTGGATTTTCTCCTATAACAACAACAAGCAGCCTGTATGTTAGCTTAACTTTGAATAGGCTTCACACACACACACACACACACACACACACACACACACATGGGCTTAGTGGAGAATATGCTAACATGTCTCAGAAACCCAGTCAGATAAGTAGTTGACCTTCTGCTAGGACTGTGACAAAGAAGATCTGAGCACATTACACATGCATGACATCAGACTTACTTTGTGTGTGTGTGTGTGTGTGTGTGTGTGTGTGTGTGTGTGTGTGTGTGTGTGTGTGTGTGTGTGTACGTGTGTACGCGTGTGTGTGTACGTGTACGCGGCATGTGTGTCATTTAAAGGGGTGTAATCAGCGGTGCCATAACGTCTCAGTACCTGCTGGAGAAGTCCCGCATTGTCTTTCAGGTGAAACACACACACACGAACACAGCAGGTCAGGTGGAGTCTTCTTACCAGTGAGTCATTGTGAGAAAGAGGAGATTGTACAGGAAGACAGCATGAGGTGTCAAACATGTTGCACTCTATCATTACACAGCCCAGTTTGTCATTCATCCATCCAACCAACCAACCATTTGTCTTTTCCTACAGCATTATTTCCATTTCAGTAAATCTACCACAGATCTAAATTGTAGAGCTTTTCTTAATGTGTATGCAAATATGTGTCTACATGATTGATTTATGTGTTTCATGTGACTGTGTGTGTGTGTTTGTGTGTTCATTTACAGGCCAAATCGGAGAGGAACTATCACATCTTCTATGAGATGTTGGCAGGTCTTCCTCCTCATGAGAAGCGCTCACTGTATCTGCAGGAAGCTGAGACTTACTACTATCTCAATCAGGTGCTCAGAGAAATTTGAAATACACCCTGTCCATACACACACACACACACACACACACACACAGCACAGATAAGGAGTGGTCACTGTAATCAATTTCATAGTCACAATAGCAAATGAGATGTCAAATTTCTGAAAATGTCACATTAATTCTACAAAGTGATTAATGGCACAAACATAAGACTCATTGCAGTTCCCAAATACGGAGTAAGGAACATTTGCAGTTTGGATTCTTTGTATCCGAGATATACAGTGTTGATCGATGAATGTAATTTGCGGATTTATTAGCAAAATGGATATATAGCTCGTCAGTGTGTGTATCGGGTAGTAAGGCTTTATAATCTTATGATTTTTGTATTGCTCTTTAGCAGTGGTTATGACCCCTCATACAAACAAATGTCTACTTGTGACCCCTTGTCATAAGTTACATGTGTTTGAGTTGGGAGTAACCATTTGAGTAATTCTCTGAGATTAAGGGGAAAAATAGATATAGTTATATCTGTGCATAGCTCTAAGAATGGTAATGTTTGTTGGTCAGTTGGTTGGTCCAGACTGAAATACTTCAACAACTATTACAGTAAATAGTTTACCGTGAAGTTGTGTACATACATTAATGTTTACGGACAAATTGTACTTATTTTGGTGATCCCCTGACTTTTCCTCTCATGCCACCAGGAGGTTGACAAATGTTTTTTTGTTTTGGTTAGTTGTTTTTTACTGAAATATCTCTTCAACTATTGGATGGATTGCCACCATATTTGATACAGATATTCATGTTCCCCTCACGGTGAATTGTAATAACTTTGGTGATCTCCTGCAGCAACATTTTAATTTGTCCAATACTTTGGTTGTTGACCTGCAATACTGTATTGTGACATTCCCATCAGCCTCAGCTGTACTTTGTGTTTAGTGCCAGTTAGGAAATGTGTTAACACGCTAAATAATGAAGGTGATCATGCTAAACACCTGCACATTAGCATTGTCATGAGCATGTTAGTATGCTGATGCCATTTTGCTCACAGACCAATATTCAGTTTAACCAATATTCAGGTTTAAGTTATTTATCTGATAGAGTATGCCTGCCCACACTTTGCTGCCATCATTGAGCCGGGTTTGTCCTCTTGGATTTCTTTGTACCACTTCATGAGATGTGATGAAACACAAAGCAACACTTTGCTCATGCCAATGCTGTTTAACGATCCTTGACTAATTACATTGTTATTGGTGGTGGTGACTACTACAGGCACATGTGGCTTATTCTTTCAAATAGTAATGTAACACCAGGCTGAAAAGTAATGTTTCACTGCCCTCTGTGGTTGACAGTTTGGTCAGACGCGTGCACTATAGCACCAGTAACCACACCCAGCGGTGATGTCACAGTGTACTGACACACCCTGACTTCTACATTATTGCATCGAGGTGAGAAGTTGAACCCCCGGAGGTCTGCAAAAAGAAGACTTTCAGCTGCTGATAAGTTGCTCCTTAATTAGAGCTTTGATTAAATGGGCTCAGGGTAAGATGTGTGTAACGGTGTGTGTGTGATGTGTGTGTACATGAGTGCAGGGAGGGGATTGTACGATAGAGGGAAAAGATGACGGGGAGGACTTCAGACGTCTGCTGAGTGCCATGGACATTCTGTGTTTCACCCCAGAGGAGCAAAACAGCATCTACAGACTGCTGTCCTCCGTCCTTCATCTGGGGAACGTCTACTTCCAGCCACACCAGGTCTCTCTGTCTCACACACACACACACACACAAATAGGTCATCAAAATGCATTAAGTTTCACGGTTGAATGATATGGATGATGTTGATAGATGACGGTAATAATGAACGTGTGGGCCTGTGTGGGCGTGGGTCCCTGCAGGCTGAAGGTCAGGAGGTTGCGTCAGTGGTGAGCGCGCAGGAGATCAGGGTTGTAGCTGAGCTGCTGCAGGTCTCACCTGACGGCCTGCAGAAGTCTGTCACCTTCAAACAGACAGTAAGTGGAACACACTTTGCGTAAACAAGCACACCCTCACACACATAGATGTGGTTAAATATATTATAACAATTAAAGAGATGTTGGCAGATAACGGATGCATTTGATCCCTCTAGGATACAGTAAGGGAGAAGATCTTTACTCCACTCACAGTGGAGAGTGCTGTGGATGCCAGGTGAGTGAGTCTGAATATAGAATATGTTAAATTAAATACTATGCGCCTACCTCTGCATGGAATAACCTGAAATAAAAGCTTATCTGACAGGCTTGTTTGAGACTTTTTTAATGTCCTCATTTAAAAAAAGAAATCATACCGGGAGTGAGTGAAGAGTCTTTGATATTCTCTTTCCATTCTTGGTAGAGGCATGTGAGGACAAAGGACGTCAGGGCTGGGGGAGAGATTTTTCAGATGTCCTCTGTTTCCATAGGAACCGGGTTTTCTGTTTCCATAGAAACCTTATTGTGTGTGTTTCATAGAGATGCCGTTGCCAAGATCCTGTACTCGCTGCTGTTTAGTTGGCTGACAGAGCGCATCAACGGACGGGTCTACCCTCGCAACGAAGCCCTCTCCATCTCCATATTGGACATATATGGATTTGAGGTCAAGCTAAAGAATGCTCTCGCTCAATAATGTTACAGCGCTGTTGCGTCTGATCTGACCTGTGTCAGTGTAACTCCCCCACTTCCTAATGTCTCCTCTCTTTACCCACCAGGAGCTACAGGTGAACAGTTTTGAGCAGCTGTGCATCAACTACGCCAATGAAACGTTGCAGTTCTTCTTTAACAGGGTCATCTTCCAGGAGGAGCAGGTCAGGGAAACTACAAGTTAACATTTTTATTCACATAATTGTGTTTTCCCAGTGATTTGCGTGTCAAAAGACATCTAGGTTAAAACCAGTCTAAATATGGTTGAAAAATCAAAGTATGAAAGAAAAGCATATAGGACAACAAGGTATAATCATGGGACAGGTCCTTGCTGCACATTGCAATATATTCAGTCATTCAGTTAAGTAATTGGGTTACAGTCAGCTCTCTACAGTTTCCAGTTTCCTCTGTGATTTCTCTGTGTTTTTCTACGTATACAAGAATGTAAGAGGTAGGGGATTAGAGAAACCTTATTTCCCCAGATAGATTTCTCCTGTGGGAAGCCGGTTTCTTGGCCACATATATGCGTAATAATGTTTCTGAAACGGCATGAAAGGAATGATCGTCACACGTAGCGATGCATCCTCGCATTCAAAACGAAGTTTATTCAAAGTCTGACTAAAACTGAAACTGACTAATATTTGCCTCTACAAGTGGACTATCAGTGAAAACTAGACACATTTAAGATGTAAAGAAAAGCTTTCAGAAAAGCTCTCATAAACCCACAAGCTCATTAAATCTCACACACTATAGTGGACACAGCAATACTTCAGCTGAAGTCAAACCTGGAAACAACCAACAGTGGAGTTAGAAGAGTTTTACATGCACCAACCTGATGGCCTCTTATACTATGTGAGTAGGAGGAGTACATGCGGGAACAGATCATGTGGCAGCAGCAGCCCTTCAGCCACAACCAGGCCTGTCTGGACCTCATCGCTGCTAAGCCTCATGGGATACTGCGCATACTGGACGACCAGTGTAGCTTCCCTCAGGTACATCCACACTTGTTGAACTAAACTCTTCATCTCCTCAACCAATAAAACGTTATAATAATAATTACAGCTGATATTGGAAGTGAATTGGAAATATGATTGATTAATACAAACAGTACTTAATTAAACCTCAGACTCCTGTGGCGAGCATGTGTACTTAAAATGAAGTTAGGTTAGATTGCAAGAAATTTATGAAATCATTATTAAGGTCTATTTTGAAAAAAGACAACAGCTGACAATAACTCATGTTTCAAATATTTATACCTCAGTTTTGAAAAGAAATTGAGTCAAACATCTCACTTATTG
The DNA here is from genome assembly GCF_004354835.1 of Perca flavescens. Lineage (NCBI taxonomy): Eukaryota > Metazoa > Chordata > Actinopteri > Perciformes > Percidae > Perca > Perca flavescens. Next base: position 12,721,345 of record NC_041332.1, on the reverse strand, counting down.
AATAGCAGACTAAGGTGTATTGCAATCCAGTTCTGATCAATACAGAGAGTGAAATATGAACACAACGTTACATGAGAAATTGACTGAGGCAAACACACACAGGCGACATGTGTTTGTGCTGTAGAGATTTAGTTTTTATGGCTCACCAACCTTTAACCGTCTCCATTCATCACTAGGCAACAGACCACACCTTCCTTCAGAAGTGCCACTATCACCATGGAAACAACCCGCTATATGCCAGGCCAAAGATGCCACTGCCAGAGTTCACCCTGAAACACTATGCTGGGAAAGTCACGTACCAGGTACATTTTTCTTACGTTTTTATTAACTATTTAAGATGTTTCACAAAAGAAAAGGAAAAGCAAACAACATAGCATGATAACTAAAGTAGGCTATACATTTCTCCTGTCCTAATGTCCACCAAATTGCTTCCATTTACTTGAATTTGTAAACGTGTTACGCACATAGATTCCAATCCCCGAAAGCCAATCCACTTCTGATATTTCTACATTTGCTTACTTTTAATTGATTGATTCTCATTGGATAGACCTTGTTTTAGTTTCTTTACATTACATGCCCTCATTAGGACATAGTAACCATTTACTCGCAACTCTAGCAGAGCCCGGAAAAAAAAACCAGTACGCACTGCACACAGTGAGTTGTGTGAGTTACAGATGCCTTGGCAGACCAACCACTGCTGGGTGATGGAAAACGGTCACTAACTGTGCGCCACTTGTGATTTTTCCCAGGAATGTCGGCACAGACACAAAGTTCTTACTCTTTGTTAATACTGCAAATGCAAGGGCTTTCATCATTATTTAATTATTTGATGATTATTTAACAGGGACAATGGACAGTCATTGACTGTCCCAGAACTAGCTCAATAGCTCAATTTCATCAGCAGTCCCTGGGCAGGCAAATCCACAAAGGAGTTATGGCAATTAACTAATTTGAGATTATTACTTTAAATTCTCCACCTTGGATTAATGAGCTCAGGGCTGTTACACGTTTGTTTGTCCACTGTTAAATTCCTGGTTTGCTCTAACACTTTTCTAATGATTTGTGGTGCAGGTGCACAAATTCTTGGATAAGAACTTCGACACTGTCCGCCAGGATGTTTTAGACCTCTTCATCCAGAGCAAGAACAGAGTGAGATCTTCAAATACACTTTTTTCTTTCAACATTTACAATAGTCCTCATACTTTATTCCTCAAGATCTTCAATTACATTTAAAATATCATGATTTACATTCAATATCTTGTTTTGTGGTGGTGTGGAACAATACAATTACGTGTTTTGACTTGTGCTTTTTACTTTTCTCTTAAGAAATATCCAACAACCTATTTAGTAATCATTGTTTTGAGTTAGGAATACATTTTTAGTTGACATTAACTTGAACTAAATACTTTACTCATTCTGCTGTTTGGAACTCATCATGTACCACATATTATATAACAGGATATTCAGGATTAACTGTTCACGCTTACGTTTGTCTGTCTGTGTTTGTGTGTGTCTGTGTGTGTGTGTGTGTGTGTCTGTGTGTATGTGTGTGTGTACAGATGGTATCCAGCTTCTTCTTAAGACACTCAGAGTCTGGGTCTCAGCAGCGGCGCAGCAGCGCGGCTCGTCGTTATCAGGCCAACACGGTCAGCGCAAAGTTTCAGAGCAGCCTGCAGGAGCTGCTGGAGAAGATGGAAAGGTTTGAGTAAAACATTTTACCTTTAGGACAATGTGGAAACCTCTAACACATTTTTATAACATCAGTGGAAAATGGTAAAGTTGTGTTCCAAACCGCTCCCTATTTGCCACTGAGTAATTGCCTTCCTCCAACTCATTTGAGTGTCCAAATTCTTAGTGTAAAATGTCTGCACTCTGTAGTGCCCTTATACATTCTCACATTAATATTAGTTAATGTACTTTTTGCTCCTGAAAAAGTAGGCATGTAAGTGTTCAGAATGTACTGCGAGGTTCTGCAAGATGTAGAGAGTGTGTATAATTAAGGGAGTAAGGAATGAGTGAAAGAAGGAGTGTTATGAGGATTATGGCCTAAATAGACAATGAGTACTTACTGTAACAATGTGTTGTGCCTTGCTGCACCAGGAGACTAAAATAATTAGAGATCAGTTCTGGTGGTCTTATAAGCCTCCAATATCAGTGTTTGAAAGATACATTTTATTTCCTTAATTTGAGCTCATGTCTCTTATATATAAAAAACATAGGCTTCTGGAGATCTTTAACAACTAAAAAAAAAAAAAAAAAATGCCATGCTCTACTGATTTCTTACTTTAATTGGTTTCCTCTCATTTGGGAAGTTGACTTCCTTGCGCTGGACTAATGTACGAAGCCTTTATCAAATCATACATTCATTTATCCATCCGTTCATTCTCATCTATCTGTGACAGGTGTAACCCTTATTTTGTGCGATGCATCAAGCCAAACCATCATAAGGTATATTTGCAAGATGGAATAATGTGTGCAGGTTTGCAGTGGGTTTGTTTTGCATTTTGATTGAGCTGTAACATACAGCTCATGTGTATTTGTATGTATTTGTAGGAGCCAGGAGTGTTTGACATGGACCTGGTCAACACTCAGCTCCATTACTCTGGCATCATGGAGACCATCCATATCAGGAAGGAGGGTTATCCAATCAGAATGCACTTTCACAGCTTCCTAAAAAGGTTGGTTACTTACCAATCTTGTGTAATCAGGAGAGACTTCCTTGCAAATATGAACATATTTATTGTACAGACAAAATATGAAATGTGCAAAGTCTCTGGAGATTAGACTCCATCGAATCCATATGTTGTGAAGGGGTAGCGAAGCCCAAACATATCCCCCGATGGAGTCCAGACACTGGTGGTGGTGACGAAGGTGCACAGGAACCAATCGAGAGTGCCAATTAGCTGACGATACCCAGAGTACGTGGGTGAGACGACTGGTGGTTGAAGGGGAGGAGGCGGGATGCACTCTATTCCTGAAACGACAACTGACAACCGCAGAGGAGAGAGCAGCTTTAAAACAGGATGTCATGCTGTGATTGGGTTGTGATAAATGGCTGAATCTGATTGGTTTAACTAACAATGAAACAGCTGAATCTGACTGACTACTGACAAGTGAATGCCATGGCCAACAACAGCTGATCAATTAGGAGTGATGAAAAAAAGGAATTTTAAGTCTTCCTGAAAGAACTTACGCTGAGCTCCATTTGAGGAGAAATGTAAACTCTAACTGAACCATGTAAGCTAAAATATAATACAGACTATCTCAGCCTCCTGTTCAACTTTCTTTCCTAAAAATAATTGTTTATTCTCCTCTTACAACTCACAAACCTTCAGCTTGTCAGTAATTCTTTTTACAATTCACACACCAATTTCTGAAATAGCCATCTGGCACTTGCCAGCCCCTGCAGTAGGAAAGCAACCAAAACCAATTAATGTCACAGCCCCTCTGACCACTGGCTGCCAAAGTATTCTGACTTACAGCATTACAGGAAAAACTGTTTGAGAGTCCAACATTCACAGTCAATTAGATTCACACTAAAACTACTAAATGCAAACAAATACCTAATTACTATAACTCATAATACCCACATTCCCAATTAGCCTCACACTAGGTCTCTCAGATTCACAGCCAACAAGTTTTACATTCACACAGATTTAGACACATGTTGCAGCTCTGGATTTCACCGATCCTTGTTCGCATTTACTCCAGAATTTTTTTATTGGAGTGTCATTTTAAATGTGTGTGTGTGGGCATGCACAGGTATAAAGCCCTGCTCTGCCTGAAGGATCCTCCACCTGCAGACGGAGAAAACTGTGTCAACATGCTCCACAAGCTCGCTCCGGTCAAGAGCGGCTCGTATCAGCTGGGAGTCAGTAAGGTGAGCTCCCTCAGTAACATTCACATGTACAAAATAAGGTTGAATGACTCAAACATAAGAAATAAATACTGTGATACTGATATGTGTGTGTGTGTGTGTGTGTGTGTGTGTTAGATTTTCCTGAAAGAGGAGCTGTATCAGCTGTTGGAGGGGAAGCGTGACCGTGTGCTGAACATCGCTGCTGAGACACTGCAGAGATACACCCGTGCATGTCTTGTCCGAAAGAACTTTGCCAAGTTGCGACAGAATGCGACCCTGTTGAAAGCTCGCTGCAAAGGCTACCTGGCCAGGTAATGTTCACCTGAGGTCAGCTTTAGCTAAAGCGGCAAACATCTTAGCTAAAGAAGAATTTGGCTTACCATGTTTTATTTGATTATCATTGCACACTTACAAACTGGGAATTGTTTTGTTTTTACATTCATATGTAAAAATAGTGAAAAATACATGTAGAAAATAGAGAAAGAAACATTTAAAAATAGACATGAATTCATTTAGAAACCAATCGTATCATCACCTTATTCCTGGGAGTTGACTCTTCGGAGCTTTAGAATCAGAAAAGGTTTTATTATAGGTGGGTTTAAGAGTCATTGTCAGTTGGTGAGGGGAGAGGTTTGAGTGAGAGGGATCGGCTACAATCTTTCCTGCCCGCCTCAGCTTCCTGAAGGCGTACAAGTCCTGGAGAGACAGCAGATTGCAGCCAATCACCTTCTCAGCAGAGCGGATGATACGCTGCACTCTGCCCTTGTCCGTAGCAGTGGCAGCAGCGTACCAGATGGTGATTGAGCAGGTTTAGTTTTCTTTAATGGTAACACTCTGTCCTGCTTGAGTCTGGAGTTTCAGTCTTGAGCTTGGCAATTTAGGGTTTAGTATTTGGTTTCAGAGAGCCAAATAGGTCAAAGCTTGTCACAGACAACCTGCTTCTTTTGTCCTTCATGTGAGGAGACAGGGTCAGTAGAATCAGGACATGCTCATCCATCAAAGGTGATACATTTCTCACTCACTGTTAATCTGCCAAAACCTGGAGACATGATGCAAATTTGCATTTTATTGGAATGTATAAAAATTACTTGCTTAATGAGGACGATAAAATGGCAATAAACGCAAGGTCAAACCTTTTGAATCTGTAATGATGCTTCAGAGATGGCTGGTCACGTTTTGATGAATTTAGGGAAATTACACATCATGCACAGAGACTATAACTGACTATAAGTGTGATTAACACAAATCTTGCCTCACCAATTGTGCGGTCTGCTCTAATTGCAGTGATAGATGTTATAATAAAATGTCGTGCTGAGTCCTTCAACGTCTTTCTCTTATTTCTTTTTCTCTACCCTCTATCTGTATGAATAATCCATCTTCCATGGTCAATGCTTTTCCTGAACAGAAAAAGGTTTGCCCTGAGGAGGAAGTACCTCATCAGGCTCCGCTCTGCTGTGCTGCTCATCGTCAACCGCCAGCGTTACATGAGGGTATGCACACTGTGTCATTTGCAGTATTTGTGTTTGAAAATTGAAATAAATAATTAACAAATGTGTGAAGTGTGGTACTGTTGTCTTTCTGTCAGACAGTGGTGGAGCCTGCAAGGAAGGCAGAGGAGGTGAGTGAGCATGTGAAAGAAAGTGAACGTGTCTGAGAGGGAGGAGAGTCACAAAAAGATGAAGATGTTGCATCAGTGTGTAATATCAAGTCTTTGTGCACGTGTTTATTTGCAACGTGTGTAGGATCGCATCAACAGAGAAGTGGTAAATGTAACAACGCTGCCGATCCCTGCTGAGCTGGCAGTTCTGCTACAGGCAGCCTCAGGTGCGCACACACACACGCACACACACACACACATACGTATAGGTGGGTACAACAATATTTATTGTCGTATTTCTGTGGTGACACATGGCCGTGTGTGTGTGTGTGTGTGTGTGTGTGTGTGTGTGTGTGTGTGTGTGTGTGTGTGTGTGTGTGTGTGTGTGTGTGTGTGTGTGTGTGTGTGCAGGTGGTGAAGAGCTGCACTGTGACTGCTTGGCAGTGGTCCAGGCTCCAAAGGTTCAGGTTGACCCCCAGCTGACTCTGCCCCTGGATATCAACAACTACCTCATGACACACTACATCCGGGCCATATTTAGGGTAAACTCACAAAATGAAGACACAGACAGAAAATCTACACATGAAACTGTGTGGACACATGAATAAAACATAAATTGACCTTGGTGAACTTGATTGGACCCAGGACAATGTTGTTGCAGTGCTTCATCCATGTAACTACATTAAAAAACAGTCACTGTGTATAATCTATTGTAAGCACTGTGTGTGTGTGTGTGTGTGCGTGTGCGTGTGCGTGTGCATGTATTGTAGGAACCGTTGTTTGGGATGCTGACAGCCCCACTGGAGAGTTCACTGATTCGAATGGATGAGGAGCTAACACAAGGAGCTCTGAACATTTTCATTCTGGTACATGTGGCATTCACATGCTGCTGGGAAACTCCAGTATGCAGGACCTTCAAGTCGCTGCTAAGCAGCGTTACATTATAAAATCAAACCCAGGAAAATGACCTGTAGCTTAAGCTTAGCTTTACCACCTTGATTGCTTTCATCAGTTAAAACCACTTAAAAACTAGTAGTATAAATTTGGAGAGCCTTAATGTGAAATGTACAACGTGAAGCTTATTTTTTGTGTGCTTACTGTACATACAAAATCAAGGATTCAGACTATTCTAACTGTAAGATATATCCATATATTTCAAGCAGGCCAAAGCATAATGTGAAAAGCTAAGACCAAGGATTTATAGGAAAGTTTTACAACCTTTATTAGTGTAATTTGACTTGTAAGGTTACAGAATGTGTTGTAAATGCCTTTGCTTTTGCTAGATACTAAGATTCATGGGTGATCCAAACTTGAATGGGGCTCAGGAGAATCTATTTGGGAACTACATTATCCAGAGAGGACTTGCCAATCCCAGCCTGCGAGATGAGATCCTGGCTCAGGTAGCGAATCAGGTGAGGCCCAGTTTGTTTTCTTAGCCGGCGGGATAGAAATTACAGTACAAGCCCAAATGAGTTATTATAATATTTATCTGTTGTTACACATTATCTCCTTACTTTCTCCTCTCCTCCATTAGATTTGGAGGAATCCTAACATTTTGAATTCAGAGCGTGGTTGGCTCCTCTTGTCCTCCTGTCTCTCTGCCTTCCTGCCCTCCCAAAGGCTGGCCAAGTACTTGCTGAAGTAAGAAACACAGTCAAACAGTTATAAATGTTTACTTTATAATACATGGAAATGGCTACGCAAAAAATATACATTATATTTATTACTTGCTTTTCTGTGCATGCCTGTGATTCTTGTACATGATTTCAGTACTTTTTTACTTCAGTTTGCATTTCTTTGTGCTTCTTGTTGTTGTAGGTTTGTGTCTGACTACGGGCCGGAGGGCTACGACTGTGTGTGTCAGCACCGTCTACTTCAAGCTCTGCAGCGGTTAAATGTTGGGCCTGAGTATATCCGGACGTACCCACCCTGTCTACTAGAGTGGACTGCCAATCGCAAGAGAGCTCACACTGTTCTGCACATACACTGTTTCGATGGTAACAACACACACACACTACACATGTAGCCAAGAGGGGAATTAAACTGATTTTATTTTCAGATCAAGTTGCAAAAATTTGGATGGACAGAAATGAGAGCACAATGTGATCGGTTTACTCAACATCTACATCAATCTTTTTTTAGTGCCTTTTCCTCCAATAAATTTGTGTTATGAATGGTCTAAATCCTCATCACAGGCAACACTGCACAATGCTTATATATGCAGAGAACATTAAAAGCATACATCAGCAATATGTGTCAATATTAAAATAATGTACATTGTGAATTTGAAGCCCATTTATGTTGACTCCCTGTTTTATCTGAGCTAAGTCAGTGTGTGCACTATCCAGCACGGAGGAGTTATCTGTCTCTCATTTCCTCCTCTCATCCAGCTAATCTGTCCTCTGGCCTTTTGGCAAGTCTACTGAGGATTAGACAACACCTGATAGTCGCTCTAGTTCCCCGGCTTTGTTGTCTGTTTATGGATGCTGATGTCTGTGTAAATCATCATAGGCAGACTGGAGACAGTGCTACCAACTTTGTTTTCATAGTCCGAATGAAATGTATCTTAGTGCATTATAAGATGAAAAAGAAAACACCCCCACAACATTTCAAAGTTATTCTTTTTGTTGAATAACTGTTGTATGTCAGAGGCTATTTGTCTATCTAAAGTGTTGTCTTTGCTCCTGCAGGTGTGTCGCTCCTGTGTCCTCTGCACTCCTGGACAATAGGAGAAGAAATGGCCAAAGACATCTTACAACACAGGTATCATCTTATTGTAAAACATAAGAACTACGCATATGGATTGGATTACGGAGAAAAGGTGAAAATCGGGAATTAAAGGAGATGTTTTAGTGGAACTGTTATATCATGTTTATTTTTTACTTTATTTGGTTTTTGTGCATGTAACCAAACATATTTTGTTCAGTTGTGACTCTTAAAGTCATAGATATAAAAGGAAGCGGAAACAGGAAACAATAACAAAACGGTCATGGCTACAGGTGTCCACCATCAAATACTTACAAATCCAGTATCTTGAATCAGTTAGGTCATAAACTATTTCTTCTGCCATAAATAATCCAACTCTTCCATTTATGAATGAAAACATTTTCTCTCACTCTTAGCTGGTAAGTAATTTTTCCATAGTGTAAATTTCTTCTATAATTTCTAACCATTGTTTTATAGTAGGGCGTTCAGTCTTGTGCCAGTGTCTTGTAATTGCATTTTTGCTTTTGATCAATAGTATCTTGGCTAAATATCTATCATCTATTTCATCATATTTGTAGATATGAGCATATTTGTGTGCATTATCTTATTTTTGTGTGTGTGTTTGTATGTAGGGGTGTGGTGGAGGGCCGTCGAGGCTGGTCGGTGCTGCTGAAGGAGCCGGCTCAGTGGGTGGAGCTGGAGGGCTCAGACTACGTTCTGGACTTGATGTCGGACCTGGAGCTTCCTGCTGACTTCCCCAAACACAGCAGCTACTTCATCATCTCTGCACAGGAACCAACCAGAGTGCGGCCCAATGCCAGCATGTGAGACACACATTTACTCAGTACATAAAATTATTGTGCTATAGTTAATTTTGAGGTACTTGTACTTCAGCAAGCAAGCAAGCAACTTTACTTTAGTATTTCCATTTTATACTTTATAATTCTACTCCACTACCTCAGAGGGGAAAAAGTGTACTTTTTACTCCACTGCATTTATCTGACAGCTGTAGTTACTAGTTACTTTTCAGGTGAAGATTTTACATTCAGAAACATGATAATCTTATAAAATACAAAACAAAACCCCTTTATAAAAATGCAGTGTCTACTTGGAGCCCCTAGTTGCAGGTTTCAGATGTCTAAGAGTTGTTAGCAGCATCTTAACTTTTCTAAACTGTTTAAAGCCCAAAGAGGTCAAAGTATCCAATATTTCACCCCATTAAGTTGCACTAAACTACCTAACCGTTGATAAAGTAGTTACAATTAGCTCCATCTCAACCAGCCCAGAGTTAAATGTAAATTATGCATTGATGCATTAATATTAACAATCTAATAAAGTTATATATGATTATGTATCAGTCACAGGGGCCATGTGCTTTTACTTTTGATACTTTAAGTACATTTTGCTTATAGTATTTCTTCCACCACTGAGAGGCTCAAGGACCGATGAAGATGGTGTAATGTTATTTTTTCTTATTGTTTCACAGAAGCCTGTTGGGTGGTGGGTTTGACATGAAGGATGATGGCATATCTTCAGTCATACCTGGCTCTGTTGGGCATGGTACACATTTAAGCATACACATATGAACACTGACACACATTGGGTTGATTTTGATTACAGTGGACGATGAAGTGCTCTCTTCTCCTCTCACAGACTTGGAGCCTCAGAGAGGGATGGATCGTTATCTCGACAGCCTGTTTGACCCTGTACTGTCTGAGGGAACTGGAGTAAGTTACATAACTCACTCTCTAACTAACTCTTGACCCTCTGAGAGGGGATTCCTCAGTCAACCATTTGGTTACTGTATGGAAAGTGGAAAGTTCTGTACAGCTCTGTTGTTGTTTTTTAGCATAGAGTGAACTCACATCATAATGAGGATTCCCGTTTATTTTTTCATATACATTTATATTTTTGTAAAACTGTTTTGGCATTAACAGAGGTGGGGGAGAAATCAATAAATAGATACAATTATAAATTCAAAAGAAGAAAAACAAATGCATTTATAAACTAAAAACAAGCAAAATACTAATAATACAGTAGTACAATAAATTAAAACAAGCTTCTTGCCATTCATATACTAAACAACAGTCACAATTACATAATAAAGTTTGTCTCATATGTGTATAACATATGAACGGTACAGGTGAACTGGTTTCTACAGATCTGAGTCCTTTTTTTCACGCTAATCCCCTTTAGCCTGGAAAATAAAAATCTTGTTATTAGCGGTGTGACGAGATTTCTCGTTGAGGTACAAAGTGTCTCGCGATATCGGTACACAAGTACAGAGCAGAAGCCTTGAAATTAGCATAGAAAATCCCCCACTCTTTCTCCAAAGTTGACTCTGAGTTTACTTTTGCAGAGCAATAGCGGAAGAAAAAAAGCTGCCTGTAAAACCGAGCATTAGAACATTAGAGAGTACCGCTGAGCTCTCTCTCTCCCTCTCTCCCCCCCCTCTCTTGTCCGAGACACACATGCGTCCGCAGCATGCAGTTCACTGTGTCTCGCGCAGACCACTCTCTTTCTCTGTTAAAATTAGTCGGGAAGTGGAGACCAAAACCTAACTTTACTTTTAATGATCTTAAACAAAGAGAAATGTTCTCCCTTTGTCCTCTCTTCGGTCATAAATCAATACTAGAGTAGCCTACTTCCTTGTTTAGTGCTGCAATTGATAAAATGCAGAGGAGGAGACAAAATCTTCACAAAAATCATCTGTTGAGTGTTTGATGGTAATTTATTTGTGCTTTAGAACATAATCAATGTGAAACAATATTAAAATAAGCTTTATTTCTCTCTGTCTACTGTACAATGACAAATTCAATTACAAAACATTTGGTCTCAACAGTCTCATTTACTGGCACAAAACGCTTAGTGATGTTGTAACCTTGGTTCTCTGAGTGAAGAAACTATCTCTCCCCCATACATATGGAATAAATAACAGTGTAACTATTAGTTATACAGGAGAGAACTCATTTGAGTTTGTGGCAAAACCTTTCAGTGCTCGGTTTTCATTTTGTGACTTTGGATTGAAGAAAGGACAATTTTTCTAGTCTTTTTCTTCATTGAAGTTTTCTGTAAAATAGTGTTACGTAGGAAGGCTTTTTTGCACACCTCTTTTGTCGGGCAGGTGCAGAGGATATGATCAAAAGTAGCAGATCAGAAGCTTAGAGAAAGTCCCGCACACTGACCATTACGCAAGCAATACGTTTCGGTCTAAGACCTTCATCAGGTGAATTTACCAGATGCAGGTCTAAGACTGAAACGTTGTATTTTTCTAAATAGATTATTGCTTGCGTAATCGTCAGTGTGCGGGACTTTCTCTAAGCTGTAAAATAGTGTTAAAATCTCGTCTCGTCTTGATCTCGTGAACCCAATCTCGTGTCTTGTCTCGTCTCGGGGAGCTAGGTGTCTCGTCACACCCCTACTTGTTATAGTATGCAGCTGTTATTTCAAATATATATATTTCAGGCAGAGAGCAATAGAATATGCAGTGAAATTGAGCCTGGTCAGCCCTGGTCAGCCTGGTTTCATAGTTGCACACGTAAACACAAGCAGTATAAACTATGTGAAAGTTTCTCTTTAATACTGTAGGTTCCTCATTGTATATTACGTTACATGTCATTTAGCTGACGCTTTTATCCAAAGCAATTGCTATATATCTCAGAGGTCACACACCTCTGGAGCAACTACGGGTTAAGTGTCTTGCTTAGAGACACATTGGTTGATGTATCGCAGTGGGAATCGAGCCCACGTCTCCCACACCAAAGGCATGTGTCATATCCACTGCGCCATCACCACCCCATAGCAGATAGGCAGTTTGAGCAGCAATTAAACAGCTAAGTCAGGTCATTTACTTTGCTTTACCTCCGCCACAAATGTTATATTTCACCCCTTTTATGAAAACTACACTAATATCTGCTGATTGTTGATTGAGTTAAATAAATAAACGTATTTAGTGAGGGCAATGGTGCAGTGAATGCTGGCCATGTTGGATCTATCAGCCTTCAGCTGGGACGGCGACGTGGTGAATGTTAGCCGTGCTATCGGATGTGGCTGACAGGAATTAGCATGTATCAGATGTGTTCTACAGACCTCTCCCGCCCAGCAACCTATTACGTTACCCAGTTACCGTAACTGTCACAGCGACTAGATCGCCACGGTGATTTCCCACCCAGGCAACGCAAGGATCTGCTTACGAGGAACTGACACTCTGGCAAATGAAGGGCTTACTATTTAATGAGACATAGCCTACAAACACACACACACTCCTGTGGATTTATGGGTCAGTGGCTGATTTCTGATGGAACGGCTGCACAAATAAAAGGGGGATTCCTCTAATCTGATAGTCTAAAGTTGCCCTGATGGCACAAGTAGTTTTATATCTCTCTGTCTGTCTCTCGAGCACTCCTGTTGATATCCACACTCACAAAATCAGCGAGTTTAAGGAATACTGTTGGGTTGAAATGTAGCTCTGAAAGGTGTGTAGTTTGCTCCATAGTCTCGCATTGCCAGACCTTCCTTCACGGTGCTGCTGAGGAGGGTCTGGCTAGTCCACACAGCATTCCAGGATGGGAGAAAAACCTGCTCTGGTTTATTGACATTTCTTTAAACCAATCAAAATTGTCTTGGGCGGTGCTAAGCGCCGGACGGAGCAACAGTGCTGCTGCAAAATAGCCTCTGGAAGGAACTTGTCTTGGTGGAACATGTGTCCGTTCAAAGGTTGTTTTGGTCGTGCAACAGAAAACTCAGATTGGACAGATAATCTAGCTAGCATCTGGCGGTGGGCTTCTGAACAATCCCAGAAATGAAACGTCGTTGATATAGACTATTTGATCCTTAACGGAGAACAGCAGCTTGAGTCAGCTTAGATTTCCACCAGTTACAATGGAGTCCAATGGTAAAACAGAGTCACTTTAAAAAAAAAAACATTTCAATGTTTCTAAACACACTACTTCCATTATATGTTATTGCCTCCTCGTAGCCCTGAACCTCCACTGAATATAGTATTTTTTTGTGATTTGGTAGTGAAGTGACAGTTCTTTGAAGCATACTGAACACATAGATCTGCTGTGGAGGAGTAAATTCTGCTGCTGGAGTGGTTTGGTTTTGACACTTTTTTGTCAAGCTTCTGGGTTTCCATTTAACTGTATTATAACTGCAGCTGAATACAGCTGCTCTCCCCTCCGAAGAAGTAAACTATACTGTCAGAGGTAGGGCTCAGAGAAATACTTAGAAACAATGCCAGATTCCCAAACAATAGAATCAGAATCTTGATTTAAATCAGGAACTATCTGATCAAAGACAAAGCAAACAAGATTACAAATATGACCTGACATTTGCCTGCTTTTGATAGTCTGTGTTACGGACTGTAGCCCAACTGAGGTTGACAGTGATATTGATTTATATTTGACAGTTTAGTTTAAAGTTTCTGCTAATGAATCGGCCAATATTTTAAACTAGTGCGAGATATATACTGAGTAGGATTGGTTATAGGTAAGAAGTATGTAAAGGCATCACAGTTTCACTGGTCTTTGGCATTTTTGTCCTGTATTTCTTGTTGATTATTAGCCATCACTTACGCCGATATTCATATATCAGCTAATATCGGTTTGATACCAGCCCTGAGTATTTGATACTCAAAAGACAGGTTTTTGGTTGGGTATTTCTTTAACTGCCCTTGTTTTTTTGTTTCATTCATCTTGTAATCTGATGTCAAGTTCTAATGTATGTCTGTCTGTCTGTCTGTCTGTCCTCACAGGAAGTAGAATCAGCTGCAGGACTATCCAGCAGGATGAAGGGGGCTGGGGGAGTTGGAGGGGGTTGGCAACAGGAAGGGCAGTCAACCGGCCCCCCACCTCCACCTGGGGGTCAGTCAAAAACACAGGCTCGGTCCAAGATCACTCCCTTGTTCACTCATTCATTATTTCATGTTTAATTAACACTCAGTAGTTAACTCTTTAGCTGATGTAGTAAATCACGCCAACACTGAGAGTTGTAGCGTCGCACAACTTTAGTTTTTCCATCTGTGAAATCCAACACATTGTATTGTGGGACTGTCAGCAGAATGTAGTGTGCATGCTGTGAACTACTTTCTCCGGTCCATTGTATGAGTTGTTGAGGGCTTTCTACATACATTCTGGCATTCAATAAAATTTGGACGGAGACTCACACATAAACACTGACGAACCCCAATATCTCCATAAATCGTTATCAAGTGTAATAAAACACACACACACTTAAAATCTGAATTGTAAAGTGTGTGTGTGTGTGTGTGTGTGTGCGCCACAGCTGTGAGAGTCCTTCCCGTGGGAGGCGTGATGTTGCCTCGTGTCGCGGCAGTGGCACCTGTAACACCTGGTTTGTATCAAGTGTGAAGAGAAATATGAGAAAAAAAGACATCAAACATAATATGTATCCCTCCTTCCTGTTGACTGTGTCTCTCACCCTCTCTCCTCCAGATGCCCAGCAGGCTGTTTTGGCCCAGCAGCAGGCAATCGTGAACCAGCAGGCCATCATCATGGTAAACCCTCCTTCTGGATCTGCATCTGTTAATCAGCTCCAGCATTCTTGTTTTGGATTTAATGCGCCATCGTCTTGTTTCTTAGGCCCAGCAGATGACCATGCAGGCCATGGCCATGGTCGGCAGCCCAGTGACAAGCCCCCCCACCTCCCCGATCACAAGTCCTCCCATGAGTCCCCTGCCACACCACCCTCCCAGCCCGTACGCCTTCGCCAGCCCCTACGCTGTCATACCCCCAAGTCCATACGCTAACATCCCGCCAAGCCCCTACGCTAACTTCACTCCCACTCCCTACGCTGCAGCAGACACCCCGCAGAGGCATCCCTATCCTCCACCTACTCGACTGGAACAAACTCCATCGTACCTTCAAGCTCAGCCTCCTGCAGAGCCTCAGGCCCCCCACCACAACCCTCAGCCGAGCTCCACTAAATCTAACAAAACAGAGCCAGCACAGCCTAAAGCCAACGCTGCTTCACGGGTCAGTAACTCTGAAACATGTGAGGTAACAGTCCAAGCTGACATGTTACATAATGTTCCAGTACTTATTAATTCATGAAAGATGTTTTATTTGGTGTTAACTCCAAGAACAAAAAACAACGCTTACTCAGGAAAAATGAAGTGAACAAAACGAGATGCATTTTCCTTTTATGGAAAGAGTAATTTGGTGTGTTTGCAATAAAAATAAGAACTGTGTAGTCAGGATGGTGAGTAAAAGCTGGTTGAAAAAAGGGAAGCAAGTGCACTAAAAGGTGAAACGAAAATATGTATAACCTTTTTGTAATCATGTAGTCTCATTGGGATAAAGATCTCTTTTGACAAAGAAACTTGAGTAAAGAAAAAGAAAAACTGCCAGACAAAACAAAATGACAAATACAAACAACATACACACGCATACAAACAAAAGCACATAACAGCATCAGTGACAATCACTAAATAGAAGTTAAAGTTTAAAATTTGGATGAGAAAAAAAAATCTCCGGACAGAAGTCAAACAGTATTGAGGGGTGATGCGGATGTGGCTTTTGCAGCTACTTCTGAGTCTGGTGCAAATTTTCTGTTATGTTTGAGTTGAGTAGGTTGGTCAGTGTCTGCAGCAGCCTGCAGTAATATAGTTCTGGTGATATTATTGCTTTTATACAGGGCAATAATTTAATGTTTTTCAGTCACATGAATCATAATATGATGTTGTGATGCACAATCCAGATTTTCTCAGATACAGTTACGCAGGTACATTTTATTTTTAGTTTAAACATTTGATTGATTCAATGATTGTAGTTGTGACAAAACTGAACATTAGGGTGCAGTTCAGTGCAGCATGAAATTAATTTGTCCACCAAACTTCACAGAAGAAGAAGAAGAAAGAAGAAGAAAACACCACAACAATCCTTGCACATGACAAAATAAAAATAACCATGTAGAATTGCAGATTACACATTTCTAATATCAATAACAAAGGAAATGTGCTGCATTCATACAGTCCAGTATATGTATATATGTCCTCTTTCTTCCCTTTTTTTGCTTTGACATTGACCTGGCTGCAACAACATCTCAAGAGACCAAATGTAATGTCCTGCAAAGCCTTGAGTGCAAACTCTCTGTCCTCTCTGTGTGGCTTTTTCAGGTTCAGTCAGGTAAGGACAGCGTCTCTCGGAGGAAGGCTCCAGGCATCCCCATAAACAAGGACACACCAGTCAGGAAGTTTGGTAAGAGAGGGTGAGAGAGAAAACATGAGAGAGTGAGCAAGCAAGAAACAGAGAGAAAGTCCTTTCAGTCCCTTTAACTTAAACACTTATTTAGGAGAGCTTTACACAGAAGAGTATAACACCTTATTGGCTGAAGTTTTTATTTGTGTTTTGTGTGTGTGTGTGTGTGTGTGTGTGTGTGTGTGTGTGTGTGTGTTTGTGTTTGTGTGTGTGTTTTAGCCCCAGTTGTGACGACTCCTCCACCCCCTGCTGGAGAGGTGGTGAAGTACTCGGCTCGGACTACAGATTTCGTCGCCCCCAGTCAAGATATTAAAGGTATCTGAATTTAAAAGCTGCAAAATGTTGATGTCACATGTTTATAAAACATGAATGAATGATGATCATGTAGTCGATGAAGTAGTTTATTCCTTGATTTCAAATGGACCCATTTATTGAACGAAATTATAAACATTAAAGATGCAGTAGGTAAGATTTATAAAACTAACTTTCTGTCATATTTGCTGAAACTGATCCTATGTTCGAGTAGAACTACATGAAGCAGGTCATTAAAAAAAAAATCTGGCTCCTCTGGCTATAATGCGATTTGCAAAAATCCACCGCTCCCTGTTCAGATGATCCAATCAGAGACAGGGGGGGTGTCTAACTGCGTGTCAATCACTGCTCATGCACACACATTCATTCTCCCTTGTGGGGTGAGGGGCTTAGGAGACCGTTTTGGGCTTTAGCGGAAAGGGGGGAGGGACTGAGAAGTTGTTGATGTTCAAATTTTTTGGCTAAGTCCTGGATATTCACAATCCTACCTACAGCACCTTTAATCGACATAATTCTAACATGGTTTATATTATTTTGAAAGAAATCATCAAAAGGTACAACTCCCCACCTCCACCGGCAGACCTGCTGCCACCTGACAAGAGGTGAGTTCTAACAAACACGCACACAGAGACTGATAAGGGTTGAGTGAACACAATCAGAATCAGAATCTGGTTTATTGCCAAGTTGGTTTACACATACAAGGAATATGTAGCTTTGGTGGAAGCTTTGGTGTTTTGCTGCATAGACAAATACATAAATATAGAATAGGATAAAGTTTTGTACAATGTAACTGTTACAAATGAAGGAGCTAGGCAGGAATGTGCAACAGTATTTTCTAGGGGATGTGCAAAGGTCAATATAACAATTGAGCAAGCAGTTGATGCTATCTTCCGTCACAGAATTAAGTGTGCATACCGTGAAGACCACAAGAAACCACCAACTACTACTGACTGCTATGTTATTGCTCAGTGAGCACACAGCACCAGAATGATTGTATTTGTACACAATAAGCACAAACACAGATGATACAGTATTACATTTATAGTTGTAACATCCTGTAAAAAGGTAATGTGTGATGTTGACACTGTGTGGATGTATTTAGGAGACTAGAGGGGAAGTTTAAGAAGAAGCAAAACCCTCGTGATGAAGCTTTACAGATCCTAAAGCCGCAGATGGACCACCCTCCTGCTCCACAGGTGCACACACACACACACACACACACACACACACACACACACACAAAGCAAGAATACACAGAACACACACAGTGCTGGAAATCAGTCATGCATGGGAAGGTTTTTGTGTCTGTCCAGCCCAAAGGTCCTGTTGCCCTCTCACCATCTGCTCCAATGAAGGAGGCGGGATTCAAACCCACCAGGAGCATAAAGACAAGAGCACCTGATCGTCCTCTCCCCATACCTCCTCCAGGTACATACAATCACTCAAAGTACATACTCAGACAAAGTAACATCACTTTGCAGAGTTAAAGGTATATTGTGGTGCTTTCTAATTTTGTTTAGATTTTTACAATAACATAATAACATATAACACATATGTTAATTGCATTTCCTACCTCATGGTACATTTTCAAAGCCATTTTTGAAAGTAAGAAAACCAGCCTAAATTGTTTAAAGGTCCCATGACATGGTGCTCTTTGGATGCTTTTATATAGACCTTAGTGGTCCCCTAATACTGTATCGGAAGTCTCTTTCCTGAAAATCAGCCTTGGTGCAGAATTACAGCCACTAGAGCCAGTCCCACAATGAGCTTTCCTTAGGATGTGCCATTTCTGTGTCTGTAGCTATTGAGGAGGAGGGGGGGGGGCAAGGTGGAGGGTGGGGGTGTGGCCTTGACCAACTGCCACTTTGCTCGTTTGAAAGCCATGATGTCTCTCTCTCATGGGTGGGCCAAATTCTCTGCGCGGGCAAAGCAGAGAAAGGGGAGGTAACCTTGATCCTTATGACCTCATAAGGGGCAAGATTCCATCCAAGCCCCGGGCCCATCTGAGCTTTCCTTTTCAGGATACCCAGGGCTCGGTTTACACCTATCGCCATTTCTAGCCACTGGGGGACCAAAGGCAGGCTGGGGGAACGCATATTAATGTTAAAATATCATAAAGTGAAATGTTCATGCCATGGGACCTTTAAATCGGCTGCTTGTAGTTTTGTCTAGGATTTATGTTTTATATTCTGTTTATTGCACTACAGTGCCCCTAGTGTTCATAAAATCCACCTGGTACCCTGCTAATTTTAACTATGTACTTATCTATACCATAAAACTCTAAGCTTTTACAAAATCATCATTATTTTACAAAATCATCATTATGAAAAATATCGACAACCAAATTTGTGTACATCTATATATGCTTAATTTATGCTGATCCAATGCAGCTAATCCTAAGCACCCGCTAGTTTAGGGGTTGTCTACCATTAACCAAGGAGAGCCAACACTCTGAAAAAAAAAAAACTCTGCTCATTGAGTAGTAGAGTAGCTGACATCATGTAGAGGGGAAGAACTTACCTGTGAAATCACCTGCGCATGATTAGCAGGTTAATTATAGAAAATAAACAATAAATAAAGATTCAAAACTATTATAACTTTGATGATTAGCTACTCCTGTGCAAGATGTAGGAGAGAACAAAACCCCAAACAAACAAAAACATAGAGACTTATAACCCCATTTCTCTGAGAGGGTCTTCTGAAATGTGCCATTTCTTCTTACATGAGCCCACTAGACTTCATTTTGTCAGAGGACATCTCACATTATTCAGTGTAAATTCTGCCTTTATATTGACTATTGAGTGTCATTTGCTTACCTACACTAAATCACCACTGGTGCTAACAATTTGCATGTTCCAGACAAGGTCAGTACAGAAATGCAGTTAAACAGAGACACACTGACACTCACAGCAAGCAGGTGGCGAGGCGCCATATTACCCTGCTGATATGCAGATTCTAAAATCACATCTGTCTGTCTTGTTGGAACTTGACCTAAAAGAATTTAGATTTCTGTAACAAGCTAACGACAATATTAGGACAATAAAATGCTCTTCCATTCTCTGGAGTAACAGTGGAGCAAAGGCAGTCCCAAACCCCAGAGCAAAGACAGCAACAGATCATTATCATGCTCACTTAATACAGTTTTGTCAAATTAAGGACATTGAATAAAAGGGGAAACTAAAATGTAAAACGCTAACTATTTGGTGCAGTTTCTCGAGAGCTTCCAGTAGAGACTGAGACCATCCAGACACAGCTTCATCAGAGAACCAATGAAGAGCACTACACCTACACCAATGTTCCCTGGAGACTGTACCTCAGGAAGGAGGTGTGTACATACACAAATACAACACAAACGTCATGATCCGCTGTCCAAATGTTTGTATTCTGTTCTGTTCTGAATATCTGTTCTAAATATTTGTTTGTTGCTTTTACAGGTTTTTTATCCCAAAGACAGCTTCAACAATCCTCTGGTGCTAGACCTCATTTTCAAACAGGTGACTGAAGAGATAGTTGAGTGAATGCAGGATGAATGGATGTAGCATCAGCAGATGCTTTTGTTAATCCATTCTCCTTTTTTTGTTTTAACCTGTCACCAATTGTGCTCCATATTTTTACCTGACAACAGAAAAAAACAGAGAAAGATCTAACAAAATTATTTCTAACATCACCTCTCCTTTCCTCCTGCAGATAGTGAACGACACTCTGTTGGAGGCTTGCGTTCGCATCACCCGGGATGAAAGGCAGAAAATGAAGGCTCTTTTCGGTAGTCTGTCTGTTCTTCCAGCAGATATTTCTTTAGGCCGTATATTCTATTTCAAAGACATTTCGTTGACGTTCACCAGTTCATGTGTCTTTTTGTGTCAATGACAGCTAAACACGGGGTTGAACAGAATATGGATCCGGTGGAGGAGCATGTGAAGAAAACCATTGTGACGGCTGCCAGGGAAACCTGGGAAATATACTTCTCCCGTCTGTTCCCTGCATCGGTGAGGGTGGTTAAATGTTTAGAGGTTTTATTATTTAGCATTACTGAGTGTGAGATTTGTATTGAACCTCTGTGTGAGTCTGTGTTTGTGTCTGTGTTTGTGTGTGTGTGTGTGTGTGTGTGTGTGTGTGTGTGTGTGTGTGTGCAGGGTAGTGTAGGAACAGGTGTGCAGGTGTTGTCAGTGTCCCACAGCGGTATAAAGCTGTTGAAGACGGTAAAAAGCAGCGCTGCAGCTCCAGACTACTTCAGAGTCCTCCGACCCTACACGTATGTGCTGTTTTTTATGTGTTTGTTTGCAAATTCTTAATAGCATTTCTTTTATCTTGTTTGGAGTTCCAGATACTGTATTTGGGTTTAACAATTGAGAATCAGTATCAGGTAAGTTCACAGACAAATATACCAAACTGTCTACCAACTTTCCTCCGCTTATTTTGTTAGCTTTTCAAGAGAAGATTGATTTGTGTGTCTAGCCTGGCCAATACTGGATTTTTGAGTCTATGTAATACTCATATTTGAGAGTTTGCAATATCTTGTTGCTTATCAGCGGACTTGAGCGGACATATACACATACCGCTATATGTGCGAGAAGTTAATATCAGCCAATTTATTGGTCAAGGAGTTTTTGTTCAGGCCTGTGGATCAAAACATAAACATAAAATAACTACATCCTCATAAATCAAAAAATCAAATCACTATTCTTACAGGATCACAATATGGACAACAATTTTGCTTTTACAGTAAAATTGCTCATTAGAGTGACATCTTTACAAACCGATTATCAACATACATAATGGATTTTTTCCTTTCATGACAATTTATCATATTAGAAATTTTGTACATTTAGCATTAGGTAGTACTAGTACAGTGCCCGTTCGAAATATGCCTTTTTGAAACAGGCCAATTGCTTGGCGTGTGGTATTGCTGCTTGAAGCTTTCTCCAGAACTATTGTACCCAAAAAATATTATTTACAGAAGGACCCCAAAGCACTTAGCAACCACACTGTAGGCCCTATAGCCTATTACTGCCTTACTGTATACTCCTATTTCAGAGAAAAAACATTGTACTACCACATTTACCTGACAGACATGGCAGATTCAGAATTTACTGAATCAAAATATCACAATTAAAATGTGGAGTAATCGCAGACATTTGCCTTATGGACTGATGGCGGAGTGCCAATGCACCACCCAATCCAGCCCGTAATGAGAGCAATCAGCAAATATTCACACATTTTATTCACAGTTTAATATCCAATGCTGCATACTGCTCCAAATTCCAAACCCCAAGTTAATTGGGTACCCAGAAAACCAAGTGTGAAGTAGATTGGATGAACAGTTAATGAGATATTTCAAAGACAGACCACATACACACACACATACAGAGGCTTCCCGATCTATTAGATAGATTATATTGTGTTCTCAAATACTGTATTTATTTGTTTTAGTATTTCATCGTTGTTAATATTTGATAACTATTAATTTCTACTATTTCTGTAGCTTTGTTTTATATAATAGTTGGGAGCGTTTGTTCTTTATTACCTTTTGCCCTGTATTTTTGCAGCTATGCAGACATTCTGTTTGTAACCATCCCCTCTGAGAACATGCTGGAGTTCAATCTGACCAACGAGAAACTGATCCTGTTCTCAGCCAAGGCACCACAGGTCAAACATCTCATAGACACCTTCATCAATGAGATCAAAAAGGTACAGCACACACACACACACACACACACACACACACACACACACACACACACACACACACACACACACACACACACACTTGTTTTGGTTGGTGGCTCTGCAGAAACGAATCAGAACATGAATCAATCAAAACATTTGTGATATATATATATATATATATATATATATATATATATATATATATATATATATATATATATATATATTATTTTTTTTTTTTTATTAATATTATTTTCTTTTTTCCTTTGGCATTTTTGTTTCCAGCTCAGCCGATACATTAACCTGAAAACAGTTTCAGCTAACACATGAACAGAAAAAGGACAGTAGTAGTCTCTGATGCTGTTGAAGTAATGACTTTACCTCATCTATTTCTCCTACTCATCTGCACTTACTGAATGTAACAAACTCAGAGAACAAAAAGAGTTTTATGAGAAATGTTGAAAATCAGCGACTAAAGCAAAAGTAGATGAGTCAAGTTGAGGGTAAACGTCAGTCCAAATACTGTAAATGCAAATAACATTACAGTAACCGTTTGGAAGAATCCATTTGTGTATGTTTTTTCTTTCTTCCTTGCAGGACTCTGATTATGTGATTGCAGAGCGAAACTTTGTGACAGACGACCGCTCGATGCTCAGTTTTCACAAAGGTGACATCATCAGGCTGCAGGTTATGGACGGACTGGAGAAGGGTGAGACACTGTGGTACATGTAGTAGAAATCCTGTTATCTAACGAGTGAATCTATGATCCAACCATGTGTGTGTGGGTTTCTTCCAGGTTACAGTTACGGCTGTGTGGTGAGGAAGAAGGTGGTGTTTTTGGAGGAGCTGAAAAGAGACACTCAAGACTTTGGTGAGTGTTCATTAAATTCTAAAACAAAATCAGATCTATAAACTTTCCTGACAGCTGACAGCTTTGAGAGATTTACTAAGCTGGACTGTGTCTGTGTCCTCTGGAGGTGTGATGTCATCTTAAACCAAGGACAAAAAGGTGCAGTGATGATGACAGTGCAGACTCTTTAAATGCAACATTGTATCAGAAAATTAGTTTTCAGATAGAAGATGGCGATGCAATTTGAAAAATATTGATTCATTGATTCATTTCTTGAGGACACAAAAGATTAAATAAAATCATAGCTGAGGAGAAGTCACATCATTCCATTGCTTAACAAATACTGGATGGGACAAACTCAGTGTGTGCTTTCACACACAGCTTTTTAATTTACTGTAAAGCATTTGTTTTTTAATGTACCTTAAAAAGAACGGCTCACATACCACATCATGGTCAGGTTTCCTGAATTTTAATCCATCCTATACGATACAATCCCCTGACTACTTACGTCACATTGTGGTGACAAAAAACTGGTCCCCACTTTGGTGCGGCAGAACAAGTTTTAAATACAGCGCTGACATAGTATGACCTTATAAAGTTAATGTGGCTAACGTGTTAGCAAACAGTTGCATATTTAACATCCAGCAGATATGGGGCAACATTTTCATTCATTTTGAGTCGTGTTTCTGGCAACCTGAAGAATGTAGGGGGAAAATGTTAACTCTCCTTTTAGCTCTGTTTTGGTCTCCACCAACTCCTAAAAATATCTGCTAACTGCCACTATGTTCACTAGCTAGTTGCTAACTTCATCTGACTGCTGTTGGTGCTGAGCAGGTAGAGTCCAGTGAGTTTATCAGAGCTTTATCAACGTAAACAGTTGCTGCTGTTTGTATTGAAGTTGATGAGAGCGGTGAAAACTGGGAAAACCAAAACAGTGAGCTGAAAGTTTCGTAGAGCTGAGTGGAACTGAAGCGTCAGGTGCTAATTCTCTATGGGTTCATCGCTACGAGAGACTCCTTTCACATTACACATAGTCATTTCATGCATTGTTAATATAAGATTATTGATTATTGCAGCTTTTACAGTAGTAATAATTTAGTCTTCAGAGATAAACAATTAGGTGAAGGTTAGGACAAGGTTTGGGGTTAGGCATGTAGTAGTCTCGCATTGCCAGACCTTCCTCTACGGCACTGCGGAGGAGGGTGTGGCTAATCCACTCAGCATTCTGGGATGGGAGAAAAATGTGTTCGTTTGTTGACATTCCATCCATCCATCTTCGTCCGCTTATCCGGTGTCGGGTCGCTAATAAGCTAATTGCTTTAAACCAATTACAATTGTCTTGGGCGGTACTAAGCGCTGAGTGGAGCCACGGTGCCGCTGCAAAATAGCCTCGGGAAGGAACTTGTCTTGGTGGAACACGTGTACTTTCTAAGGTTGTTTAAGTCGTGCAACAGAAAACTCAGATTGGACAGATAGCCTAGCCTTTGTCTAGCTAGCTGTCTGAATTTACCCTGCAGAGATCTGAGGAGCAGTTAACCGTAGTCCTCATAAATCCAACAGAGTTTAAAATTCCAACACAAAGGAAGCGGAAGGTAACGGACATCCGGCCGAAAAGAGTGAAATCAGGTGGAATTTACGGCAGTAATGGAGCAATCCCGGATGTGGAACGTCGTGGATATAGACTAGTCATGTAGTAGTTATAGCTAAGGTTAGAGTAACCCTGCAGGGAATTACTCTACGTCAACACAATGTTAGCACTACCCATGTGTATAGTATCTATAATTACTACTACAAAGGCTGAATTTTGTGCCAGGTTATCAGCGTAGCCGCGGGGGAGACTTAAAGGAACACGCCGACTTATTGGGAATTTAGCTTATTCACCGTAACCCCCAGAGTTAGACAAGTCGATACATACCCTTCTCATCTCAGTGCGTGCTGTAACGCTGTCCGATGCCGCCAGCGGCATCAGGCCAGCACAGAACATGCAGGTGAATGGTTCCAGTAATCCTACTGCTCCGAATTGTGACAAAAGTGACAAAATAACGCCAACATGTTCCTATTTACATGTTGTAGTACTTGGGCGGAAGGATTTGCTTTGCAGCAACCTGTCTGAGAATATAGTTCCCGGTTTGTTTACTGTTAGAAGATGGCTGTGTCTCATGTTACATTTTTTTTTGTACACGCTGTGACTCTACAAATCACAACATGTAAATAGGAACATGTTGGCGTTATTTTGTCACAATTCGGAGCAGTAGGATTGCTGGAACCATTCACCTGCATGTTCTGTGCTGGCCTGATGCCGCTGGCGGCGTCAGACAGCATTACAGCACGCACGGAGATGAGAAGGGTATGTATCGACTTGTCTAACTCTGGGGGTTACGGTGAATAAGCTAAATTCCCAATATGTCGCCGTGTTCCTTTAAGTGTTGAAAATGAGAGAGAAAAGATGCAGATACGGATCTGACTTGTGTAAATGAAAAGCTGACCTGCTGTTGGAGGAAAGGCAGATAGCGATCAGGACTTACAGCAGAGAGGCGGGTTGTTTAGGTGCCCAAAGCACTCAGCTGTGTGTGCTTTTAAATGATTGGGTATTGTAATCGCTCTGCTCTGTGTGTGTGTGTGTGTGTGTGTGTGTGTCAGGTTGGAAGTTTGGTGCTTTGTTTGGCCGCTCCGGCGCATTCCCGGCTGAGTGCGTCCATCCCGTGGCTCCTCCTGACTTCCTGTCGCTGCCACTGGACCGCAAGGCCGAGCCTCGAGGAGGAGCGGGACAGTTCGCTGTGTCATCAGCCATCGCTGTTGCTGTGGCGTCCACCATGGCTGCACATGAAATAGATCAAACAATTGAGGTAAACAGGCACACTCATACTGTTTTTCTGTCTCTCAACTGATCTGAGTGTCAGATTGTTTTTCACTGTCAATCTTTTCAGAGGGTTTCCCTTGATGGCTTTGCTGATGGAGATCTGGATGAGAGGGCCCTGCAAGACAGTAAATATGACATGTTGGAGTTTGCCAAGAAGTACTTCAGACAGGGAAACAACATGAAGGGGTGAGACAAAGAAAGAAGTGCACACACCCTGAAATCCTCTTAAACACACGGAAAAACAAACGAATCCAGTAATGAAAAGTAACTTAGTACATTTACTCAGGTACTGTTCTTAAGTACAATCTTGATTTACTTTTTCTTCTCAAGTATTAACATTTTATGTTCCTTTATACTTCTACCTCACTAAATTTTTTAATGACATATAGTACTTATAGTTCCACTACATTCAATTTAGAGATGCAGTTACTAGTTACTTATTAACATGTACATACAAAACACATCATTAGTTGAAATATTACATGAATTACATGAAATATGATGGATTGTTATAGAACAGGATAAAAAGTAAATAAAAACTAAAACATTGACTGAAACTAATCTGTATAATGAGTATATTTAAATACATTTTGTCGCTAATACTTTTATCAAATTAAATTTCTAAACCGGACTTTTACTTGTAGTTTTTTTTTTTACTTGTAGTTTTTAGTGTACCATTGCTACTTTTTCTGAAGTAAATGTTCTGAATACTTCTTCCAAATTGTATTTAAATCTAACGGCTGCACTTTGTGACTGCTTTGTGTTCATAGAGATTCCCTGAGGAGCAAAAGCAAGAACAGAGACTCCAGAGAGCCCACTGAAATGATCAAGTTCTCCAAGGTGGCGTTACTCTTGCTATAACTTAAAGCATGGTATAAAATGCCTATCTTCTCTTGGTGGTTTTTGAGTGTATTGAGTCGTTTATATTACTTTTCTCCATTGCAGACTCCTCTGACTGAGTCTCTGATAGAGTTTACGGACCCAGTCATGAACAGAGTGGCAGCTGATCTCTTCCTGTGTAAGTTCTCACCTTCTCTCATCTCTCCTCTAATTACATTATCTTATTTCATTACTCCTATTACACCGATTCATCCAACTGAGACGTTATTGTATCAGATTTTCAGTAATCAAGTGCTTGATTGCTCTACAAAATCCGCTATTCAACATTTAAATATTGTTGACCTGTGTGTGTGTGTGTGTGTGTGTGTGTGTGTGTGTGTGTGTGTGTGTGTGTGTGCGTGCGTGTGTTCTGGATGTGTAATTTGTGTAGCTGTGATGCGTTTCATGGGTGACTCACCGTCAAAGGGATCCACAGAGCAGGAACTGGTCAGCACTTTCCTCAAGGTAAATACACAAGTTTTTTTTTCTTAGGCTACTATTTTGTCTTTGACAGTTCGCTAATATGTGTGTGTGTGTGTGTGTGTGTGTGTGTGTGTGTGTGTGTGTGTGTGTGTGTGTGTGTGTGTGTGTGTGTGTGTGTGTGTGTGTGTGTGCACGCCTGCGTGCGTGTGTCCTCCCCTCAGCTCATAGGAGAGTTCACATTGATGAGGGATGAGGCCTACTGCCAACTCCTTAAACAGCTTACGACTAACACCAGCTCCAAACCGTAAGTCTGCTTTCCCACATAAACCATGTACACACCACAAACCAACCCACACTATGCTCCTCTTTCTTCCCCAAGCCTGTAATCCTGAGAGTATCTGTGCACTCTTGTGTGGTACAGTGATAGCTGCCAACGAGGCTGGAGGCTGCTGTACATCCTTACTGCTTTCCATCGCTGCTCTGAAGTCCTCAAGCCCTTCCTGCTGAAGAGCCTGCTGCAGGCTTCTCGCAGCGCTGGGGCACAGTATCAGGGTAAAGAACACACACAAACACACACCTTCATTAAGTGTAAATCTGCTGTACACATTAGCAACGCCAGCAGCACGTAATGTTTTCTTTTAATGTGTTAGGCATCGCTAAAGCATGCGAGCAGAACCTGAAGAAGACGTTCCAGTACGGCGGCCGCATTGTTTCACCCAACAGCATGGAGCTGAAGGCTGTGATGGTCAGTGCCTCCGTTTATTTATCTGCAGTGGTGGAAGATGTATTCAGATCCTCTCATTAATAAAACTAGTGATACCCACAGTGTAAAGAATCTCTGTAACACATAAAAGTCATGTCTTGAGTTAAGTAAAACAGTAGCAGCAGTATAAGCAGCTAAAAGTAAAGGCACTCATTAGGCAGAATAGCCACATTCACATCTGTTATGTTATAGTATGATATAAGCAGAAAATTTATGTGGTAGCCATTCGAATTGGAACTAATTTTGAAGGACAAGTGTGATGATATTTTATTTTTTTCTTATTGTCAACCAATCTCATGAAAATACCAAAACCAACAAGTACTGTCAGTGTATCCAAAGCTTCTTCCTTTGTGTCATAGAGCTCCATTGTTGTCCAAACACTATTAAAAACACATTAAAGAGCAACACTTTTTGCACTGGGTGACATTTTCCTTCATTTAATGAACATGGACATTGTAGCCTAAAAATTACCCCCAATAAATGCACATTTTAAGTTGTTTTTAAAGATTTATTTAGGAACCAATCAGCTTTAGGCTGAGTATCACTGACAGGGTTGGGAAGTCAAAATGTGATAAAAGACAAACACATTGTTGGTTTTATTCTTTGCACAGGATTTGTTAACAATAAGAAAACTATAACATATCAAAATCCTTATCTTTTAACTCTTTAACATATTTTTGTGTAGTTTAATCCATAACATTAAATCATATTCTATAAACGGATGCTAGATTTTGCATATAAAATCTTAAGGTAAAGCACAAATATCTCAAAGTTGCACAGTACATAAGAGCTATATTTAAATATAGTTACCCTCCACTGCTTCATATGTAGGTTTATGTGTGTTAAGTATGTCCAGTGTATGTTTATTATATACTATATAAGTGTGTGTTTGTACTTCCTCAGGCGGGACGTAGTTCAAAACGTCAGCTGTTTCTCTTTCCTGGAGGCATTGAACGTCACGTGAAAATCAAAACGTGCTCTGTAAGTGTGCAGCCACTGTTAAGCACCACTGGTCATCATCATCAAACTTTATTTGTAGAGAACTTTAAAACCACTACAGTGGACCAAAGTGCTGTTAAGACGAATAAATAAAAGACATAAAATACACAACTCACAGGAGGCATAAAATACAAAGAACATAAGAAATAATAATAACAGCCATACAATAAAAACAATGAAATCGAGTAATGTCAATGTCACTGGTGTCTATGAGGAGACGGCTGGGATTTACTTGTGTGTGTGTTGATATTGTCGTGTTTTTCAGGTTGCCCTGGAGGTGATTGAGGAGCTGTGTTATGAGATGGGTTTACACAAACTGGAGGCCATGGAAGAATATGCCATATTTTTAGTCACCAACAGAGGTGCACACTCAGACGTCTGCTTCTCTCTCACACACAAACACATGAAACGTTATTATTAGCGCACAAAGTCAATCTTCTCGTCACTGTCAGTGAAGCAGATCCACTAACAGATCACATATCAGACTGTTCTCTGGTTTCTAGCTGTGGGAGAAAGTCGCTAACAACTCCTGAAAGGGCCGTCATGGCAAAATAACATGACGGCTCGATATCACCTTTTCATTTCCGATACTGATATCCCAGCACAGAGTCTCTGCCAATAGCTATCCAGTACGCATTTTTCCTCCTTATTATCTACTAAGATGTTAATGTGCCATTCATTTGCATGCTGTGTATCTATAGAAATGTACTTAAAAATATGATGCACAAATTGTCATACACTTAATCCCATTAGTGAAGAAATCCGTAGTTCATAACATGACATGATATAACTCTTTCTAACAATTTCAAAAGGAACTTTCACAGGCTTTTTAAATTTTTCTGATAAAATGAAGAAGAAGCGTTTGTTATGGTACTTCTTTTTTGTACAACTTTGTCATCTTCCTTTGTACAATGCTCCTGCTGCTTCAGTCTAGTCAGGTTTTAGTGCTGAAAACTCCAATTTGCTGATTGTGTCCCTAGAATCACTCACACGGGACTCTTTGCATTCTGTTGTTTTTGTTTTTTTCCTCCTTTAGCATTAAATATCTCCACATGAAAACAACTGGCAGCTGCTGTCGCTCGTGTGCTATTCAAAAGCACTGCCGCTCACACAACATGTGGCTACACAAACATTAACATGACTTTTTTCAGGGTATTTATGTCAGTAGTTTATATTGGATTTGCCAGATACTGATTTGATTAACAAATCCTTCATAAGAACTAATCCCTTAACTGCGTAATTTAAGTTAACCTTTAGATGACAATGCATATCTCTGTGAAATAAATGACATGTTTATATGTATGTGTGTGTGTCCAGGTCAGAATGTGCGTCCTCTGAACAAACACGAGTATATCCTGGATGTTGCAACCGAGGCTGAGTTAATCGATACCAACTACAGCTTCTGGTTCAGACGAGTCGTCTGGACTCAACCGCTCAAGTTTGATAATGAGCTCTGTGTTGCCATGCACTATAACCAGGTACGACAGGTGGAGTTTCACACACATACAGTATATGTTACCTACTTGTGTGCATGTGTATGTAACTCTGTGTGTGTGTGTGTGTGTGTGTGTGTGTGTGTGTTCAGATCCTGCCAGACTACCGTAAAGGCCTGCTAAATGTTCTTCCACATGGAAAAGTGAGCGATCAACAGTTCCACCAGATCTCCAAACTGGCAGCTTTGCAGCACAGAGCCAAAGACATCGTCTTCATCCCCAGCATGTGAGAGAACAAACTATGTTTGACAATACAGCCTCTAGTTTCAATGATCAAGGGATAAAATAGTCTTTCAGATAATCTAAAAATATCTGTTATACTTTATTGTCATCCATTTTACGGAATTTATCAATCATATATCATTGCTGGGTTCATGACCCCAAATTCATAAACAATTTTTTTACAGATAAGGGTGTAGCAGAACAAACACTAATCATAAAAGAGAATAATTGTTGTTGTAACAAGAGTAGTGGAAAAATAATAGAGAAAGAAAAATGTCTGTCCTCAATACAGAAAAGCACAGTGAGAATATACATAAATACAAAAGAAAAAGAAAAGTTTCATGCATACATACAGTGCAGTAAATGGAAAAATGCATACTTGTAAATATACACACATATCCAAACATTCACCCATTTCACCCATTCCATTAAAGGTTTAAATTTCCACAGCACAGCCATTTAGCCCATCTTGCTTTAATACAGTCAACACTACCGCTGTGCTTTTAATTTGCTCCAGTAGTTCAGTAGTTCCTTTTAAACATTTTGTAAGTAAATATCCATACTTTTTATCCATTATTTTAGGATTTATTTGGCCTTCTCTGTTTCCCTTTTAACGCCAATCCAATTGGATTTTAACATTTAACCCATGAGCAAAAAATAAAAGGGAAATTAGCATACATTTCTCCACAAAAATCAATTTTACCTGCAGGTTAATTATTTTAGAAAATCCCCCTTAAACAGAGCCTCTGTTTCAGCACATTTACTGGAGATGCACATTAGATTTATCGGTGTGTGTTGTATATAAATGTTGTATATTTTATTATTTATGTGTAATGCCGACATCATGACATCACATAGATTGTTGCATTACAGCAGCACTGAAGCTGCAATGGATGTTTTTCTACATTTTCCATTTAGCACTGATGTTCAACAACCGTACAGGAAGAAATTCCTCGTTAAAGAGAGAATGCAGTGCAGTCAGTAGTTTTTGTGTTTAAAGTGCGTGACTGTAAAAACTTGTCCTTTTCGTCTTCTACCTGTTGTTATCGCTGTCTCTCTCCGCCCTCACACGGAGCTGACAGCGGAACAGAAACAGCTCACTGAGTAAAATCATCCTGAGAAATGTTGAGAAATCACGGAGTGAAGCAGACTCCTGTTTATCTTCTTCTCTCTTCCAGACATGAATTATCAGAGTACATCGCCCCACCTCTGTTCAAAAAGCAACCACCGCAGCAGTGGGTTACCATGGTGACGCAGCACATGCAGCAAGTGCAGACCCTGAACCCACACCAGGCCAGAGCACAGTTTCTGGGTAAGATCCCCTGTTCACATTAAAAGGCAACACAGGTAAAAACTGTGATTTTGGCTGAACCAGTCAGTTTTTTTTTTACAATACTTTCTATGACTGGATTCCTCTCACTGTATGTGTCATTTTGTGAATGCGATACTGTCAAAAGCTCCAGAACAAGCGACTATGTCAATCTTAGTTGAGTGTTGTTTCCAAAGTCAAGAATGAACTGTTGAGCGCAATCGATTAATAAATGAATCCGCTCATTGACAGCAAAAGTAATCTGCATTTAGACTAGTGAAGAAGAAATGCTGTAACGTGTAGGTTTGCACTTTTTTAGGGATACTGTCATAATACAGGAAGTATTTGTGTCTTAAAAAGGTACTCCAGGGATGTAGTTTTGCTCAAACATAATGTTAAGATACATATTAAACAAACTTTCTAACTTGATGAATTTAAGCGATCTGCACTCACTCTTGATATATTCTGTGTCTTTGTGCGTGCAGGGCTGATCAGTGCATTCCCCATTTTCGGCTCCTCGTTCTTCTACATCCACAGCAGCAGCTCCACCACCTTCTACGCCCCCTGTATTGTTGCTGTCAATCAACATGGCCTCCACTTCCTGCACAAAAATACACACGTAAGGAACCGCACACATTCACGATCGCCAAGCACTCATATGACTCATCTCGTCGTGACTGACACATGACCCCAGAAGTAGAGTCAGACATGACTACACAGTTTCAGTAGACCAGGGTTCTTCCTGGCTCAGAGTGGGCCTTTTTTTTGGGGGGGCATGATGTGTTACCTTATCTGACAGAAATCTAAGCATTTTCCTTTTATTTCTGACAATTTGATTAACAATAATGTGTATTATGCTTGAGTAAATATAACTACAATTTACAAAACTGGTTAAAAAATAATAATATTAATACTTAAATAAATCACCAGTAGAGGTACAGCCTGACTATGGAGATAAAACTGAGATTAGCACTCATATTCAGGTTTATGTTCTGCTTGTTCAGCAGTTGTTTGGTAAATTGCTCTCAAGCACATTAAGAGAGGATTTGAATTGCTATTTTTGTTCTGAATTCTTGTCATTTTGGTGCTGGGGATTTTCCTTTAGGGTTGCCTAAAACCTCTTCGCGCACCAAACATTCCTCTATGCAGGAAAAACCCTGTGGACGCTTGTGTGTTGTGTGACAGACACAGTTGTGTGTTATAATATTTGGTCTCTGTGGCGCAGGAGCTTATGGCAGTGGTCCCCCTGGTGGAGGTGCAGTCCAGCCGCACCCAGAGGCCCACTGCTGGAACGAGTTACCCGTATGTAGACGTCACCCTGGGGGACTTGAACACGCAGCGGGTCATTCAGCTGCAGCTGGAGCAGGTATTACTCAAACATAGACGAGGACATTCAGAGGCCACACATGGTCATGTTCAGAGTTCAGAGTTGCTGTGTTACTGTGCTCATGCTGGCGGTGTTTGTCCACAGGGCCTGGAGTTGTGTCGAGTCATCGCCATGCAGGTGGAAAACATGATGTCTGTGCGGGAGAGGAGACTCACCCTGCCACCCAGTGAAATCACCATGTTATAACTTATGCTCATGCCTCATTGTAACGCACACACTTGTATGAACACACACATACATGCAGACGAAACCCTTATAAATAGCCTACCTCTTTTTGCCTTCAGGTGTTTTAATATGTGATGTGAATACGTAAGTATACCCTGAAGTCAGTCTCCTTTAACTTGTTGATTATACTACATTACCTGAAACAAAGTGCATCCTGAAGGCAGTGAAATGTCAAATATACAGTGGCACTCATAAGTTTATGAACCCATGCTAAAGTTGACTAAAAAGAGGAATAAAAATCTTTTGGAAATTGATCTTAATGCCTTAATTAAAAAAATCAGGAAAACTCCTACCTTTAAGGACACCAATTTTCTTTGTGAATGAATAATGTATCGTCAATAAATAAATGTTCTTCCTTAAAATACAGGGGGCATAAGTAAGTACACCCCTATGTTAAATTCCCATAGAGGCAGGCAGATTTCCATTTATCCAGTTATTTCATGGATCCAGGATACTATGCATCCTGATAAAGAATTCCTTTGGAATTAAAAATAGCCCCACATCATCACATGCCCTTCACCATATAGAGATTGACATGGGGTACTTTCCATAAAATCATCTCCCTATCATCTCTTTATCAGGATTCATTGTATCCAGGATACTATGCATCCTGATAAAGTTCCCTTGGCCTTTGGAATTAAAATAGCCCCACATCATCACATACCCTTCACCATATCTAGAGATTGGCATGGTTTTTTTTTCAGTTAGCCTAATAGCTGGTTTGATTTGCATTGAGAGATGATTTTATGGAAAGTACCCCATGCCAATCTCTTGGTATGGTGAAGGGTATGTGATGATGTGGGGCTATTTTGATTCCAAAGGCCAAGGGAACTTTATCAGGATGCATAGTATCTAATCTGCATAGTAATCTGCCTGCCTCTATGGGAATTTAACATAGGGGTTTGTATACTTATGCCCCCTGTATTTTAAGAAAGAACATTTATTTATTTACGATACATCATTCATTCACAAAGAAAATTGGTGTCCTTAAAGGTTGTATTTTTCCTTATTTTTTAAATTAAGGCATTAAGATCAATTTCCAAAAGATGATTCTTTTATTCCTCTTTTTAGTCAACTTTAGCATGGGTTCATAAACTTATGAGTGCCACTGTAAGTTAATGTTTCTTTCAGGTTGACGCCTTTATAATTGCACTGACTACCTTAGTTTTAATTGATCAAACACAAAAGAAGTTTTAAAATGTGCAGAAAATGAGGAACGTCACAGGCCTGTGCCTTGTCATTACAAAGTTTTATAACTGATATGTAACAAGTTTTTTTTTATTTTTTTATTGATACTGTTTACTGTGAAACTTGATAGTGAAACAATTGTTGTATTCAACCAATATTAATGCATCAACTTTCTTGTTTTGTAAAGAATATTTTATCAAAATAAAATAAGCGATTTTAAAGATAGATATGAACACCTCTGCGTGTGATTAAAATTATTTTGATATAAAGAGGTATCAGTATAAAATAGATCAACTGAAGGTTTTGATAGGTATAAACAGTCTACACTATAATAAGAATTAACAAAGCCCCTAAAATAGTTAAATTAATGAACAGTCTCAGGCAGGGCTGCAAGTAATTTTGTTTTCTTTATTGGAAAAAAAAAACAGAAATTTGTGAAAAACGTTAGAGTTTAAACGATGGATTTAACCATTAGTTAGTCAAAAGGAAATTAATCTGCACATGTCAATCCGATTAGGTATTAATTAATGAAGTTGTTTTAAGCAAAAATTCCAAAAAAATATCTTCATCCAGCTTGTCTAATCTGTATATTGGCTGGTTTTATTAGTCTAATATTTAATATTTAATTTATTTAATTTAATATTTAACTGAATATTTGGGGTTTAAATTATTGATTAATGTGTGTTATATTCTTGCTAATCGGTTAATTGTGTGGTATGTTAAACGTCAGAAATTAGTTTTTTAACAGGCCTAAAACATGGCCAACACAAGTCCACAACGTCTTTAAATTGCTTATTTGTTTGACCAACAGTCTACAACCTAAAAGTATTTGATATGTTAATTATATAAAACAGACCGAATTGACCAAAGATTTCTAAAATTGGTATGTAGGTAAGGTATAGTAGATCTGCATACAAATACATGTTGTAATGTCCAGCAGTTAGTTGTGCACAAATATTCACATATATTTTCACCACACAAACCCTTATTCGAATTACAAAATGTGTAAACAATATTGATCACGGTGGACTTTATTGAAGTAAATAAGAGTTTAGTGGGACAAAATTAGCACTAGTCTTGCGCGTGCCCTCAGGGCTCC
The DNA here is from genome assembly GCF_004354835.1 of Perca flavescens. Taxonomy (NCBI): domain Eukaryota; kingdom Metazoa; phylum Chordata; class Actinopteri; order Perciformes; family Percidae; genus Perca; species Perca flavescens. The sequence goes on along the minus strand of NC_041332.1, from coordinate 12,685,288 downwards.
TAAAATGGATTTTAGTGTTCACGTGACAGTCCCTCCCAGGCCATCACTGAGCATGCGCTCATCTCTAGCAGGTTACACGAGTTTATTTTCAGCCTTTTTCTTGGACACGATGGTCTAAATTGACCGTGGTGAAGCCCTGTGTGACTATAACAATGTTTTTCATGTACTCTTGGAGTTCAAACCTAAGAGGAAACGTCTCTGGAGCACCGAGGTTTGGCATTTAACGGTGACATGTGAAATGTTGCTGCGTGGTTTGACAGTATTTCCAGGCGGCAACGGACAGACCAAGCCAGGCTAGTTTAAGCTAGCTAGCTCGTAGCCAAGCAGCTCGGGTAGATATCGTTAGCCTTTCCGCTGGCTGAGCGTGTTGTAGTGTCGACGCAGCCTTTATCACACCTCTGCTTGTTTGTTAGCATCCGGTAATACCATCTACAAATTGTCACGTTTCACATCAGACTGCTGTTTAAATGCACACACAGGACGGCGGAGAAACTAAGCTGTTGTTAGCTAACGTTACTTCTGTGTGCTTGACATCGCTGTGAGTAAGTGGTCCCTTTAAGCTAACGACATCTACCATCAAAGACTCCCTTTGACATCAAGTCGGTTCATATTAACCAGTCAGTTAAAGCCGTGCTGACATGCAGCGCTGATACATGCTAACTGTTAGCTAGGAGCTCACGTCGCACTACACCAGTCATATTGGTTTGGCTGACATGGCAGCCAGCGGATACTCTGACCTGAGGGAGAAGCTGAAATCCATGACTCCACACAGAGACGACTTTAAAAATAAATACGTGGACGGGACGAGTAACGGCAGCAGCGGAAAAAGTCGAAAGCGCAAGTTCCGAGAGTCCGACGACGATGAATATGAGCACAGCGATGACAGCGCGGAGCACCGTGAGCAGGAGGCCAGCCGGGTGAAGAGCAGTATCCTGCAGAAGAGCATCTTCACACCGGAGGAGTGCGCCCTCATCGAGGAGAAGATCGACGACGTGGTTGCCAAAGGAGAGGCTGGACTTTACCGTGAGCACACCGTAGACCGGGCGCCCCTCCGCAACAAGTACTTCTTTGGGGAGGGTTACACGTATGGATCCCAGCTGGAGAAGCGTGGACCGGGCCAGGAGAGGCTGTACCGCAAAGGAGAAGTGGATGAGATCCCAAACTGGGTGCATGAGCTGGTGATCAAGCGTCTAGTGTCTAGTGGAGTGGTCCCAGAAGGGTTTGTCAACAGTGCAGTCATCAACGATTATCAACCGGGTGGCTGCATTGTGTCACATGTAGACCCTCTGCACATCTTTGCAAGGCCCATCGTCTCCGTCTCCTTCTTCAGTGACAGCGCGCTCTGCTTCGGCTGTCGCTTCCAGTTCAAACCGATCCGGGTGTCAGAGCCGGTGTTTGTCCTGCCTGTGAGGAGAGGGAGTGTCACAGTACTGAGGTGACTACGACTGTGTTTGCTGTCAAGCATTGATTGCGTTACTGTTTTTGTGTGTCTGCCAAGGGCTTACAGCGTCTCTCTTTCTCAGTGGCTACGCTGCTGATGACATTACACATTGCATCCGGCCCCAAGACATCAAGGAGCGGCGTGCAGTTATCATCCTTAGAAAGTGAGTCAACATACTGTCATTTAACAAATAATTATCTTGTATGAAATCTCGCTCTGATCCATGCCTTTGTACTTGTGCTCCCTCCTTTATTTGCCAGGACCAGACCAGATGCTCCTCGACTGGACTCTGACAGCCTGTTGAGCTCTTCTCCTCCTGTAAAGAGACCCCCTCCTCTGAAAGCCAAACGCTCTCATCGCAAAGCAGAGCCTGATGCTGCTCACAGGTATACACCCACACAGTAGAGGTCTTCATGGGTCCAAAACTAAAAAATACACCTGATCTGAAAGGGGGCTTAGGGCAGTTAGTGAGTTTGTTAATCTGAAAAAACAGGCCAGAGGATAGTTACACCTGATATAGTCTATATGCTTCGCATTCCACTTTCAGGGATTGCTCCGGTTCTGCAGGAAATTCCGCCGGATGCATGTATTTTCCGTTTCCTTCCGCTTTCTTTGTGTTGAAATTTTCAAGACAGCTAGCTAGACTATTTGCCAAATCTGAGTTTTCTCTCACACAACTATTTTGCAGCGGCTCTATGCAGAGTTTTGCACCAGCCGTGACAAGTCTAATTGGTTTAAAGAAATGCCATTAAACCAGAGCACGTTTTCCTCCCATCCCCAAATGCTATGTAGAGTAGCCACACCCTCCTTCAGCACGCTTTGGAGGAGGGTCTGGCAAAGCAAGACTACACCTGATATTAAGTCACTTTGCGAACATCAGAGGAGGATTAGCCCTACATTTATTTGATTTGAGATAATTTTGTTGACCTAACCGAGATACCAACTCAGAGCTCCAGCAAAAAAACCTTGAACCAGGCTGCCAATCAAATATGTTCAAGCGCGGTCGTGGTTGATCACTGCAACATGTGAACTCCATATTTCTACTGTTTACCTTGGTATTGGTGAGACAAAAGATGAGCTGTAAAATCCTTTTACAGTCCTTTCCATTACATCATAATCACTGTGCAGTGTTTTGGTGTCTGATTAAGCATTCAAAGTCATCTGTTTCTCCAGTCATACTACTTTGATCATATTTTATCTTCTCACTAAATCAGTTTAATAAATTATAAAATGCTGTAAAAAAAAAAAAAAAAAAAAGCCCGTTTTAAGTTGTTGAGAAGATCACTCTTCTCAGATCAGTCTATAAAAACTGTTTTCCCCTTGTGGTGTGACCTGGGCAGAAGAAGTAATAAACAATAAATAAAAATACATACATACAGGAACAATAAGACCAACATTTTCTCCTTAATTTTTATTTTGTGTGGATGAATGAATTAATATCATCACGAGACACAGCCATCTTTTAACCAATCGGAAGGTCAGTGGTTTGATCCCTGGCCCTGCAGTCCCATGTCGAAGTGTCCTTGGACAAGACACTGAACCCCAAATTGCTCCCGATGCTGCCCCATCAGTGTGTGAATGTTAATCTGATGAGCAGGTGCTTCGGCCACAGCGTATGAATATGTATGAATGGTTCCTGTACTATGTAAAAGCGCTTTGAGTAGTCGTCAAGAAAAGCGCAATATGAATACAGTCTATAAAACGGGCAGCAGAATTTGCTCTCTAATAATACTAAATAATGAGAATGTATCAGTGGATTCACTGAAGGGCGGAGGTAAGCGTCCCTCAAGCCCACAATGGTCCTTAATTAAGACTTCAAAGGCAATATAATTGAAAATCCAAAAGTGATGCAGCCAGTGAAAGAACAGACAACCCTCGTCTTTCTCGCTATCATAACGTTTTTAACTGACTGCTTTCTCTGCTCCCTCTCACACACCAGTAAATGTGCTGTCTGAATGAAGCCGTGAGGAACATTAACTTAAAACTAACTTAAAGTCACCTATGTCTGAAGGACAAAAAGCCATCACTTCAACAGATTGATGAAGCCAGTATTGTTGCATATTGCATGTCTGAAAAGGGCTCAAGACACACTTGTGCAAAGGAGATAGCTGAGGCTGTAACAATGTTCTATTGTGTTCCTTTTGAGCAGGTGTCATGTAAGTTGCAATAATGACACTGTGTACAATCAATCTGCATGTGATAAATGAGGATCCAAATCTGACTTGGTATCTCAATCTTTGTCCACCAGGCCGAGGGTACTAGAGATGGATAAAGAGGAGAACAGACATCCGTCACACTCCCGTCACCGTCGTCGCAGCATCAGCTCCGAGAACTACAGGAGACGTGGTCAAGCCTCCGACAAACACCGGGAGAGTTCAGGACGCAAAGTCAAAATGAGACGCCACTGAGCACTCCTCACACCTAAATATACCCATTCTTTTATGTATTTCAGTATTGTAACTTTCTATGATCATCATTTTCTCGCTCCAGTTTTAGTCTGGCACAAGGAGCCCAGTCATCATGTTGTCTGCAATTTGATTTGAGTCTGAATTGTTTGTTTCTGGCAGACTGGTGTCTTTGCTAAACACTACAGAACCTCAAGTTACTTAGTACAGTTGGGCTCTGTTGTTATATTACCTTTAATTGAAAGTTTCTTGTTTCTATGTCCATAAATACTTCAAAATGGCATGTATTTTTTGTAATGATGTACAGACTGCAAGAGCTAAAAGAAAGATGTATGTATGGACTTGTACAAAAGAAAAGCTGAGCTGTAATCTAACTTGTTATAATGTACAATATGTTTGTATAATCTTTGATTGGGGGAACTTTTATGCAGAAAGAAACATTTTTTTTTTTTTTTTTTTTTGCACCTACATTTCTGACCTTCACCTTTACTGTGCCATCCCAGATCTTTGTTCACTTCTGTGTCCCTGTTGCAGTTTTAAGTTGGAACAACAGATGTGCAGCCATGTTTTCTCTGTTATGATTTGATTCTGCTGTATGGCTCATCTTGGTGGAGGTCACAATCTGGTGCATTAACTAAACCGATGTTTTATGGAGTGATGAAAAACTCAGGCCTTGTTTTACACTCCTGTTTCAGTTTGAAGTTGTTTGTTGTAGTGACAGAGGCCACGTTATTGCTGTTCTGTATTAAATCAAAATTTCCCTCATTTAAATTGGGTGATATTTGGGTCAGACGGAACAAAAACCAACCTTACTACGTCTTGTTTAACTTGTGTCTAAACACGCGGCTGAGAAGAAACTCAATTTCCATATGTGTTTGTCCTTGAAATTTGCTGTGTAAACACAGATACATTTGTTTCTAGCTCCCAGTCAGCCATATTTGGCAGAGGTATGCATTAGTTCACCGTTAGGTTAGTCTATAATTACACATGAACAAAAATAACCTCTGTTCAGAGGAGAAATGTCTTTCTAAAAACAGAATGGGTTGTGTTCATGGTTTTCGGAACAGCTACAGTTGTGAACATGTTTGCAAAAGTTAAAAGTAATAGTCTGCAAGAGGCAAATACTGGAGCTCTCCAAACAGAACGGGACACTAACTTTGTGGACACAGGTATTTGGTTTTTAAGCTAAAAAGGTGCTGGCTGACTGAAATAAAGCTGAAATTTTCTCCACAGAGTTGGTCTGCCATTCAATAAAGTAGGGTTGTCCCTCAACCAAGCTGGCTGTTTAAGCACCAGGCCAAGGAACAACAAACTGGAGTTTGTTTTTAATACTCATGTTATTAGAGATCCATCTGGAGTCATATTCAAGATGACCTATTTTAAACGATCAAGCAAATAACTGGCCACAGTGTCAAGAGATATGTTTTTGTTTTTTTTTCTCAATTACAATATAATTTCACTCGGAATTTGGGAACCAGTGACGTGCCTAGGAAGTGTCTTTGTGAAACTAATACAGTATATTAACCCTGGCTCGTTCTAGGTTTTCTGTCTATTTTGGGCCCATATCGTCTCTAAATCACTCAGGGTCTTCACTAAACTCATCCTGAGGGGATTTCACACACCAGTTGCCTCAGTTTAGACCTCCTTTACTGAATAAGTTGTCATTCGTGTAGGCCTCCGAACAGGAAGGTACACTGTTGGTAGAGCAGTCGGGCTGTCATTAAAATGTAATGTTTTTTTGGCTTTGGAATAGTTTTATTGATTAATGTTCATTTAAGTTTCATATTAAGTGTCAATTTTCATTTTTGCCATTCAATTTCTGTATCCCCCCTAATATTTCTTTGATTGTTATATAAGTTTGTATATTATGCATCCTCTGTATTTCCAGAAAGTTATTTATAATTCAATAAAGAAAATACAAAAAATGTATCTGCTTTTAAATATTTCCAATTGTACAATCAAAGGCAACACTGATTCTAAAACAAATAACAAATTCAAAGGATCACAAATGAAAGGGGACAGCTTAACGTCAATTTGTTTTTTCTTATTTAAGTTTAATTTGATCAAATCTTGGTAGCAAATGCATACATAAATGTGTTGCTTTAACTGTGGGGTTGTCATAATTGGATAAATGGGTTTTGACTACAAAAGAAGAAAGATTAGAAGTGACAGGTTGGCAATCAAATCAATCTGCAGCATGTTTGGAAAAGAGTTTCTGAGATAAGAGGTTCAAAGATTATTCTTGACCTTGAAAAAGCTGTTGGAGTTTGGCCAGAAATTGGCAGATGGAGTTTAACTAAACTAAATTTGCTTATGAGGACTACATGATATGATCAAAAGCACTAAAACAGTCACTAAATGGCAGTGGTGGAAGAAGTATTCAAATCGTTTACTTAAGTAAAAATAGCAATACCACACCTTAAAATATAATTCACTCAAAGGAAAAGTAAAAGCCCTGCATTCAAAATGTAAGTTTAGTAAAAGTACAGAAGTATTAGGAACAAAATGAACTATCAAAAGTACAAGTACCCTTAGTGGCTGCTGTCAGTGTTATACTGTTTTATTATTGGATCACTATAATTGATGTATTAATATTTAAGACGTGCTTTAATGTTGTTGGTCTAGGTGGAGCTAAGTGTTTACTAATGAATGTACTTTTGGTTGTTTAAGCTGTAACAATGGATCCTTTCACTTTTCAAATTATGATTTGTATATATATATATATATATATATATATATATATATATATATATATATATATATATATATATATATATATATATATATATCCGAAATGTAGTGAAGTACAAATTAGCATAAAATGGAAATACTTACGAACAGAGTACTAGTATGTATCTGAAAATAGTCTTCCATAACTTAGGAACTTTCCATCACTGCTAAATGGACCTTCTAGTAGTAGTTGGTTTTCTCCGGACCTTCTCATGGGGGCGCTGCTGCACCTTAACGTTGAATGCCAACCGCAATTAAAAGAACGAAGAAGAATACAGCGGCTGTAGCTAGCTGGTTGAACTAGCTAGCTATATTTACTTTTTGCCCGTTAACGATAGAAATACGAAATACGTTTTGTATCAAAACACTAATGGTGTGGAGTCGGACTGTTATATTTCTCTCCGCACTGAGTGGTAAGTATATTTAACAGTAGTGGAGGGATAGCTGTCAGTGACTGCTAATGTAGCTAAACAGCTGGCTAGCTTCATAGCGTTATATATTTATATCTATGGGCTAGCTTTACTACTGACGCTGTTCTTCATGCTGCTAAAATGGCTATAATTAGTTGGCCGATTGGTCATGTAGGTTAGCTAAATGGACATGTATCGTGTTGTGTTACTAACTGCCTTGTCAGTAATCGTTGGTGTTACATCTGTAGATTATGGAAACACTGGAGAGGATGGCAGCAGGTGAATGATAAAGTAAATGTGTTAAGCTAAACATGTCCGCAGTACAGCCAGGAGCGTGGCATGTAATACTGCAAGATAAGCAAACACAAAAGAAAACAGTACAAACAAAGCATTTTTATGTATATGATTACGTGTTACTGTCCCATGCAGAGACGCTACCTGTCCCCTCACTTACAGTAACAACCTTTCGGTGTATGATGCTAATGTTACAAATCTGTCATTGCATTATTGAATACTAAATAATAATGCATTACTAATGAACGTCATGAGTCCTTTGTTTGACCTGATGGAAAGTACACTAACATTAAAAAGTGAAGTCTGACGTTGAAAGTGCCCCAGCAGGACTGATCGTGCTGCAGACATTTGTTGTGCTGTAACTTGACTAGGAAGGTCGTTATAAATTTGACCCAGCTGGTGGGACTCGTGGCATGTATTGGGTCTATAAATAGAGTGTGTCTCCATTCTTGGGACCCCGTATCTCTGGCAAAAAGAGACGACACGCACTTGGTTGAAATGGTTCACAGTGATGTCCTGTGGCTATTTCTGGATCTCAGGTGCCTGGAGCTAAATATGATGAGCCCAGTGTACACGTTCAAGTTTTGTACAAACTAAGCATAGGACTATATTTATGTCATGGTCACATATATATGAGCGAGCTTGAAGGATTGGTTCACAGATCTCAGATCAAATTCATATTTTGCTTCCCAGCATTAATAACCTCACCATTGGATTTAGTTTAAAGAGGCATGCACCACCGCTGCAGCTTCCTACTATCCTTCATAACAGGTTAGAAAGGCAGCTGTTCTATCAGCGTTGTCACAAAAGACATTGCACAGAAAGAAAATCAGGTGTAATTCATAACATTAATGATGGATGCATTCCATTTTGTCTCACTGTCTCAGCTGTGCTAAATGTTATTAATTACAACTGTGATTTTCCTCCTATGACAAGTCAAAAGGTCTCCTGCGAAAAAGGCCCAATATGTCTCGTGCAAACAGGAGTTTGCATGTTCTCCCTGTGCTTGCGTGGGTTTTCTCCCCCACCACTAAAAATATGTTCCCCTCCCCCTCCCTAACTAGCTGATGTGTGGTGAGCGTTCTGGCGTCTGGCGTCGTAAGGCGTTGTATGGCTGCCGTGCATCACCCAGGTGGGTGCTACACATTAGTGGTGTTAGAGAGCAGTCCCCACCCCCCCTCCCCCCAAATGCGCTTTGAGTGTCTATGATAAAGCGCTATATAAATGTAATAATAAATAATAATGTCTGATTATTCTGTGAGCTTCCTGTTTCTAAAATCAAGATTTGTCATGGTTGTTAAAGGTCTAAAATATGACTCCAAATGCACTGTGTTTAAGGCCAGTGAGAGAAAGCAGCAGAGCGGTTAGTTTCACAAAACTGAAGTTGTCAACAGAGTTATAAATGATGGGAAGATTATATTAATTAATGAGTGATGTTATTATTATTTTTTTTTTCTAGAGCCCAATATCGCACAGTTGCCTCAAGGGGATTATTATTTTTTTCTAGAGCCCAATATCGCACAGTTGCCTCAAGGGGATTTATAATCTATACAGAATGAAATAAAATAAAAATGTTCTTCATGTCAACAGCAAAATGTAATACAGTGAATCAGTGACTGTTTTAAAAATACAATTAAAGCTGCAGTGGGTAGAAAGCTAAAAAAAAAAAGATATTCCCTCATTTGGTGTTTTGGTGATGGAGAACGCAGTCTTACACGTTGGTCCAAAACCAACCTGTCCATACATGTTGACTTGGGTTGAGATCTGGTCACTCAGTCAAGTATTTACAGTATTTTAACACTCATCAAACCATCCAGTGTCCCTCGTGGCCGGTATGAAGACATTTGCATTTGTTAAGTTTCTCCATTCATTCATTCATATTTTCTGTCTCCTTTTAATTTGTCAGCTGTCAGTACATATTTTAATATTACTCTGCTGCATATCCTGTCATCTCATCTCATCTCATTGGTTATTCTGACTTCATAACATTCATGTGGAAGTTTAGCTGCATCCCATGATTTCAGGAGATAAAGTTAGAGTTTGTTTTCCCTCTACCTGACAGTCATGTCTTGTGTTATTTTCTGCTTCTCTTTTCCCAAGGCTAACCACAAAAAAGGAAGCAATGAACTTCCAGGGCAGTCGGAGGCGAGGAGAGGATGGCATCGCCATGGTGATTGACTTCCTGCTGTCTAATGCCCGGCTGATTCTGGGAGTTGGTGGGGCTGCCATGCTAGGAATTGCTACACTGGCAGTGAAACGGGTGAGTGTTTTTCAGGTTGTTAGTACCACCTCAGTGCATTGTTCATGCACTCTTCATTCATCTGTATTTGGAGAAATTCATTACTGCAGAAATTCTGACCTGGGGGAAAAAAGAGATGTAAAGCCCTGGATTCTTCATGAATCTTTAAAGGAACACGCCGACTTACGCCAATTATTGGGAATTTAGCTTATTCACCGTAACCCCCAGAGTAAGACAAGTCGATACATACCCTTCTCATCTCCGTGCGTGCTGTAACGCTGTCTGACGGTTCCAGCATTAGCTTAGCCCAGCACAGATCCTGCAGGTAACTGGTTCCAACTAGCCTACTGCTCCAAATTGTGACAAAAGTGACAAAATAACGCCAACATGTTTCTATTTACATGTTGTGATTTGTAGAGTCACAGCGTGTACAAAAAACAACGTAACATGAGACACAGCCATATTCTAACAGTAAACAAACCGGGAACTATATTCTCAGACAGGCTTGCTGCGAGCATATCACTCCGCCCAAGTACTATATTCTTCCGCCTAAGAATATAGTTCCTGGTTTGTTTACAGTTAGAAGACGGCTGTGTCTCATGTTACGTTGTTTTTTGTACACGCTGTGACTCTATAAATCACAACATGTAAATAGGAACATGTTGGCGTTATTTTGTCACTTATTCGGAGCAGTAGGATTGCTGGAACCATTCACCTGCATGTTCTGTGCTGGCCTGATGCCGCTGGAGCCGTCAGACAGCGTTACAGCACGCACGGAGATGAGAAGGGTATGTATCGACTTGGCTAACTCTGGGGGTTACGGTGAATAAGCTAAATTCCCAATAAGTCGGCGTGTTCCTTTAATGCACAAGTGCTATGCTAGCACCCAAAAAAACTATTGTGCATTGAGTTGTATTTTTAGTTGTCCACTTATAGATTGGCAGTTCATCCTCCAGCTTTTTCATTACTTGTAGCAAGTTTTGTTGAATTTCATAGCAAAACTACTCATTGTTAAGACTACAAATAGGTCTACTGCATCCCCAAGCTATGTGGTCAGTAGTCAAATCCACAAGTATGGCCTGAGTTTAGGCAGAGTATTGCTTGTTAAAATGATTGCTGTTTGACAGCTGACTTTGGAATCTAATTAACATCATTAACATCAACTCAAGCTGACAAATACGTTTAATAAATTAAATACGTTTTAAGTTGATTTTTGTTTGGTAGTGGAATAAATCTAAATCTACTGTTGCCTGGACGACAGGAAATTTGGCAAAATGCATTTGGATATATGGTCAGCAGCAGTAATGTAAAATATGTAATCTGTAGTTAATAGACTTCCTTGAGGCAGAGGCTATCTTTGTGCCTCTTCATTTTAAATTGGTCCCCCTGCGGGATACGGCAGTGGATGTACTCTGTATTTGGGCAGCGCATTATCAGTCATGCAGTGCAGCGTGTGTGACCATGAGTGTTTGTGTTAAGCTGATAGAGCGCGCAGGCCGTGCAGCCGATGATGAAAAGGTGGAGCAGAAGATGGCTGAGAGCTGGGAGGAGTTGAGTCTGGTCTCTGCTTCCCCCACACTGATCAAGAAGGGCATAAAGGGTGTGGTGATGAAACATGTTGCCAAGGCAGCCAAACAGCAGAAAGGTATGTGCTACATCTCAGCGACCAAAAGTGTTCAGGCAAATGAGACACACAGAAATATCACAAATACATTAGGGGTGGAACCTCACGATACAATATCATCACAAGACTTATGTCACAACACCATATTCTTGCGATTTTACACATTGCAATATTCTGCGACATATTGCAATTTATCACCTTTTTTCCAACTTCAAATTTTTCCCAATTTCAAATTATGTCCCGAAAAGGAAACGTTGTCAACATCTGTTTCATCTAAAAAAATAGCCTACATGTCTCTGTTTGTTAATCTCACTTCAATTGTATTGCTGCACAATGGGATTGTCAAACAGACAAACTGACCAACACATATATAATAATAGATCGATACTTGCCGTCTGTGTATCGAAACAGTATTGCCACGGAAAATATTACGATACCATGCTGTATCGATTTCTTTTTTCCCCCACCCCTAAAATACATAGATGTGTATATTCTAATCATCATTGTGGCCCTCTGATCTCTTTCTCAATCAGCTGACCTGTGCCAACAACCTCAGATGTCCTCTCTGGAGTCTAAACCAGAGTCAAAGTCCAAGAGGCTCCAGCTGTGCGTCCTCAGTTTGCAGGTACACATTTTGGCTCTGAGGTCTAAAATGCATATATTATGCATTTAGTCTTAGCGGCTGCTGTAAGAGCTTGCTCAGTGTTGGCTCATTCATTTATGCGTTTGTAACATGTTTTGTAAAGCGCAGTGCTTAGGGGACACGCATTGTTATGCACTGGTTAGGCTGCACAGAGCCCCGGGAGCCCTGCATAATCAAAATACTGTGTGCTTGTGCACTGGCTGTATAGAAGAAGTCAAACAAGCATGAAAACAGCTTTGAATTGGTGTGCAGGACATCCGCACAAGCAAAAATGTTGTGGATTTTTCTGGACGAGCTACATGAAACAATTTGGGCAGCAAACGTGAGTAGAGCAGCCGCAAATGCATGACTGGACATAAGAAGGGATTTGAAACCATGGGATTTGCCTTTTAAGAAAGTTTATGCAAATTGTATCTGTTATGAATAGTTATCATCTCACATATTCATTTTCTATTCCGCATCACTGTAGAAATACCTGAGAGAAAAAAAAAAGCATTAAATTAGATTTTTCTTGGCCAATGCTTGTATTTTAAATAACTTTTTTAAGTAAAGTAACCACAATAGAATCGGTGATGCATTTCTCTATGGCAGTATCCATTGTTTCAGATGTTTCTTTGGTCCAATCGTGTTTTGCCAAGGGTAGGGCTTAACTTGATAATGCAGTAACCACACTTGTTTTTATGATAGATTATTCACCTTTTTATTTGAAGGAGCTGATGGGAATTATATTTCTCTAAAATTATACCTCGTACGATTTTCATGTGACAAATAAAATGTATTGTTTGATTGATAATGCTTCTTAAGCAGCAGTAACAGGATACACACAGTACTGTTTTTTTTTGCTCTTTACTACTTTACCTCCTCGCAGCAACTTAACTGGCAAAGCATCATGCTGTCAGAGTTCCTAAATCTGCTTAGAGGCACAACATGACTTTGAATATTACACTACGCAAGAGGCAGCTGTATGCATTCCCAGTAGAACTGTTTTGTTAACTTCAATATTTAGAGTTATCTCGGCAACCCAGTAGTTGTGCCTCCGTGAAGGATGCACATATGTGGTCATAGTACAGTAGCTGTCTGCCTGCCTGAGCTCTGTATCACTGGAAAACTGTGTAAAATGTGTTTAGGAGCGCCTGCAGCAGTATTATCACACGAGGGCAGCACTAACTCCACATGAGGTCCAGAGGGCTCAGTCTCAAGCTCTGGACATCTGCACTGAGATCCAGGGCTTTCTGCACAGCCGTCTTCCTGACATGCCCCTGGGAGAAATGAGCCTCGGAGGTTCTCTACTGGATGACCTGCAGGTACACACACAATGTATTCTCTTTCTGGCCGCTAATACACTTGTACATAACGTGTTTTCCCCTTCAGTGACGTCGCATGGCACCGTATTAGATAAATACCACCTGGGTTTATTTCTGTGTGTGTTTAGGTGGTTAGCGCAGACCATGCCTGTCTGCTGGTGCCCCTACAGCTGGAAGCCTCTCTGTGGCGTCTCATCCCGGGAGAGGAAACGCTGCTCACACACCCGCTGCACTGGATGGTCCGCCGGGTCAATCTGGAATATTTTCCCAGAGGATGCAGCTACTGGGACAGGTGATGGCACACAGATAAAAAAAAAAAAAAAATATATATATATATATATATATATATATATATACATATACACACACACACACATACACACACACACACACAGGCCAAAAGTTTGGACACACCTTCTCACTCAATGTGTTTCTTTATTTTCATGACTATTTACATTGTAAATTCTCACTGAAGGCATCAAAACTATGACACATATGGAATTATGTACTTAACAAAAAAGTGTGAAATAACTAATTTTTTCCCCTTATTAATAAAAAAGCAAAGGGTGGCTACTTTGAAGAATCTAAAATATAAGACATGTTTTCAGTTATTTCACACTTTTTTGTTAAGTACATAATTCCATATGTGTTCATTCATAGTTTTGATGCCTTCAGTGAGAATCTACAATGTAAATAGTCATGAAAATAAAAAGGAAACACATTGAATGAGAAGATGTGTCCAAACTTTTGGCCTGTACTGTATATTTTTTAATCGTCAGGCAACCTGGACTTTTAGGTGTTTGTGTCTATATAAATAAATCAGCTCAGTTGTTGTAACTAGTTTTAATAATTTGTACTGCTAATTAGCAACAATTTTTTTTTTACTGCAAATAATGCAGAAGTGATCCTCAGGAAAATGAAAGTACCAACATCTCTTGCATGTACTGTACACTAGGGCTGCAACTAACGATCATTTAAATTTTTGTTTAATCTGCTGACTTTTAGTTTTTTTTCAATTAACCGTTTAGTCTATGCAGGGCCCATCACATCACTTTGCAAATCTCATTTGAGTGACTGTTATCAGGAAATGTTTTCATTATTTCTGCTTGAAAAATTATTGAAACAATGAATCGATTATCAATAGGGCTGCCACCTCTTAGTCGATTAGTCGACTAATCAGTCGTTTTGGTCTTAGTCGACTAAGATTTCTTTAGTCGATTAGTCATTTTTTATGCTTATTCATGCTTAATTACTCATTTCCAAGAAACTTCTGAGCACATTTATGGTAAACACAAGATTTAAAGTGGTGCTTTTGCAGGATTAATTGTGGAGAAACTCAGTTTTACAGATGGTTAATTAACTACATTTATATTGTGCTTTTCTAGTCTTAACCACCTCTCAAAGCGCACAGCTCTGTCAATTAAATCAACTAATCGATTAGTCGACAAAATCCTATAAGTGTTAGTCGACTAAGAATTTCTTTAGTCGAGGACAGCCCTAATTATCAATATACTTGCCGATTTGTTTTTCTGTCAATCGACTAATTGTTTTTGCTCCAACTAAAACTATTTTACGTTTACATTACAGATATTCACAGAAGGGATCCTTAAAAAGCCTTAATCAATACTTTTTTTTAATATATATTCACATTGAATCAGATTGAAATGTGTAATAAAAGAGGTGTCAGTGATGAAACCACGGATATCATCCAACTCAGCAGATCCATGGCTGTTTAGACTCAATCAGCTCATTGATTTTAGTTTGAAATCATCATCGAGCAGCGGTATTCAGCAGTGTAAGTGTAAAGGGTGATGCTACCTTTTACACCAGCCTTTGTAACTTACTAACATTGAAGCTGCAGTAATAGGCTAAAGGTATGTGAGGACACGTTCTCCAGGAAAATTGAGTCATCCACTAAAACCAGTCTCTTCTCGTGTCTTGTAGGTACCTGGTGGGTGGTTACCTGTCCGCAGAAGCTGTTGTGAACATGTTTAGTAAAGCTGTCATGGAAACTATAAACTGGCCGTCCATCAGCAGCACTCTGGACTGTCTCGTCAGACCTGTACTGGGAGGACCAGAGCTAAAACTGGAGATTCGGTGTGTGTCTGTTCTTTGTTGTTTTCAATATTGAGGTTCAATTACAAATGAAGCGCTTGGTTTTAGTAGGTTTTTTGCACCATTAGAGGTTACACATTGAAGTTTAGAGGGCAGTGATGACACAAATATTAATAGTCAATGGAGTCTAAAGTGGTGAATTCAGTTTCCAAAACATTTTAAAAAACTCTTTAAATTTTAGTGGTAAGCTGCTGTTCATTTGGAAACAACATTGCTGTTGATTCACCCCATTTATCTGTTGCTAAATCGTGTCCCTAATGCGTAAAGGCCTTACCCAAACCCCTTTAAATCCCCTAGGTACACAGGATGCTAAAAGAAAAACTCTCTCTCTAAAACTTTATGTTTATATGAATAATAGCTCAAAAGACTGTGTAAAAAAAAAAATATAATTGAATGCAGGTTTAAACATGCAATCCACCTGTGTGATGTTTGCGTGTGTTTTTCTCTGGTTGTAAATCTTCAGGCCTGGAAATGAGTGGGCCGAGAGCAGTGATCAGTCCCTGTTCATCTCCATGCTGCCTCTGCTGAGGGAGGGGGACGTGGTTCTGACCGCCCAGCCTGAGCTCTCCTCTCCCTGGGTCAACGCCTGGCACCTGTCTCTCTACCCGTGGGAGACTCAGCGCCTGACTCAACTCGACACCGCTGACGACGGATACCGCAGACACACACTTAAAATCCTCAAGGCTGCGTGCAGACTGAACCCTGCCCTGCGGCCGCTTCAAGCCGCCCCGCTTGCCAATCTCATCCTGCACCTCAGTGACAGTGAGAGCGACTGGTCCGAGATCAGCCTTCATGTGCGATTCCAGCAGTGCATCACAGAGCTGATTGGCTACCTCGAACAAGAGGCGTTACACAGTTACTTCAAGCCAGCTGTCAATCTGCTGAGCGGCTTGTCAGAGGACCAGGTGGACCAGATGGGCTTCATGCTCTACTGCGCTGTGTCAGAGCCTGAAATATTGCTCATATAACTGTCTGCACACACACATCTCTCAAGCTCTGACACACACACACACACACACACACACACACACACACACACACACACACACACACACACACACACACACACACACACACACACACACACACACACACACACACACACACACACACACTTCTTCCCACTGTCTATACTCTTTGGTGAGCCCCTCCGTCCGGCTTTGATGCAAAGGAACAGGGTACAGTTGGAGTGACAAAATGGCAGGCGCCATGGACTGATGTCTGAACTGGAGGAGGAGAAGCTACAGAGAGACTGCAGATGTGAAAGTGATAATCAAGCTATAATAATCACTCCGAGGAAAGGAGACGTGCCAAGGAAAGGAGCTGAGGAAGTGTTTATCAAGATGTTTGAAACAATGCCTCAGGATGTGCCTGACATAAGTGTGCATTTAAGTTTGCGTGATTATTATTTTTCACAGGGAGTCAGTGATGGTCAGCATGGTCACATACAATTCAGTATATCTATTAACATCAGAGGAAAGTTTATTGCTGAAGTGCATTCATTCTTTCTAGCCTCTACTGATAGTGTGTGCTCTGCATTATTACTTAAATCTCTTAATATATTCTAACTATGCAGAAAAACGACCTGCTGAAAACCAACAGGTTTTAATGCACTTCTTAAACCATTACGTCTCTGAATTGGACTTATTTAAAGCCGAGTATATATTTTATCATACTGGAGGTTAAAGTGTGCAGTATTTTGTTTGTCTTGTTTAGTGTTCAGTCTGTTGTTTGGGTAACAACCCTTTAGATTATGATTAAATTTGCCTAACCATTTTATGCAGTTGCTTTTAAATACCGTATGAATGTTGTGGCCATTTCTTCAGTTAAAAATTGATTTTCTGTGATTGAAGAGTGAAACTGCTAATAACAATTAAAACACTTGTTTAGATTCTCGCTCAGTTGCCTCGAAATGATTGTTTTCAAACTTGAAAACCGAGTGTCACAAAGATGTCTCAGCCCGGTGTTTCATGTTAAACTTTTTTATACAAGAATCAGAATCAGAAGATTTATTGTCATTGTACAAATGAACAATGAATGAATGAATGAACAATTTTTAGCAGCAGTTCACCCAGTAACATAAATGTGAATCTAAAAAGACAAGAAATAAATAGTAAAACAACAATCATAAAATAGAAAGAAATGTACACACTAAAAGTACTAGTTATTGCACATGGTCCGTATGTGAAGGTGTGAATGTGTGTGTGTGCATGTGTGTGTTCAGTGTGGTGATGGCTTGGGGGAAAGCAGCTGTTCCTGAGTCTATTTGTCCTGGTCCTGATTGACCTGTAGCGCCTGCCAGAGGGCAGCAGGTCAGACAGGTAGGATGGGAGCAGCCTGGGATGATTGCCTTCGCTCTGCTGAGGCAGTGGGATGAATGGATGAATGGTCCTTCAGGGAGGGGAGGGTGCAGCCGATGATCCTCTGTGCGGTGTTGCCCGATGAGGAGAGTCATGCAACTTTGTAAACGTTTTGCACTAATTTCATGCAAATGTCAATCCAAATGCTAAAATCATGTCATGTGAGAGCCAGCTGATAACTGTTACCATCCACTGATAGCCTGATAACAACAGAAATGGATGGCTGCCAACATGTGACATGGATAAATTAGTTATTGATCAATGTAATAATTCCTCCTGCATGCTGGCAGAGAAGAGATCCGTTCCTAAAGATTTCAATAAGTGATGAGGAACAAAATCTTCGGTCCTCATTCTGAAAAAATTGTGAGCTTATCCTTAAATGTGCTGAAACTTATCAGACATATGAGGCTACTTTTTGTAGTTGTATTATGCTGTTTTGATTCATTAAATCATTCCTAATTCATACATTTAGCCTTAGTGGTGCATGTTTTTTTTTTTTACTGTTAACTTTTACTGGTTTATATGTGAATACAGTTCAACAGCACCACAAACTACATCCTCCAAAATTATCATACAGTTAAATCCACTTCAACTAACACTTTGTAACCAGTAGTGGGATGTAACTAAGTATATTTATTAAAGAACTACATTTTTGAGGTGGTCTACTTGTAGTTTACCTTAGTATATTTATACTTCTACGCCACAACATTTTGGAGGCAACTATTGTACTTTTTACTCTACTACATTTATATGATAACTTTAGTAATACAAAATATATTGGTGATCAAATTATAAAACATTATTAAGCTACCCAGCAGTATATTATGTAATACATTTTTTTTATTTTTTTTTATTTGGAAATAAAAAATTAGCTCCACCTTTTACTGGCTGCAATATTAAAGTGATGTACACATTAATGCATCAAACATTATTAATAACATAATAACCATTATTCTAAAATGGGCCGTTCTGTATAATGGAGTAGCCTACTTCTACTTTTGGTACTTTAAGTATATTATGATGCTTAGCTAGTACTTTTGTAATTTCAGTGAAGTATCTTTTGAATGCAGGACTAATTTTAGCGGATTTAAAAAAAAAAAGAATAGGTTTTACTTTGAAACTGGTGACCGGAAGTCTTCGTCATCGTCTTTGACTTGACTCTTGACCTCAGCCTGGTTTTACGTGAAGCGCCGCTTCAGTGTAGACCGGCACCGGCACGTCCCCGGTCCCCGGCGTCTGTCACATGGCTAAATATGGGTGTAGAGAGTTCAGTTTGCCGGTCAAATACATGACACCGAAATGCAAGTCGTTTTAGCCCGAACATTAGCTCTCTAATTACTAGAAAGAGGAACACAAATCCCGGGAAAAAAAGGTACCTAACCTTGTGACTGCCGCCCGCAGGAAAGTTTCGCTTCTCCGTTAAGTTTTCTCTGGCGTCTGTTCCTGAAAACGCCGCTTGTTTTCGTGACTGTCGTGAAGCGCACAGGATACTTGAAGTTGTAATTTAGTACAGCTTTCGCTTTGTGGTTGAAAGACAACTGCGCAACAAGTATTTAACTATCGGCTGCTGCTGTTGTTGTGGCGTCCCGTGTGAACAGCTGACTCACCGAGTGAAGGCCGGGTCGCACCGGGACACAGATCTATGTTTGATCCCCAGGTTCAGCCCCGCTGAGTAGATCCTCCATGGGTCCACCGCTCACGGTCTGAAGATGATCGGGTCACCGGACCTGCTGGCCTTCACCGCCACTGAGGGGTTTGGGGAACGAGAGGAGGACGAGGGTCTACCTGAAGAGCTCTCTGTCCCCCTTTCGCCTCCATCCAACCCCTGGACCACCTCAGCCCAGTTTCACAGAGACTTTATACTGGTGGCGGAATTTTCAGAGCAGGTGTGTGTTTTTAGTTTGGATAATAAGCTGGACCTGTTGTGATACTGGTCGGCTATAGTGTTGGGAATCATTAAAATGACTTACTCGTTTTATAGTTTTATGATGGAGGCTAGTTATCTTGGAAGGACAACAGTGGAAATAAGATTTAGAGCTTCATATTCGGATATGTAGGACAATAGAATAAGGTGTGCAGTGTCATAGTTCTGTAGTGCAGCCTTCTAGGATTCAATGATGATACACATTAATTATTTTGGCCAAACAACATTCACATATGAATTACTCTGTTTCATAATTGAAATTCATAAAAAAATGAAGCTCGGAATATTGATATTAACTTATATCTTTACTTTTGTTTGTTTGTTTGCATTCTCCTCCACAAAAGTAATAGTGCAGCTCAGTTTCTGTCACGGTAATGGTGTCGCAACTAATAGTGACTTGAAAATGTATTCAGGAAGTCTCAGTGAGATTACGATCTCTTATGAGAAAGAAGAAGACATACTTTAATAACTCTGTTGTTGTTGCACATTACACACAGGCCCGGAAACCACACACATACACAAACAGGACCCTATACATGCACTAATGAATAGATGTCCGAGTGTGAGAGATTATAAGAGGCAAGAGAGGCCTGAGAACAAACTACATATACTCTTTAAAACAATAACAAAACTAATCATAATATTAGCAGCTAAAACTTTAGGTATCTGGGAGGAATGAGTGTCTCTACAAAGTTAGGGCCATAGCACTGGAACCAGTTCTTTCCCAGTTCAGAATTGGTACTAGGAACATTTAAACTTGTGAAAGTACAGTAATGGTGATGTCTTCTAGATGTCAGTGACAACCAAACAAATCAAATAATGATGATAGATGATAGAATACTTTATTACTCCCAGTGTGAAATTGTTGCACTACAACAGCCAAGTCACACATGAATCACACAACAAACCACTTTAAAGATTATAGAAACTGAGCTAAAACTAAAAACTAGGACCAATCGGTCACTTTGAAAATACACAACAATATTGCCTGGTACATGGTTAGTGCAAGTCTAGTACATCCTGTCTGTATATCGATAAAAATAAAATGTATATTATGTTATATATTTTTTTATCAATCAATTAATAATTTTAGACTAGCCTACATTGAATTTTAGAAAAAGTTCCTAGCACCCAAGATTTTTAATAAGTTTTTTTTTAATTTACAATTCTATCCATTTATATTATATTTCCAGGTGGGGCCCAAGCCTGTGCTGACAATACCGGACGACCCCAGAGTCATCGGATCATTTGACCTCAACCACTTCTCTGTTCGCATCATGTCTGTGGACTACCAGGCGTCCGGCCCCAGCAACACTCCTCCTGCGTCCCCCGGCCCCCGCCTCAACTTCAACGAGGACTCCAAAGTGGTTCTGGGAGATTCGGCGGAGGACGCGTTTGCCTACGTTCACCACATGACCCTGTATGACCTGGAGGCTCGGGGCATGGTGCGTCCCTTCTGCATGGCGTACGTGTGTTCGGACCAGAAGAAGCTGATGGAGAACTTCTCCGAGCTGTCGACGTGCTTCTCTCAGGCCTCCGACAGCCTCAAGACGGGAAACAGACAAGCATTTTCTATGGAGCTACAGAGAAAATTACAGGAGCTTGCGTAAGATCAGGATGTACTTTGATGAAATTACCAATATACATGTGTTTATGTATTAGTGCCTGGCTGATACATCAGCAGCCAACCCTGGCTACTTGGCCAATATTAGCTTATTACAGATATATCAATATTGGCCTATATGTTCTCAATAAGAAACAAGGACATTTCAGTACAGAAATGCCTAAACTAATATTAGCCCATATATCATTATTGATATATGGGCCCCATCTCTGATATTGGCCTTGGTATTGGTTGGGCTCTACTACATATTTACAGCAGTGGACACCAATGACACACACACACACACACACACATACACACACATGATTTCACTTATTTAGACAGATTAGACCTCTTCAAAGAACTCTTGGTGTGTAGTGTACAGACTCACTTGTTTACCTGTTTACGACGGACAAATTCAAACTTTATCATTCTTAAGGTACAGTCAAATGACAATTTTGCGTGCATTTCCTGTTTTGGTGCAATCTACTCATAGACAGTATATGAATCTACTAGCCTAGAAATCTAGACTCCCCCTAGTGGCAGCAAATTTATTTTGTAGCCAGGGGGGTCTAGGCACTCTCCATTGGCTTGCGAGCTGGAAAAACCAAACTCTGGTCAGGCCAATCACATCGTGTATAGAGTCGGTGGGCGGGGCTTATGGCTGCTGCTGCTGGGAACGGTGGTCTTCTGGAAGACTTGGAGTTGAGCTTTTCTTTGAGAAAAGAACAAAGAACGGCACTGAAATCATTCTTAAAAAAGGAAGATGTGTTCGGAGTTTTGCCGATCGGATACGGCAAAAGTTTAATCTATCAGCTAGCTTCGCTACCTTCTTCGTTGCTCTGCCTGGTTGTAGAGCTATCCTATTATGTGCAGAAGGAATTTGAAAGACAACCGTTTATGGAGGTGTTTATGGTGTATGGTGAGTTCCCAGACCCAACATCTTGATGTGGGTCTGGCTTGTCAGGCTACAATCTACAGTACATCTGGCTTATTCTGCAGACTCTCAGATCAGAGTTCACATTTGTTCTGACTGGACTGTGCACTGTTTGGAAATGTAGAAATATTTGTTTTTAGCTTGGTTCATCACAATATTTAGTACATTATCACACTACCAGACTGTAAAATGCAGCTCTCCTACACAGTAGGATGGAAACATAATGTGCCGGTACCTTTTTAGCAGAGGTCTAATTAGCCAGATTAAGTGAAAACACTTTGCTATTTTGGGAGTATGTGAGGTCACCTGATTGCATGTACCAAATAGAATGATGAATGTGTAATTTGTCCCACACAAACAGATGCAGCAGAGCTCACAGGTGAGCGATGGTTATGTAAATCAAGTTTAGTCTACTCTGTACACACCCACATTGCTCTGAGCAGAAGTTTAAGACCCCCTGAAAATCTTGCCTGGCCTTCAGTGGGTTTAACTTCTCCCTTGCTGCAGTGATGTACAGATGTACGCCAGGACCCCTGTGGGGTGTGGGTACAGGTTCCTCTCTAAGTAACCGACTAAATGAACTCTCTGTGACTCTGTTTCAGGTACAGGCGCTTGACTCTGCTACAGGAGACCGAACTTCAGAGGCCGACGAATGGCTTCACAGAGGAGGGAGAAGCAGCAGGGGAGCTTGAAGCTGTAGAGCGTTCAATCTTAATTCATAGAGACCTCCTCCGCCAGGTCACTTCCTACCCAAACAGGAAGCTCAAACAGCCTGACTTTCTGCCTTACGACCCAACTGACTCCCTCGCTGATCCGACCTCCTTACTACCTCCCGAGCCCTGCCCCCCCCTCTCCACCTCCTGCAGGTCTGAGCGACGTCTGAAGCCTCTGCACGAGCTTTGCAACGACTACTTCCTGTCGCTGACCAAGGAGCAGCTCGCTGACACAGAGCGCCGCCTGCGTGGCGACAGGAGTGCGTTGCGGACAGCTTGTGCCACGCGGTCGTTGTCCAGGAGGCTCACGCTCACCAACTTCCTGTTCGAGCTGTGGAGCCCAGAGGACGGAGATGAGGAGGAGAGCCAGAGCGCCGAGGCGGAGCTGCAGAGGACGGCAGGAAGTAAGAGCGGCCTGGAGATGTTCCAGTCAGAACCGATGAGCCTGGAGTCCTTCTTCTCCTGCGTGGAGGAGATTCCCATCCAACTGGAGGCAGGAGAAGCTGGGACAGTGACCCCTGACCCCAACGTTGCCCCGGAGATGACAGGAAGCATCAGCAGCGGCGACAGCATTGAAGTGCTCGGGACTGAGAAGTCTTATCGGACGCAGCGTGGCGTCGCTGGATCTGACAGCAGAGGTATGAAACAATCAGTTGATTATTAAAATTCAATATCTTTGTTTTATTGGACTGAAGGTGTCAATTTATAGAGTTTTCACCTTAGGCTCTGGGATATGGTGTCATTTTCTGCACATTTTACACACTAACAATTAATCCCCCCAAAAAATTAACATTTTAAATAATAAATTACATCCATTTTCTGAAAACAGAAATAGCGAAATCAACCGTTAGAGCTGGTAATGTCAGTCTTTATTAGCTAAATACAGCACAGTGCTGACACGATTAGTTGATTATTACATTGACAGAAAAGCATCCAACTACATTTTTGGTAATCAATTAAAGGTGCCCTGCCATACAAAACCGTTTTGTACTTGCATTTTTTTAAATATGTTTTGTCCATATGTGTTTGTGTTATGTGGTGAATGTGAAGATGAACTGCTCCCTCCTCTGTCAGCTCTAGTCACTGAAAAGAAATAAGCAGAGAAATCAGGCCAATTACAAAAGCTGGTCACTCTGACATCATATTGCCTGAGCTCATTACTATTCATTAGCTCACCCAGTTGGGCTGGGTAAAGGATTCTGACAGCCAGGCTCTCCTTGGCTAGCTGTTAGCCAATCAGATTCAAACAGCTTAGCTTGTTGAATATTAATGAGAACTGGCAGAAATCGAGCTGAGTCTTCCTGTAGGCTTTCTATACCACGCTAGAATGGCTTGAAACAAGATAACCAAGGCATATTTTTCCACAAAGAATGTTACAGAGTCCATGGTAGAACTTCAGACATTACCACAAAGTAATTAAATACGTGTGGCAGGGCACCTTTAATAACTTAAGTCATTTATCAAGCAGAAATGTTGAACATTTGCTGGTTCCAGCTCCTCGAATTTTACAATTTTCTTTTTTTTTCTGTGTAAATTTGGTAAATCTGTTGCTTTTGTACTTTGAAGATGTCTCTCTGGACTCTGGGAAGTTGTGATGGGAGTTTTTCTCTCTTTTGACATTTTATAGATCCAACGATTAACTAATTGATAATAATAAAACATATTCCAGTATATTGCCCTCAGACGTGCCTCTCTCTGACAACCGGACCAGCTGACACAGTTCACTCTCTTCAACAGAAACTCCCGTTGGGATGACGGACACCTCTTGCAGGCGAGCCACAGGAGATTCAGGCGCCAGGCATGTGAGAGCGTACGCCAGACGAGCCAACAGCGAGGACAGCATCGAGGTACTGAGTACCACCGAGTCCATCTTTCCTGACGACCTCACCGCCATCACAGAGGAAGAAGCAGAGCACCAACTGCTGAGTAACGGCGTCGAGAATGGGAAGGCGATGCTGACAGAGAGTGAATCTGACGATGCCCTCAAGGAGAGGAAGACATCGAATGCAACTACTTTAGTAAATCAGGATGAAAACAAAGAGCCTGTTGGGGAAGATGGCAGTATCGTTGACAGAGAAGAAACCTTAAAGCAAACAGCTGTTAATGGTGAGATTAAAATCAAAGAGGAGCAGATCGTTGAATGTTTGAAGAGCAGTAAAGTCCATGATGACAACAGTCCTGAGAAGACGTCCAAACTACTGCAAGGTAAAACATCTGCTACAATGTTCATGTCTTAAGCCCCATTTAAACAAGATATAACCTTTGTGTTGTCTTCCCGTCGACCAGGAAACTTTCAGTTTTTCTGGGTCAAAATTTAAATTTTTTTGTAAAAAAAACAAAATTCTGCACTTTTTGACGTTTTTTTTTCACATTTTTGAATCTTTTCTTGACTTTTTTGTCACTTTTTTCAGCATTCTTTTATAGTTTTTTGTTTCAAATGCTATAAAATTGAAAAAAAAAAAAAAAAATTCAATGAAAGTAGTGAACTGATCATTTATTTTACTATAGAAGCTTTTTGAAAATGGGTCAAATTTGACCCGAGGAAAACAGGAGGGTTAAGGCTACGTGCACACTTATTCAGCTAATTTAGAAAATCTGTTTACATGTGAAAACACCTTACGTCCACACTTTCATTTACAGTGTTTTAAGAAAATATAAGGCCGTTTCCACCGGTCCACTCTGCTCCTGGTTAGACCATTTTCAGTGAAATTCTGTTTTGAAGTGTTCAGTTTTAAACAAGCGGAGGAGAAGAAAGATTGAAATGTAATGTTATCATCTTAAGGTGTCGGTATGCTTTTTCAGAAGTGCTTGGCGGTTGAAGCTCAATAACAATATACACGTCATTTATTCCATGCAGTAAGTTACTCATTACTTTTCTTTTATTACAGATACGTAATATGTCTGCAGTTATATTTTATCAAAGGTTAACTCAATTTATTACAACTTGAGTTTTTGTTATTTTTACTTAAGATAAGATAAGCCTTTATTGTCTCCTATAGGAGAAATTTGTCTTGGGCATTCGAGAGAAACGAAATGGCGACACATCGCAGCATAAACACACAATAAAACATATAGTGAACCTACATAGAAACCTAATCATACATTATCTCATCCAATGAACATCTAATAAACCACACAGAAGAACAGAAGAGAACCCACAACACATCCTCCACCTCGTATTGCACTTAATTTTGATAATAATTGCACATTTCCTGTTAACTCACGCTGTGGTCAATAACTTCTGTATTGCACAATGCCCAATTGCACACACACACCTTATCTCATATTATTCATTCATTTGATTGAAAGCGGCGCAAATGAGAATGTATACCTGTTAAGCTTGCAGTTTTGGTAACCTGTACCTTGCAGTTATAGCAGTTAAGATACTCTGCAAATTAATAGCTAACATCTGGGAACACGGCAAAGTCTGGTGGTGCAGGTTATGAACTAGTCAAATGATCTAAACACTTCATTTGGAGGTGAAACCGAAATATTTATAATGTTGATCGAGAGAAGTCTTGTCAGTCGGTCTGCAACCTCTGATGGATGTTTACAACCAACAGTTTACTGCTTGCCTTGGTTTTCTCGTGGTTTAAAACCTGTCTGAGCCTCTGACTGCTCATGTTTCTTTCCCCCTTGGACTTCTCTTTAGTCGGTGGTACAAAGTTAATATTATTACTGATTGGAATGAGGGACACAACGACTAAAATAACTACTAGAAATATCCTTTAACATGTAATACGACTGTGTTGTGTTAGTTGAAGAAGCAGTGGAGTCGACGCCTCAGTGGTCTGAAGTCCGTCAGAAAGTCCAGCCGGTGCCCGAGCTTCATGTCCACTTGGCCCCTCCTGTTGCCGTGGCGGAGGCTGACTGCTGGTCTCCGCCCTGCGGTCCTCTCCGGCTGCCGAGCGTCGACGAGGCGTCCGACTGCACCAGCTTCACCGGCTCCTCGGACCCGCCCTCTCCCACCCAAAACGTCCACAGCAACAGCCGCTCGAAACCGAGGAGGAGACGGAAGGCTGGACTCAGAGCCCTCAGGTTCCTCAAGCAGAACTCCTTCTCCCAGCATGCCGTGTTTTGTCTCCTGAGCGGCCGGCCGCTGGTCGTCATCGGAGGAGACGAGAGTTTGGTCACAAAGCTGCTGGACGCTCTGAGTCTCTTCCTGCCGTCCCCTGGTCCTGATGGAAACGCCGTGATGCCGTGTTTGACCACGCCGCTCCAGCTGACCGACCTGCTCACCTGGAGACTGATAGGAATACACCGGTACAGTCACAGGCAACCGTTAGAAAACATTTAGTTATTTTATATTGTTTAATGTGTTCTCCCTTTCATCCCCTCATTACTGTTTTTATGTTGAGATGCCCTGTCATCTTCAGAATCAGTGTTATTGGCCAAGTATACTTACATACATGAGGAATTTGACTTTGGTAGGTGTTAACTCTAGTCTGGCTATCACCAGACCAAGCTCAATCTTTAAATATTGACCATTAGTCTGGGGAGTCTGCTCTGTATTTTCTACTGCACAAGAGGCGCTATTGGATAGTCCTTCAACCAATCAGACCAACGATGCGGGTGATGTAGCAGCGACAGCGGCATCAACGGGTTGCTCCGCTCGGGTGGCCGCTATGTTGAATGTAAACGAGAAGCTGCTTGGTCGCTTCTCCATCGTCATCGTGTTAAACCCGCCAATGTCGCCGTTTGTGATTGGTCCCCGCAAAATTGTAACGGAAGCAGGATAGATAAACGTACAGGTTTCCAGGCTAAGCTGCAGGGCGAAATCAAATCGCCGGCAGATCGGGCTGGGTTTACCCAGTCTGTTAACTCTCTATACATTCAACAGATCAACAAGTAGTAGTAAACATTCAGTGGACAAATAGTAATATAGACACATACTGTACAATAGAGACAACAATATACACATTAGGAACATATCAACATAATATACAAAAATACAAATAAGACATAATATCAAGACACTGTTTGCCAACATGTTCACCATTTCAGCTTTATAAGGTGATGTATGTCAGTGTAGTGTTTACATCGTGTTGGTTAAAAAATCAGTTATTGCTGCTCTAAATGTATTATTCTACCTAATTGTGCATAGCCCAAATGGAGCACAAAGTTTCCTACACAAAAAAAATGTCCCCTTGTCCGATACTCTTGGCGTCTTCTAATGCATAATGCAGAAAAATATCTGTTTTGAGACAAAGTTAAGAACGAATGAACTCTGCTCCGTTACATTCTCTCCTTTTCCTTTTTGACCAGATCGTCCTCCAGCTCCTCAGCCAGCATTCTTCACTCTCTGACTCGCTACAGTCGTTATTTGGCCCTGTTGGATCTGGACCAGAGGACGCTGCGCTGTCCGTCATACTCCGGCTCGCTCATCGGCAGACTGGCTGTCCCTTACGCCCGCATTAGCAGAGGCATCACCTACCTGCTGCACCTGGAGAGCTGCCTGACTGCACTGGCCAACCAGGCTCTGCTGTACACGTTTAGTCCTGCGTTACAACATCCAACCGCTGCTGGAGGCAACAATGGCACAGAGGGAGCGGACTTCCTGGTCACGCGAGGGATCTGTAGCAGTGAGTGCGATTTGAGAGTGATGCATTTCCTGTGCGACCTCATCAAACAGCGCCACACAGGGCGTGGACCACCGGTTTTAAGATTCTCTTACAACTCAATGCACCTGCACAGAAATACATATGCAGCCTAAACACTGGATGGACAAAAACAGTTGACTAGTCATGAAGATAGTGTGTAATATTACCTCCAACCAACAACACTGGTTTCTCATTAGGGTTTCTGGTTTGTCATCGTTTTTGACTGATGCAGACTGGCGTCATCTGCCACTGAAGAATCACACTTATGTTTTTATTTGCAGTGTTAAATGTGTGTTTGCATGATTTTTACTCCATGATGTATCTCTGGATTACTGGACACATGCACTAGTGCCTCACTGGCACCAAAGACTTTTACAGGCTGGCAGCCTCAGCAGATGAAGTACTTTTTTTTTTTTTTTTTTTTTATTGGAGTATGTTACTGTTATAGGTATTACCGAATCACATGTCATTTAAGAGAATTGAGCCACATATGAACACTGTTTAATCCAAACAGGCTACTGATCTGAGATGACTGAGATGTTAAACCAGCATGCTATTGTTGCTTGTAGTTTTTGTTTCTCACTGATCCAGAACTACACAGAATGGTAATTATTTACTTTTATAAACTTCATTGAATGTAACTATGTCTGTTGCTCTGTCAGTTTAGCTGCAGTATAGAAAGGAGGGGGAGCCAATGCCCTAAAATGTCAAACTTCTCCTTGAAGTTGTCTGAAAAGAGTATCTTCTATATCATTTTAAAAATCAACCTAGACTTTAAATGAGCTACACGTTACATTATGTTCGGCTCATATTATACTTGCCATATTTGATGGTTTTGTAACATTCACAATCTAAGCTGCAGAAATTGCAGTTGTACCACACAGACAAAGTGTACTGCAGGTTTAAAGTACACTTATTCCAGAACTTTCAACTGCATAACACGTTTTCATCAGGGTATGGAGTTTATTCACTTGTCATGGAGACGGCTCAGCTGTTGTGACAACTTCATGCCAAGTGAGTTAACTCCACTGCTAAAGACATGACATGCAGTTGAAAGCTCTGGAAAAAGAGTGTACCTTGAGTTGAGATTAGTTTTGTCAAATTTTTAAATGGATTCTTAAATGACCTGGCAGGAGCCAGTGTAATCAAACTAAACTGGAGTCATTGCAGCTAAAGGCTTGTTAAGTCTGGCAGCAGAGTTTTCAAGAAGGTAGAAGTAGTTTATTGAAAACAACCTAAAAGAAAATGGATTGTTGTAATGTAATTAATGAACATTATAGAACCTATTAATTAGACGTAGTGATTTGTTCACTCTAAATTGCAGCTGATGCCAGAACAACAGCCTCCGTGTGTTTAACACTGTACTTTTACATTTGTTATTTTATTGATGCAAATATGAGCCGAGTTTAGCGTGTGTATATTAACTCTGGAAATAAAACCATATATTTTACCCTGAGCTTCCAAATTAAATATAAACAATAATTCAGCAACCAACACTTCATTTTCCTTTTCTATAATTTAGCCAAGTGGTTCATAAAAATTAAATTCCATGTTTACCAATATTACATAACAAAAATTCCATTTATTTACCAACATAACATGATTGCCTCTTATAAACATTTGTAATCCAGGAATTCATCTCAAAAAAGAAAGATCTCACAGTGCAGAAGTAAACTTGTATGCAGTTCAGCATACTGAACTGATGAAGTCGTTAAAGAAAATTAAGCGACATAAAGTGTCTCTAGAACGGTAAATGCTGAAGAACGAGGATATGTTTGAAGTCCCTTGTCTTTCATTCTGATGTCTGAATAAAAATTCAGACACACATTCATCTGCTGCTCTGCTCTCGACTCGGCTCAGTCTGGAGGAGAGGGGGCTGCGAACTCGGTGTTTGACAGGCACATCAGCGGGGAACCAGACCCAGCTGCAACCACCTGAAGGACAAAGAAATATTAATTTAAAAAAAACACGTCAGCTGTTGTTTGATAGGAGGTGTTTGATTTAATGTACACCTGAGAAGTAAAACCTACAGTTGGGTTCAGTTTGGATGTTACCAAATGTGTAAATGGTATTTGTAACCACTGATCAGGCCTGAGGGGAGACAAAAATATGACTCATCTCCTCTGACTATTTTAAACTCTATTAGTACTAGTGCTGAAAGGATTAGTCAATCAATTAGTTGACACGGAATATAAATAGAAAGCAATTAGGATTCATTGATTAATTTAAATTAAAGTGCCCATATTATGGAAAAATTTGGGATTTTGGGTGTTATTATTATTGTGTCTCTGGTGCTTCCACACACATACAAACTCAAAAAAAAAAAAAAAAATACATCCATGCTGTTTTGAGTGAGATACAGTTTCTGAATGTATCCTGCCATCAGTCTCCGGGTGAGCCGGTCAAAATCTGCACCGCTTTCTACTTCAGTAGCCGAGACGAGGTGGCTAACGCTAGCATGCTAGCTCGTTTTCAATGGCAAAACACTACTACAACAATGCTTCACCATAATCTACTTCCATGTGCCTGTTCTGCAGGTATTCCACGCAAAGTTGGAAGTGTGCCCTCGTTTCGAAGAAGTCTCTCGGCTAATCCTGCCTTGTACTAACTGAAGTTGGAGAAACAAACAGCTAGCTGATGTGATCCTTACCTAGCTACTGCCCATGTGCGCCTCCCAACAAAGATGGAACAGAAGTGAGATGTCTCACTCTGTAGCTAAAACAGAGAGCTCAACACACAGGGTGAAAAGAGGATCTGCAGCAATGTGCAGTACAACAAAAAGATGGTGTTTTTTGAAAATTAAATCATGTAAACCTATTCTGCTATAACCTCTAAATACAATTATGAACCTGAAAATGAGCATAATATGAGCACTTTAAATAGCCAAATTTGTTCTAACTTCTCACATTTGCGATGCACTGATCGAATACGATCAATAGGATCAGCACCGAGACTGTAGTTATTAAACACATAATTTATAGGCCAGATGTGACTGATCCACATTAAATAACATTTATTAGTTATTTCTTGTTCTTGTCTTGTTTTGTCAACAGTGTGGTTTCATAATAGCCTAGAAATCTAGACGCACCCTAGCGGCAGCAAATGTAATTTGCAGCCCGGTTCAGTCTAGCAACTCTCTGTTGGCTTGTGAGCTGGAAAAACCAAACTTAACATAATGACGGCAGAGTTGCGACGGTTCCGTGTGAATTCCCCGCTACTTGAAAACAAAGACGATGGCTGCCGCTGCTGGCGAACAGCGGCCTTTCAAATCGGCTTTGGCCGCGACTCTGGAAGACTTGGAGTTCAGCTTTTCTTTGAGAAAAGAACAAAGAACGGCACTGAAGTCATTCTTAAAAAAAGGAAAATGTGTTCGGAGTTTTGCCGACCGGATACGGCAAAAGTTTAATCTATCAACTAGCGTTGCTCTGGTTGGCTATGAGTGCAGGGGGAATTCGAAAGACAACCGTTTATCCCGCCCCTCGGATTGAGCCCTGCCAATGGTGAGTTCCCAGACCCAACATCTTGATGTGGGTCTGGCTGGTCAGGCTAGTTTCATAAACCTTCAAGAACCATATTTAAATAAATATTCCAAACAATCTTGGGAGTATGAACAAGCTATTTCACTGCTCCATATCCCCCAATAACATCAATACGGGTTTAATAAATTGGTATCTGTAGAATAAAAAGGAGTAATCAGTGCTCAGTAAATGGCTCATGCACAATGGTGTTAAAGGTAGCCGGTGGAGTTTTTCTATGGAGCAATGTGAAGCAGATGTGAAGCGCATGCAAGCAAACAGGCATCCCCTTGGTTTAACACTGTGCCCCTGATAGACAGCTGGTGGCACTAACGGGCCATAAAATTGAGCAATACAAGGCAGGGAGTAAGACGACTATTATCTGTCGTAAACGGCACACGTTGAATAAATAAAAAATGCACTTGACACACATTCACATGATGTGTTTAAGTGGACGAAAGTGAAAGCTCCGTGGGGTGCCTTTAAAAAGGAAAATAGATATGACCCACCGCTAATAAGAAAAAGACACTGCAGACTTTTCCTGTAAAAGTGGATTCTGATATAAACAAAAAAAACAAAAACAGGAGGAACAGCTGATGAGAGTTGTGCAACTTACAGCTGACACTGTTACAGGGCCTTCACTTGTGAAGAGTTGAGGAGAACATCCACTGGCCTGCCTACAGGAGGAGGAGATACAGAAAGTTAAATCAGCAGCACAACATTCAGCACCCATCATGAAGGATCGCCACGTGAGACAGAGAAACTTACAGTAGGTGCTGATCACCACATCAGGAGAGGACATGCAAAACAAGGCAGATCAGACAGATCAGATCCACAGCCGTTAGCCAACTGTTATCATCCAGTTTAAGTAGTATACAAGAGAAAACCTAATCTGAACTTCACTGCCTCAAAAGGGTTGTCTTGATTCTGTTGTAGCAAGTTATTAATTAAATATGACTCACTGGTCCCAGTACTCTGTTGAAGATGACTGAGTGGGAACAATGGCGCGAAGAAAGCTTAACCAATGTTCCCCATCTGACGGAGACAGAGAAACAAAGACAAGCCATGTTTGGTTCCTGCCACAAGGCGAGCCGTTTCATCTTCATTCACAAATACAGTAATGAGTTACTGACCACTATGGGCACTGGAGAGAAATGTACTGATGAGCGCGTCCTTGTGTTTGTATCTTGTGTTTCATGGGCACGTGCATGAGGACGCACATTCAATTCAATTTTGTTTGAAACTTGTGAAACATAAATTAGCAGTTATCTTGAGAAAGCCAGGGAGAAGAGAAAAAAAGGCTTTTACTGAGATGATTTGTAGATGATGATTTGTTGTTTTTATATGTCTTTTTATTTCATTCTAAATAAACTAACTATAGTGTCGTGTCATATCATAAAGGGAGTTATCTCAGGACACTTTACAGATTCAAATAATTTCACAAAGACCCAACAATTATCCGATCAACTCCTTTGATCATTGATAATCACTAAATTCTTTAATTAAGACAAATGCCAAAAGTTCAATGGCTACAGCTTTGGTTCTGATTCTAATTTGAATACTTTAAGTCTTCTATAATTATCTTATAATAATGATCTTTGGGTTTTGGACTTTTGACCAGATAAAACATTTGAAGACATTACCTCGGACCCATGTTATCACTATTCTCGGACATTGAGAAAATTACGATTGAGAAAATAAATGATAATGAAAATAATTGTTAGCTCTATTTCAATATAAGATGAAAATTATAAAAAAAAAAAAATAGCTTGAGTAGGGATTGTGTTTTTTTCAGCTGCATCATTCTGCTGGATTTGTTGTACAAATACTCAGTCCACTCACAATTATACAGTGAAGGGACTTCCCTCACTATGAATTTGACAATTGAGTACAGACTCCGGCTACACAGAGAACTTTAACCTGACAAGTTGAATTGTTATTGTGTCAAAATTATAAATTATTGGACTCAGTCCCAGATTCTGCCGTCGTACTGGCGGTCTCGGACACTTTTGCACGACCTGACTAAGACTTTTGATTGAGTACTGAAGCTTTTAGGGCAGTGATGCTGGCTGTGCCACAGACGTGAGGGGCTGCAAGTCGCTGCAGTTCCTACATGTTGCCACTAGATGTGACTAAATGGTGCAAATAACTTGTAAGTTATTTCAGTTGAGGAGAACCAAAGACATTTTTGCATTAAAGTGCTCATATTATGCTTTTAGGCTTTTTCCCTTTCCTTTATTGTGTTATATATCTTTTTTGTGCATGTTATAGGTTTACAAAGTGAAAAAGCCCAAAGTCCACCCCAAAGGGACTTCCCATCTCCAACAGAAAACACTGTTCACAAACTGCTCCAAACAGCTCTATTGTAGTCCAGCTTTTACTTCAGAGACAAACGTGCGTCACTTTGTAACACACGTTATAATGCTCGCCTAGCTGCTAGCGTGGCACGCCCTCATACTCTGCTTCTGACTGGCTAGTAGTCCTTCCCTAGCTACTGCACATGTGCGACTCCCAACAAAGATGGAACAGAAGTGAGATGTCTCACTCTGTAGCTAAAACAGAGAGCTCAACACACAGGGTGAAAGGAGAAGCTGCAGCAATGTGCAGTACAACAAAAATATGGTGTTTTTTGAAAATTAAAACATGTAAACCTATTCTGATATAACCTCTAAATACAATTATGAACCTGAAAATGAGCATAATATGAGCACTTTAAATAAATAATAAATCACTAATAGATTCTGTCTATTTTTGTACAATTCAACCCCAAAATATTGATGTTGAGGGTTTAGTGCATTGATTCATGATCAAGACAAGATGCCCACACACCTGTTGTGTTTTCCGTCTCCTGAGAGATCTCCTGTAAAAAGGAGCTGAGGCGTTCTGGGTTGGAGGATAAATTGAGCCACAGCCACGCGAGCGCCCAAGTGTTCTCCTGAGAGACAGAAATGTCATTGGATAAAACTGCGTGACAGTCAGCTCTTGCTACTAAATGTCTGCAAACAGGATGTGACATCAGGAGACTACCTTAAAAGTCTCGAGCACGGGGAGGGCCGGACTCAGAGGAGCTTTACAAATTCTCAAACCTAAAGCCCCTGTTACCAACAGCAACAAGGCCTGATCTGGGTACACCTGTAAACACAAACACATACACTGTATTAACAGTTTATAACGTTACCCACGCGCTAGGGGTGGGAAAAATAATCAATTCTTAGATGCATTGCGATTCTCTCTAGAACGATTCGAAGTTAATAATCTAAGAAAAAAAAAAGAAATGTGTTGATTTTTATTTAAAAGTTACTTATGTACAAATCGGTAAAACGGAGTGACTGAAAGAGGATGGGATAATGGACAACAACTTAGAGTTTAGGCAAGAGTGCAAAAAAAAATTAGGCAAAACACATATAGGCTGTTCATCTACTTTATCACATTACATCTGACCCCCTGATGTTTCATGTTCTAAGAAGCCAATTATCCACCTTTAAACATGACTGGGCCTCTGACATTGAAGATTACTGGGAGAGAAGGTGACTTTCACAAGCGTGTTTAAGGCTTAATGACTACAAACAAAAAGCTCAGTAGACAAAACATTTCATTAAAACGTGTGTGTGACGAATATATGTCAAAATCTAAGCTTTGTCTAGCTGCTTTGTCTAGGAAGGGATTAGCAAACTAAGATTTAAATGTATATTTTTTTAAATCACGTATGGAAATGTACATTCAAAAAATCCATGGATTTGAGTGTAAATATGGAGATCATAACAGACCTACCTTCTGAAAGAATCCCGGGATCAGTAAGTTCGTGCAGAACTGATCGTGCAGAATCGAATTCACAACATGCTTGGCTTCCTGAAGTCCAGACATGAAAGTCAGAAAATACGAAAACAACTACAGCCAAAAATAAATGGAAAAATTACCAAAACATTAACGAGCTGTTAATAAACAAGAAATACATACCTGTAGAAACTCTGAGCTCGGTTCTGGGAGAGCGGTGTGTGTGTTGACGACTGTGAGTAAACCGGTCCAGCAGTGAGACTGGATCAGAAAGGTAGCAGACGTACAATCACACATCAAAACCCTTTATTTATATAGCACATTCATGCACATGGGAGAGACTCAATGGGTTTGAATGAAAAGAAAAAGGCATTCACAAATCACTCTGTCACAACAAGCACACAGGGAAATGCTTCACTATTCAATGGCAGGAATAGCATGGAAAGACTACACTCATTAAAAACAGAAAAGGAAAATGGTTTTATTAAAAAGTCCTCAATATGCCATGCCAGTGAATAAAGATGGCTTTGAACAGATGACCTGAGAGGTCTGCGTAGCTCCTAGCATGTCCTACGCCTTCTGTGTACGTAAAAGACTATTCACATTGAGTGCTTTAAAAAATATAGAGCAAATCTTAAAAGATACAAGAAACCTTTAACATCAATTCTGTTTACTGGGAGCAGAGATGCTCAAAAGTCTGAGTCAAGTCTCATGATATGACCTAAAATCAAAATCCCAATGCACATTTTACCTCAATAACGATAAATAAAAAAATGTGTGATTAATTTTTTTTTGTCCTCATAGTTCATTGGCAAGGTTTGTACTGTAAATAGGCTCAAATATTGATGGTGAGATATTTTTTTATAATTCAAGTGCTTATTTTAAAATAATTGAAGGAAACACACAAAGCGGGGAACTATTATGGCTATTTATTGAAAAATATATAAAATTTAAATGAAAGCACACATTGCTTCAAATGAAAATGTCAAGTGGAAAAAAAGTCACATTTGCAGTGATATTAAGTCAGGTGTAACAGTCTCTTTATTAAAACTCCACAGCCTTCTAAAGAGGGAAGACCAGAGAGAAAGCCATTACTGTAGTCTGTTTAAGGCTACAAAACCCTGCACAAGTCGGATTTAGATTTTTTTCTAAGTGATAAAAAGCTGATGTTCTCATGTGTTGATTTGTTACCGAACAGTGACAAAGTAGACTTACGTCAGTGAAGACGGCAGAGCTGCATCTCTGAACCCTGAGAGCAAACTTCACCAGCGCAGCAGACGTCAGTGGCACAGCATCTAGAGAGAGGAGCAAGTTGGACTTCTTATGAGAAACTCAATAAAAAATAAAATAAAATAAGTGTTATAATTACAAATGTATAATTTATCTAGGTCGGACCTTTAATTGGCTCCCACGCTGCATCAGAACAGCAGAGCTCTTCTGGCCTCATGACGGCTAGCTTTGGTGCTGTTGCTGTTTTAAAGATGCGAAGATAAAAGAGGAAGAGATCTGGAGTAAAACGGGAGGCGGGGGCGTTCACTGAGGGGGACAAACTGTGCACGCTGGACGTAAAGTCCCCCTCCATGCACATGAAGTAAGGGAGGAGGTCTTGTACTGGCTGGAGGCTACCGGAGAAACAAAACACATACAGCAAGTTAACAACTTGTCACAAGTCATGTCTTAATCTAAATAATATGTTAATCTATGCCTGAGATTTTATTTTGAAAGGTCAAAGTTGTAATAACTACTACTTTTATTCTGAACCTTCATGTGCTTTGCTTTGGTTCTTAAATATACATGGAATAAAAAAAATGTAATTTTGAAGTATGAAGAACTATATTTTTAAATTTTTTGTCAACCAGTTCACTGAAACAAAGAAAACCCAATTAGTCAACCAAAACTGTAACATAATATTGTTAAAAAGGCTCCCCTCTATAAAAACTTGGCTGGTTATGGAAAGCCATTTTAAAATTATTAAAAATGTAGATGTGGAGGTGTGGAGGGAGTGTGGGGAGGAGGTGGTGGCTCAGGTGAGCAGGCAGGGAGGGACTGATTGTTACAGCTGCAGCGAGTTGTCTAATCATGCTCTCCCTTTAAAGCAGTAGTGAGCCGGAGCAAGCTCTTGATGGCTGACTGTGAGAGAGGAGACGTGGACACCGTGTGGTGGGCTGGACAGCGCAAGTTTTGCCATAGCGACCGAGAGCCTCAGGCCAAGTGGGAGCGAGGGAGCTCCAGACGGATTGTGGGACAA
Source organism: Perca flavescens (assembly GCF_004354835.1). Taxonomy (NCBI): domain Eukaryota; kingdom Metazoa; phylum Chordata; class Actinopteri; order Perciformes; family Percidae; genus Perca; species Perca flavescens. Next base: position 12,647,409 of record NC_041332.1, on the reverse strand, counting down.
TTTATTGCTGATGCGATCATCAAATAAAGAGCTTTGGCAAATATTCCTCCCTGTGTGTTTGTGGTTATCTGTGAACAGAGGTCTACAGCAGTGGAGCTGCTACAGTAGACTTTCTAAACAAATATTTACGAAGCTTCACAGTACATTTTCCATTTTCAGTCGGATTTATAATATTGTTTTTTAACCTGCACAAAATAACACATTCTATGCTGAGTGACTTTATTTGTCATCGCGCTCACGATATAAAAGTTCTGCTTAAGTCTATCACTGGCTTTAGACCCAATAGTCTCCAAGCTTTTAAATGCAATCAAATTGTTTTTTTCTTTTTTGTAGATTATTTTTGGGCCTTTTTAGGCCTTTATTTTCACAGGACAGATGAAGACATGAAAGGGGAGATAGAGGGGGAATGACATGCAGCAAGGGGCCGCAGGTCGGAGTCAAACCTGCAGCCGCTGCATCGAGGAGTAAACCTCTACATATGTGCACCTGCTCTACCAACTGAGCAAACCCGGCCAAACAATCTAATTTATTTAATAGATACCTTACTAGATATCAACAGTAGAGCTGAAGGCCGGTAAACTTGATGATGCGCCAGCTCAGGCATGTTTTTTTTGTAACGATAACACATTCTTTTGTGTAACTTATTATCATAACTAACATCTCCACACAGTTACTGCAATTTGGTCTATACCACATACAATTAACTGAGTGGTTGAGTAATTGATTAAATTTGACATTTTAAAACCTCACTTTTCTCTCCACGCTAACATTTTCATATTCCGTGTTGGAGGAATTCCATCAAAAGAGACCATCCTTGTTAAATACGGGATGAAATTAAACTTAAAAACACACAGCACTCACAGTTCAATATCATCAGTCTTGACGACTCGTATATAGCGACACAGTTCTCGGTACCTGCAGGAAGACATTAGAACACAGCCAGGTTTGGCTTCATTAACAGTTGTAAAAAGGAAAGAGCGTGCGTCTATAGGTTATAGAAGTGTGAAAGTGTGTGTTTGTGTATCCGTTTGGTACCTTTGCTGTCGCTGTAGTAGTTCTGTTCTCAGTAGAACTACAGAAATCTGTTCAGAAAGGACGTCCTTCTTGCCTTTGTCTTTGCGAACGCCCGACACGTTCTGACCCTTCAGCACAGACACCAGCAGGACATCATCCCAAGGACGAACACACAGGCTGAAGCACACACAAAGTTATATATATACACACACACACACACACACACACACACACACACACACACACACACACACACACACACACACACACACCTGTTCTTCATGTTCTTCAGCTCAGCAGGGAAACACAATCTCTTGTAAAAATCCTGCAGCTTGTGGATGAACTCTTGGGTAAAATCAGCCATCACCATCTGTCTCTGCACGGATGCTATTACCCTGAAAAACCCCATCACACACACGGAAGAAGGTCAACACACAAATTAAATCTGTAACAGACAGGCAACAGGGTTGTGAGTGTGTGTGTGTGTGTGTACCTCTGTAGTAACACCAGTTTGGCTTTAACAGCATTACTCATTGGAGACTGTAGGGGGACAGTCCTGTAGAGAATCATGGTAGCCAAAAAAAAAAAAAAAAAAAAAAAAAAAAAGAAAATAGTAAAAATTGTGAAGATAACCATTCAACTAGAAGAGAAAACGCTATGTTTTGTGTGTGTGTGTGTGTGTGTGTGTGTGTGTGTGTGTACCCTGAGACTTGAAAATGTCCAATAAAGTCCTCAGCAGCTCCAAGTCTCATGATGGCAGCAGCTCTGTGCTCCTGTTCATCTGCTGCGTTCAGGAACGATGAGACATAATCGTACACAGGTAGGTAACTGCAAAAAAGTAAAGAAAATCTAAATTGTTTTCACATGTTAACACTAGGGACTTTAAGGATAACGGTATTGTTTTAACATTCTGGACACTCTGCTCCATCGCTCACTCGTATAAGAGGACTTTCTGTCTGGAATTTTCCAACTCTACAATCTTTCCCTTCAGGAAGGAAGAGAACCGGTCAGAGAGCCCTTGTCTGAACCACTGCAGCATCGTCTCTGGACAAGAGAAAGACAAATCCAAGGGCAGAGAAATAACATCTAATTAGTCAAACAAGTGGTTCCGTCTGAGGTTTTCCAAACGTGAATGCGATGTCCACTTATTCGTGAGAGAGCGAGCACCTGCGTGTCGAAGGGGGGCATCTATTTCAGACAGAGTGAGATTGAAAGTCTTCAGTCCTCCCAGCAGCACGCAGTCTCGCAGGTGGTTCCAGAAGTTGCTCTTCTTGTGGCTGTTGCAGTGACACACACCTGTCTGACTCCACATTAAACACTGAAAACACACACACAGGACAACATTAATGCAGCTGTGAGTTTTTTTTCCTCTCTTAAATACAAAACTTGAAATTATCTTTATCTATAAATAAATGTGTTCATTTTGTCCAGAGCACAGCTGCTAACAATGCTCTTTTCAATTCCATCAATTTTTTATCCTCGAGCCGCGCCGAAAACACGTGCATGCTAGCATGCCGACGCCTATTTTTCACGCGACACGCAAGCGTGTTGGAGGCGTTTCCATTCAAAATAGAATAAGAAAAGATGTTTGTGGCATTTTGACACAAATACGTATCAATAAATGACATGTTGTTTGAAAGTCTCTAGGTTTTGACATAAATGCAGATATAAATGTAATTAAAAAAAATATTATTGATTTTCAAATACTGCACTTGTCAATACAGAACGAAATATTCTGTAGCCTATTTTGCCGTCAATACTGCCAACGTTATCTTTGCTGTAATCAAATCAGTATATATTTATGTTTAACATGAAGTATACTACTGCTTGAGTGCAGTAAATCAATGGGAAACATACATGTGTCCAGACAAGGCTAACAGCAGCAGTGCCACATCAGACAAGTTTTTGGTGTATAAAGAAAAAAATCCACGCAGCTGACACACAACAGAAACACCACGCTCACGCCACGCAGGCAGCGTGTGGCCAGCCTTAGACAGCTGGCTAAGTGGCTGTTCTAAAGCCAAACAATGTTTGCAGTAAAGGAAGGAAACACCTGACTTATAAACTAGGATGTTCCTTTAGAGATCACTCGACTGAAAGGTTAGTATAAACCTCCATGAGTGTCAACATCAACAAAAGAAGTTGTACAAAAGCCACTGTGTTGTATTTGTTTTACTGTTATAGTTATAACATTTCACCTCTTTAACTTTAAAGACGACAATTGACAAAAGCAATCAATCTTGTAAAATCCCTTTGTGTGTTTACACTGTGGATAATTCTCCTTGGTAAGCTAATCAGGCCGTATATACAGTTTATAGACCACGGCAACACATACCGATGACGCCAGCTTGTCGCAGATGTAGCAGAAACACTGATCGCACATCAGCTGGTTACCGGCCACAGGAGTGTTGATAATACAATCTGTAGCCCTGAGCAGGACAGAGGAGAAGGGATTACTTTTGATGGAGGGGCAACAAGCACTGAGTAATATTTTACTAAGTATGCGCGGCAATTTACTCACGTAAAAGTATGTATGGGACAGTCGTAGCGCGCATGAGGCAGCACCTCAGCGCGGCGGGAGAAGGTGACCACCAGGTCTTCATCCAGAGCAGTGGGAGATAAAACACAGTCTGAAACAGAAGAAGAGCAGCTGGTGACTACTTATAACATAAACCAGAGGTTCCTAAACTTCTCATGCCAAGGACCCCCAAACTGACACAAATCAGACCACCGACCCCCAAATTGATAAGATTTTTTTCCCAGGGTCCACCATCTGATAGAATTTTTGCTTTTAGAGGTTTTATTACAGAAAGCGTATGAAATCCATGATCAAAATAGTCATACATTGTGTCATTGTGTTACTTATGGATGGAATTATAGTGATCAGTTTTGTTAGACTGGGTAAACCCAGCCCGATCTGCCAGGGATTTGATTTTGCCCTGCAGCTCAGGCTGGAAACCTGTACGTTTATCTATCCTGCTTCCGTTACAAATTTGTGGGAACCAATCACAAACTGGTTTATCCACCTGGCGCACTATTGGCGGGTTTAACACGATGACAATAGAGAAGCGACCAGGCAGCTTTTTGTTTACATTCAACATGGCGGGCACTGAAGCGCAGCAACCCGTTGATGCCGCTGTCTCTTACGACGTCACCCGGATCGCTGGTCTGATTAGTTGAAGGTAGGGCTGTGCTCGATTGAAGAAATTCTTAGTTGACTAACACTCATTCAATTGTATTGACTAATCGATTAGTTGATTTAATCGACAGATCTGTAAATTTGAGTTTCTCCGCAAAGAGTCATGCAAAAGCACCACTTTAATTCTTGTGTTTACCAGCGATGTGCTCGTATGTTTCTTGGAAATAAGTCATTCAGCATGAAAAAAGCATCAAACATGACTAATCGACTAAAGACATGTAAGTTGACTAAGACCAAAACAACCGATTAGTCGACTAAGAGAGGGCAGCCCTAGTTGAAGGACTATCCAATTGCGTACAGAGTCATTTGAACTATGCCCGTTGATCACGCCTCTTGTGCAGTAGAAAGTACAGAGCAGACTCCCCAGACTAATGTTCAATCTTAAAAGATTGAGCTTGGTCTGGTGATAGCCAGACTACTGTTTTGTAGGACTAGATGTAAATGTCTCTTATTTGCAAACTTGAGACATACTGCTAAAAGACTCTGTTGGATGGTCAAGTAAGAGATGGCATCCTCTGGGTTATCAAGTGGCCATGCCTCTTTCACTGATGTTTCACTGATTGGCCCACAACGCCACCGAACGAGTGTTCAGCTGCGAAACCTGGCGTCCAGACTCAGCCCCTAGATGCCATCTACTCACTTGAGGGCCAAGGTGGAGTCCTTTCTTTCCCCTTTTTGCTTGGGACCCCCCTGGAACCTCCTCAAGGACCCTTGGGGGTCCCTGGACCTCACATTGAGAACCACTGACATAAACAACCCTGACATACAGGATGCTGGTGAGTAATGTAAACAGTTGTTACCACTCTTCTTCACGTCCTCCACCTCCACAATGAGAACCGAGGGATCACTGCATATTTCATCTTCATCACCACTCTTCTTCACGTCCTCCACCTCCACAATGAGAAGCGAGGGATCACTGCATATTTCATCTTCATCATCACTGAGGATGATGATGACTTCTCCAGCGTCCACCGATGTACACATCAGAAATGTCTAGCACATAAAAACCGGGAAAGAAAAGGCAATCATCAACTCCCATATGTATAGGCTACTACTAGGTGTAAAATGTTGGTATGGTCTTTGAGTGAGCGATCACTCACACATCAAACCCTTCATGTGTTATTCCCATAGACTGCAAATATTAACAGTCTATGGTTGTTCCTGACTGAAAGTTTACAGGCTGGTTTGTTAGGATTTTGGGAAAAGACCGGGCTCATATCAATCAAATGTACACGACATATCATCTGGATTGAATTTAGAAGTGTGTCTTGGCTGTGTTATTCTGTTATTAACTTTCATAAACAGACCACATAAGTTTTTATTCCTACTAAGAAGCGAACGTTAGCTAGCTTTACTCAAGGCAGAAACAGAACATGGACGAATACGTGTTAAAACAGTTAGTCAAACTGTGTCAACAGTTACTTATAACTACAAAGGATAGTGGCGTAAACCAATTAAAACACGTCTAAATACTTGTTATCTTTTATGAGCGAGTTATCTCACCTTTGTTGGCCGATCAAATAAAAGTAAATAAGTTGTTTTTGGCGCCGGTGTTCTCTAGTCTCAACGTCACCGGATACGACGCTTTTCACTTCTTCTTTGTCGGGTTTAATGGCGGTTGGCAAAACCAGTTTATAGGTGCATTACCGCCACTTAGTAGAAGAAGAATACATTCAGAAAATTAATACAAAAAATAAATATTTTTTGATAAGCCGGTTTCTTTCAGTAGTTGTTTAACTGGTTATTTCTTATTTTCTCCTTCTTACTGTTTCACTTTAATGCTAAGTACTATGCTGGAGTAATAATAATAATAAAAACTTTATTAAAAAACACCTTCATGTCAGCTAAGTTTCTCTCAAGTAACTGCATGAACAGGTATAAATATACATAACACCCTGCCCTAATATTTAATTATTTTTCGACTAATTTCTTCAAAACGTATTTTTGATCCTAAGATTATAACATGTTCTACTGGATCATCATCTATTTTACAATAATGAATCACCCAGAGATGGATGCTTTCCTATTTAAAAAGGCAAAGTTATCATTTTCCTTATCTTATTCATCCACATTACGTAACACTTATTTTCATGCCTCTTCTTAAAATATCAAATAATACGTCCATATTTTATTTCTGAAGAGATCCTTTCCACTGTTCTGTTGAAGCACAACAAGATCACGTTTAACTCTTCTTTTGAGGAAAATGTTACACAGATAATCCACTACTGACATATACGTTTCAGTTTTGTCCGGTTACATTTTAGTCTATGAAACTGTAAGGAAGCAACACTGTGATTTCAGTTTCAAGCAGTACTTTTAGATGTCATTATATACCACCATCAGATTCTGGTTGACTCTGCAAATTCACACTTTTCACAATAGACAGTAAAGTAATGAATAGTCGTTCTTTAAATTCATTTTTGTTTAAAGAAAGTCAGTTTTGAGAAAAAAAGGATTAAAAAAAATGATACACCTGATCTGACACTTTTTGAAAAATGACCCTTAAATTGTGGTTTCAAAATCACATAGAATGTAGGAGGCAACCAAGGTGAGGTTTAATTCATCAAGCATCATGTACTTGAATTTTACTTTAATTGCAATATATTTTACAATAACATTGATTTTTGTAGAAAAATGCATCTGCAATTAAGTTAACTGACTGAAGGTCCATGGGCTCCTTTGACCCAGAGTCCATCCGGGGTTACACAGCTGAACGCAAACAGACCAACGAAGGATCAAGGAGAGAAATGAAAGCTATTTTCTGGAGTGCTGTTACAGAGCAGCGGTGCTCGCCTTGTCCTTGTTACGAGAATTATATCTCCTTGCTGCTGCTCTCTGGTTTCTTTGGGTCTCTGTCAGTCCATCTGCTGCTTCTGTTTTCAGCACTTCAGTGTCCGTCTTAGACTGCAGCTCTGCCTGCTCGTCGTCAGTGCTCTGAGCAGGCATGTCTCTCAGCCACTGCTGGTAGTAACCACGGAAACCATCGATTTGGACCAGGTAGTTGTTTCTGGACTTGTACTGGGATTGATGGAAGGGAGGAAAGACAAGGGGGAGCAGGAGGAGATGGGCAACATAAAAAAATATGAATAAGTCAAGAAACCATTTATCTAAAGAATGACTTTAATCGTAGTGTTGGTTTTTTAAAGCTGATTTTTCTCTTGGGGGCAAAGGAATAAGATCAAAACCTCAGAGAAATTATGACCTTTAATTCATTATGTCTATGCATTAGAGTTGTCTCTTTACACAGTAGGATTTGGAGCATTCATTTAGAGTTCTGGCCACCTGGCAAGTCTGATATGAATTTATTTGGTCTCTTAAGCAGCTAAATGCTCCATTACATTCACTAGCTTGTCGCCAACAGTGTTTGTCTGATTTTTGGTGCTAGGTGCTGGTGGCGTACAGTGGGTTTATCAGAGCTTTTCCGCTGAAAACAACTGCCTGCTGGGGCTAAAAACAGAGCTGATGAGAGTGCAGTTTGGACTGTAGTTTAGAGGTGTTGTCACTGACATTTACACAAATAAAGCCTACGGTGCGTCAAACCATTCCCAGGACAAAATAAAAGCATCTGAACAGCTCAGTTAAAGCATGGCTCACACACACATCTAGACATTTTGACTGCCACAGCAAGAATACAGTTTTGGAAATGAGAAACCTCTGCAGTTCTTTTTTTTTTTTTACTTAATTGAAACCGATTTCCTTTATTTCCACTAAAGTTGTTGTGCCATGAAGATTACAGCAGTCTTTGGGGTTCTATGGTTGTGATCGGAATCTGCACCTACCTATCCACACAGGTATTTTTTGCTCAGGTATGAACTGTTTAGTTGGTGGTAGATACTGTACGTATTCTTACCTGGTTATAGTTGGGAGGATATTGTGAGGCAAACTCCAGCTGCCTGATGATGACCTCATTAGGCCACACCCCCATGCTGCTCATGCTTTTGAGCATTGTTTTAAGGTAGACGAAATCCAGTCTTTGAGTTGCTCGGCCAATTAGAGCAGAAAACACGTGGACGTTAGGCCTTAGTCCCGCCTCCTGTGAAAAACACGTGTAAAGATGAAGGAAAGATCTCTCAAGTCTGTTGTTGGATGCTCATTTAATTGTTTAGTTTTATAATAAAAAGGATTTTTTTGTGGTCTCTCCAATTTGTTGTTAAAGCACTTTGAGCTACACTCTCTGTATGCAATCAATAAAGTTTATTATTATTATTATTATTATTATTATTAAGTAGTCAAGTCAGTTGTATTTCCTATGACAATGCTACAATTCATCTTCATCTCTTAGTGCAGCTAAAACTCAGCACTTTCCATGTTCTCGGTGTTCACATCAACATAAGACAAAGCAGCGGTGACACAACATGGAAGACTTTTCTGTCTTTCATTATACAAATAAGACGTGAGATTTCACATCTTCTGACTTTTATATGTTTAGGGTTTCATCACCTCCATGTCCTTCAGCAGCTGCAGCCCGTCCTGCTGTCGCTCACAGCCTAATGCGAGGCTTCCGAATGTCTGTACATCCACGTTTACGTTGCGCTGTCGCATCACACTCAACACAGCCTAGAAAGAGAAGAAAAGTATCACAAATATGCACAGACTCTTTAAGGGTCGCTTCACCCGAAAAAAAAAACACCCATATTTTCACTATAGTGATGCAGATAGTATAGGTTAGGTTTAATTTGCCCAGGTTTTGTATTTGGTGTCTGGTGCTCACAGCATTGAAAAATAAAATAAAATAAAAACAATCAACAGAAAAATATATTTCCAGAAACTGTGTCTTTTGTTGCTCTGGGTGGACACACACTGTCAACAGTTTTCAAAAGGACAATTTTTTTCCAAAAGAAAGTCTTTGTTATGAAAACGGTTCACAGCAGATTATTAATGGGGTCACTGTTTCTTGTATTTGGGTGGAGGCAGAAACCTGGCCACATGGAACCAACACTACCCGCATGACTAGACAGTGCTAAAGGTAAGTGTCTGTACCTTTGCCTCCTCCAGGTCACCAGCTTTGGCTGCTCTGCGCATCACAGAGTTAAAGAACGCAACGTCAAGCTTCACTTTATGCTGCTTTGCAACCTTCAGCAGCATCTGCAGAGACTTGTAACCCGGCTCCATCGTGTCGGCCATCAGAGTCAGAGTTCTGAGGTCTGGACTAAGTCGGTTAGCTGCCATCTTCTCCAGGAAACCTTGAGCTCCTCCGATGAGGGCTAGCCTATCTGATGCTCCATCCATGGTGCCAAGGGAGACCACACTACCACTCTTACACTCAAAAAGGTCCAGTAAGTTAGGGGCTGTAGAATCACCAGCTAAAGCTGAAGGCAACAAAACAGTTTCTCTTTGTCTGACTGCTACCAAATGGGTTGAGTCTTGTCTGCTGTAGGTCTCTTCCTCTCTGCCGTCCTGCTGACTGTCACTGTGTGGATCAGGTTGGATAAACAGCTGCCTCTCCAGGACGTCAATGTCTATTAGATCCCTGTGTCCAGACCCAGATTTTTCGTGTGACACACGTTCCTTCTCGTACTTCGGGTCAGGCCTGAGCAGCACGTCAGTGGCCAGGGCAGGATCACCAATCCCACAATCCCTAGCGGTTCGCAAGAGAAGGTTATAGTTCTTTGAGTCTGGATGAATCCCTGACCTCAGCATTTGGCGCCAAACCTGAAACAGAAACAAAAGAGGTAAGGCACCTATTGACTGTGCCGTGCAATAACAATATATATTATATTATATATATTACCACTTCATTGTATTGTGTGAGTGGGGTCTCAGCTGCAATCTGGGTCAGTGTAAAGGGGCCTTAACTATCAAAAATATTCAATACTAATGTGGTTAGGTGGGTTTAAATCATGCATCTACCTGTAGAGCCAGTCTGAATCCAGTTTGTTTGTCCTTCAAACAGCCCATCAGCAGATAGTGAAACGTCTCCTGAGTTACAGCATGGCCGTTCTGCAGCATCTCCTGCAAACATACACAAACTCATTTAGAAATCTAACACAATTCAGTAAACCAACCTTCCAAACACGTATATACAAATTCCGGCCCATGCTGTACCCTGAGCGTGTGAATACAGGCTTGAAGGTGGTTGGTCATGGCGTGTGTCTTGAGAAGGGCGTGGTACGTGATGGTGCTGAGGGGGTAGTTTTTACGACGGAGTTCTTGCTCCAACTTCAACGCTTGCTGGAGGCCGGCTTGTTTGGATGGCGACTCCGCACAGGCATTGAACAGAGCGGTGTAGGTGGCATCTGCAGGCTCTAGACCTCGCTTTTTCATCTGCAACACACACACACACACACACACACACACACACACACACACACACACACACACACACACACACACACACACACACACACACACACACACACACACACACACACACACACACACACACACACACACACATTATTGCTTACCTTGAGATGTGTGTTTGTGTCAAAAAATGTACATCTGAAAAAGGTGTATATGAAAATGTGAAGATAATTAATGTACGCTAAAAGTACAACTTGGAAATGTAAACTAAAACTAGGACTGGGAATTGAAATAAATATAATACAATTTCAGGAAAACTCTGATATAATTGTAACTAAAAGTACTAACCTATGGGATATGAAGATGTTTTTACAATTCAACATAATAACATCACCACAAACTACAGCTTCCTTCTCTTAAAGGTCCCATGACATGGTGCTCTTTGGATGCTTTTATAAAGACCTTAGTGGTCCCCTAATACTGTATCTGAAGTCTCTTATATATAGGCCTTAGTGGTCCCCTAATACTGTATCTGAAGTCTCTTCTATATAGACCTTAGTGGTCCCCTAATACTGTATCTGAAGTCTCTTATACATAGGCCTTAGTGGTCCCCTAATACTGTATCTGAAGCTCTTTTATATAGGCCTTAGTGGTCCCCTAATACTGTATCTGAAGTCTCTTTCCCAAAATTCAGCCTTGGTGCAGAATTACAGCCACTAGAGCCAGTCCAACAATGAGCTTTCCTTAGGATGTGCCATTTCTGTGTCTGTAGCTATTGAGGAAGATTGAGGGGGGAGGGGGGGGCAAGGTGGAGGGTGGGGGTGTGGCCTTGACCATCTGCCACTTAGCTCGTTTGAAAGCCATGATGTCTCTCTCTCATGGGTGGGCCAAATTCTCTGGGCGGGCAAAGCAGAGAAAGGGGAGGTAACCTTGCTCCTTATGACCTCATAAGGAGCAAGATTCCAGATCGGCCCATCTGAGCTTTCATTTTCTCAAAGGCAGAGCAGGATACCCAGGGCTCGGTTTACACCTATCACCATTTCTAGCCACTGGACCATAGACAGGCTGGGGAAACTCATATTAATGTTAAAATACCTCATAAAGTGACATTTTCATGCCACGGGATCTTTAAACTGGTTTAACAAATTATTGTATTAGTTCAGCTAGTAAATCAATAATAATAAAAAAATAACACATATGGTTATGGCTTGAAAAATTCTATAAAACTCACTTTAAGATCTGGAACATTTGACATGTTGATGAAAATGCTACAGAACATACAAACACGATAAAAATGAATAAATAAAATATCCCTACATCATTGTAGAGCCTGAAGGCCTTTTTTAGTTGTCCAGCTCGACCACAGCCTCCTATCAGGATAGTGTAGTTGTACTCCACCGGCTGCAGCCTCTCTCCCTGCAGCATGTCTCTGCTGAACACATCCAAAGCCTCCTGCAGCTGGAAGAGGACACATAAAGTTTAGGATTATATACAGAAGGAGGTGAGAAGACAGACATATTAGCTCAAATGAACTCACCTTGTTGTCTTTGATCAGCTTTTTGCACTGTAAGAAGTACCAATACGGTGTGTTTGTTCTCCCGGGCCTCCTGCGAGGTTTCACCGGGTCTTCATCCTCGTCCACCTCCTCACGGTGCCGCAGATCCTGGATGTACGGGCTTGTTTTTCTAAAAGACCTCCTAGACGACATGTCGGTGGAAAGGGAGCCGAAGCTCTCCCGGTCTGGTGGGTCGCTCTCGGCTGGGGCTGAAGGGGAGGCCAGAGGGTCTGTACCCCCATGGGAAGCGGCGGATAGGGACACAGATCTGGCGGATAGCAGCTGCCAGGGGGTCGGTGCGAGGAGCCCTGGTGACCGGTGTCGTGACAAATCTTGTCCCCCTGTCAGATTCAGGGTTCTTGTCGAGTTCTTAACCGTTGAAAACCAGGACAAGTTAGCTACAGACACCGAGACTTTCCTCCCGTTTCGCACGCACGAACGAGCAACGGACGTCAACATATTTAGCAATTTAAGATAGTTAATTAACGTTACTTTTTCGTTATTTTGCTAGTGAAAGAGGTCATCTGCGTAGCTTCTGTTCTGTCATGTTGTGTGCGCACCACGATGTTTCAATCACAAAAACTAGACAAGACCTGAATAATAGATATCGAACAAAAGTTACAAAGCACCATTTCTGGTGATGTGGTCCCTAAAATGACTTAACAAGGGCATTAATGAAGTTTGAACATATCACGGTTTAACGGTTTAATTGTTGAAACGCTTAATCTCTCTGGATAGGATGGCCCGTTCCGATCGACTACATCGGTGATAGATTAGTATGCCTGCCTGTACTTCCATATGCCTGTGCCGTTGACTTCACATCTCTACGCCACTCCCCCGTTCTTAAACCAAACACATCAGGTATACAAGCATAGACAGTATATAAGAATATATATACAAGAGGTAACTCTGCCCTCAGGAAGATTCCTTTGGGCTTCAATCTTTGGAGAAATGAACTGGCAAAAAAATCTGGTTAATTGGTGACAAATTCTGTCTTAATAACAAAGTAAAAGAGGTTTCTTTTAAAATCTTACATAAAATATATCCAGTAAAAAGGACATTAAAGAGATTCAAACTTGATATTGAATATTCTTGTACTTTCTGTGAACTAGAAGAAGAAACAATGTCATTTATTCTCTCACTGTATGTATACTAAAACATGTGGGTAGATGTTCAACATCTTATAAGACAGAACACTGGGCAACCAATTCAATTTAAAGATAAAGATATTTTTATTTGTTTTGAAGGCAATGAGATGGACAATGATATTGTTTATTTTGTTCAATTAATCTTGTTATTGGGTAAATTCCACATTCACCATAAGAAATGGGCGGACTCCAAACCAAGCTTTGAGCACTTCTTTCAAGAACTGCACCAATATGGCAACACTATAAGAGACATTTAAAATAAGAAGGCAATTAAGATTGGAAGTGCGTTTGAAAAATTTCTCGTGTACCGGTGACACATTTGACTTAATATGTACTACACTTTTCTACCTATATTTTTCTCTGTATATGCACCTCTGGTATTGACTATTTGTATATGTACATACTGGCGATGTACCTATATTCTTTTCAATTGGTCAATATATATATATATATATATATATATATATATATATATATATATATATATATACATACATACATGAGTGATTTAAATCACTTACTGTATGTACGGAGGATTTGGGCCATATGTGAATAAAATTTATTTGACTTCTGAGTTTAAAATGTTATATGAGAAGTCAGAGTTCTGATTTTAATCTCAGAATTCTGACTTCTCAAATAACATTTTCACATATGGCCCTAATCCTCTTCCGTACCCATGTAAAAAAACAAATGTGTATTTCCAAAAGTTCGAACTATTCCTCAACATGGCAAAACTGTGGGGAATTGGTATCACCACCAACAGTAGATCATTGGTGTGTATCTGTTGAGAGCATTTAAAAAATGACATGAACAGACAAACGGTACACAGAACACAGGAATTAAAAATAATTTACATGGAGTTTATTACAACATAATTTGATTAAGATCTTCAGTACAAAGTATCTGAACAAATACATCCCTTAATTTATATTTTTGGCACTTATTTTCAAAGTAGCAGAGTGGTGTAGTAACAGACATTAATTTTGCTTATGAGATGCCCCAATGGCACAAAAGTGTGAAAAACTCCATACCAGCAAATTTCCCTTTGAAGACCATCGTTACTCTGTAGTGTAAATAAAACAATCATAGTTGATGTGTTGTTGTAGAGCAGCCGGAAACAGTTGTTGATGTAACAAATCACGCAATCAGAAATCATTGTGCAGATGAAATTAGTCTTTCAATTGGTCAATTTTATTTCCTGCAGAATAAAAATGGTCCGAGCACCTCAGCTGTTGAGAACCAATCACACTGAAGCTTTTTTTGTGATGTCACAACGGTGATGAATGTGGTGGTTGGGCCACGTGGCTCTGGAACAAAGTAATCCTATCCAGCAGTGTTAGTGGGATGTCTCTGATGACTGAAGGCAGGTCTTCATGCTGTAATGGATAGATGACCACACTCAGGGCAGAGCGCTCGACTGAAAATCTAACAGAGAGAAAACACAAGAAAAGGTGAATTGATTTGGCTATTTAGTATTTCATGAGTTTGTCCTCACACACACACACAAGCACAGACCTGTCCAGCAGAGCTTTCTGCAGTGTGCGACAAGCCACTAAGGTGCCACCCATGAACATGTGGCACATGATGACATGGCTGCATCGCTCCATGAAGGTTTCTGCGGCCGATGGGTCAAAGGTACCGCTGCGTGAGATAAGGCAGAGACGCTGCAGACGAGAGCAGCAGGACAAAGCCTCAAAGAATGATGTGTTGGCATTCAGATAGGGCTGCTCTAACCTAAAACACACAGACACACAATGTCCGATAAATTAAAAATTAAAAAGATGAGCAAACAAACTCCTTCCATTTAATTTAATTAGACTACCTGGTGTATTGCCCTATATTTTTGTAGTGAATATAAGGCACCCCGTTTCATGAAAAACAAAAACAAAACTCAACATAACACTACACTGTAAATCTGACTATGGTTTGCCTGTTTGGGGGTTCCCATAGTTATCAGAAAAAAAATACAACGTGCTAATTCCAAATCTTCACAGGTTTTATAATTCTTTGTATAAAAAATAAATAAAAAAAAGCCACAACAAAAAACAACACTAGGATCAATTGATTAATTCAACTAATACATTAAATATTATAATTAACTTATAACACATGCTTTTATTGGAAAGGGGGACAATCTGTTAACTAAAAGGGACCTACAATAATAAATATGACTGTACTGTCTGATGGTTAGTGTTTAGTATTAAAGGTAAATGAAGGGTACACAAAGACATCTTCTAACCTGAGTTCCTGAAGCTGTGTGCACTGTTTTAGTGTGTCCAGCAAGGCCGGGGTGTAGTTCATGGTTTTTAGTGATCCCATGTTGGCAAGGGATAATACCTGAAGATCTTTGCACTGCCTGGTCAGCTGTATCAGCCCTGTCCCCTTAAGGACCCCAGGAAGCCCAGCCAGAGTCAGGCGGCGTAATCGAGGCAAAGCCTCAAGTGCCGCCAAGTGTGCATCGCCAACTCCTCGTGCCCACGCACACATACCACGAGGCTCCACACTGGCACGAGTGCAGGGCTCAAGCCGAGGCAGTGCAGAGACAAAACCTGGACCAATGAGCTCTAAGGTCTCCAAAAAAGGGCAGCCAGCTAAGAGCAGAGTGAGCCCTGAAGTGCTGTCCCCTGACAGAGAAGACTCTGAATCTGGCTTGTAATTCTGGAGCCCCACACGTGGAGTCTTCTTTAGCCCCAGGAACAACGGAGAGGGAGACGTGTTGTTTGTGGAGATCTGATGTGTGTTCAAGCCGTCTGACAGAGCGCAGGCAGGCAGAGTGAGAGAGCACAGGTGTGTGAGTTTGGCCAAGCTGGCACACAGGTGTGTTTCTGCACCTAGCCCAGGTGAGTTTTCATGATGATAGTGTGTGTGCATCAGGTTCAGGTGTTTAATGTTGGAACAGCCAACTGCCAACCGGCTCATTGTGTCAGGAACCAGCTGATCTTCCACACTCCTGCACTCTGAGTAAAGGACCTTGTTGATCCCACTGAGGTTCAGGCTGGTCAGCTGCGTGGCGTCTTTGACTCCTCCTTCCAACAATGACTGGAACACCTGTGGCCACAACGCTGGGCAGCGGCTGAAGCTCAGGTGCTTCGGACTGTTTCCCTCCAGGGCTCGCTTTAGGGACAAGGAATCTAGCCAGGACCGAGGAAGCTGGAGGGCCTCCAGGTCACCTCGTTGACCCAAGCTCTGGGCCAGCGAGGGAGCAGCAGCCCAGTGGGCAGGGTTTGGGCCAGGAATCGACACAAGGAAAACTTTGAGACCCTTTGGAACATGAACGCTGAACACTGCCAGGTAGAGCAGGAGCAAGGTCTGATTTACCTGGAGACATAGACAAATTACAAACTGCACAGTGTATACTGCAGATACATTGGAATACAGTATATTACATGTACATGCAGACTAGCAAACTCACCTCTCCAGGAGCCAGCCTGGCAGTGAACTCCTCCAGCTGTTGGTAATGTGGCACACTGCTCTGACCCATCATTAACTGACAGCAAACACCGATACCCTCTCTGGTCACGTCTGAGATGTCAAACTGCAGCATCAGCCTGCAGTGCACAGACAGAAACACACATTCAACATTGTAGCAGTAAAACAGTGACAACAATGTGAATGCATGAAGTTCCATCACTAAACTCAACCAAACTACCTTTTGTAGTTTTTAATGAAATGTCTCCAAAGCTATTAGATTGATTGTAAACATGTTGGTCGATGAGCCCTTTACTTTTCCTCTAGCACTCATTGTCCAATACTTTGGTTTATGAGCAAATACCTGCCAACTAATGACATTCTCATCTGCCTCACCTGCACTTTGTGCTAATGTTAGCATTCTAAACTAAGATGTGTTAGTATTTACCTAGTAAAACCTAACAGAGCCTTTAGCATGGCTGTAGACTCTTAGTCTTGTTAGTCTTACGCTAGCCACACACTGCCTGCGTGGCGTGAGCGTGGCGTTTCTGTTGCGTGGCGTTTTCGGTCTTTGCACACCAGAAACGTGTCTGACGTAGCGCTGCTGCCTTGTCTGTACACATGTATGTTTCCCATTGATTAACTGCACTCAAGCAGTAGTATACTTCATGTTAAACATAAATATATACTGATTTGATTACAGCAAAGACAACATCGGCAGTATTGACGGCAAAATAGGCTACAGAATATTTTGTTCTGTATTGACAGGTGCAATATTGGAAAATCAAGATTTAGTATTATTTTTTTAAATTACATTTATATCTGCATTTATGTCAAAACCCAGAGACTTTCAAACATCAACATGTCATTTATGAAATGTATTTGTGTCAAAATGACATATAAACATCTTTTCCTATTCTATTTTGAATGGAAACGCCTCCAACACGCTTGCGTGTTGCGTGAAAAATAGGCGTCGGTTCTATTTCTAGCATGCACGCCTCTTACGCGGCTCGAGTCGCGCCTGAGACTTGCGTGTCACGCAGGCGGTGTGTAAGCTCTAACCTGTTAACATGGGAGCCGAAATAAAAACGGACACGCCATGCAGCTGACACGCTCACGCCACCAGGCAGTGTGTAGCCGGCCTTAAGTGTTCTGCTCCATTCTGGGAATTTTACATTCCTATGGACACTACATGGTGCATGCTGGTATCTGCTTAATCACATAAAAATGGATACAATTAAATATATAGTGTACTGTGTGCCAAATAAGGAGTGATTCTGGACTCCAGCCTCATGTGAAATCTCAGTAATCGTACTTGCGGAGTTGGGCACAGCATGGCACCACACCATAACTCGGTGTCAATAGGGTCTGTCTGAGCTCTGACAGGCGGCTCAGTGAATCCACCGCCTCTGAACTGAGCTGAGCAGAGTTGAAGCCTGGCGTCACATCAAAAGCAAGTGATCTGAGCAGAGAGAGGGAGGAGAGGAGACGGGACAGACGCAGGGAAGTGAGGCGACAGCCGGTGACATCGAGGTGCGTCACTCCTCTGCAGCGAGCAAGAAGCTCCACTGTAGAGCCACACAGCCAGTAGCAACCATTCAGGCTGAGAGACTGCACGTGATTGGCTAGCTGCTTTAATACGTGGCGAACAAGTAGATCGTCAGCCTGGAGGAAACAAAAGAATACATTTGTATTAAATGTTTCCATCTGTTAAAATGCAACAAGGATTCCACTGTGTCAAATAAATGTATTTTAAATTTACAGAAAGTTCCACACATGTGCATGAACTTAAAGATTAATAGAAAACTGTGATAGAGATCTTCACTGAAACAATCTTGAAACATGATGCCTCTTCCGTTAAAAGAGCTTTACCAGATACTCCTCAGACAGGCTGACGTTTGTGAGCAGGGTCTTATCGTGGCACAGTGTGTGTAACTTGTGGCAGACGTTTGCCACGTTCCGCACCAGGTCACACACCGGAACATG
Source organism: Perca flavescens (assembly GCF_004354835.1). NCBI lineage: Eukaryota > Metazoa > Chordata > Actinopteri > Perciformes > Percidae > Perca > Perca flavescens. The sequence continues at coordinate 12,628,856 of NC_041332.1, read as the reverse complement.
ACGGAGGATGCACAGCAGGATCTCATCGGACAAATCCGACATTCCCACCGAGGTAGATGATATTGTGTCCTCGTCAAATACAGCCTAAGACAGACAACAAACAGTGTCAAAGACAGTCAAGTGCGTTTAGACTCTTTGTGTGTTTAGTCAACCTTTGGAAAGAATTACCAAGATAACAAGATGCTACAAATCTTGTCTTAATGTCTGGTAGCAATGACTTATTCTTGGCATTTTGTTATTGAGGACCAACACAGAAAAGCTGTCATCAAGACACTAGATTATGGCTGGGTGATGGACGATCTATCATTCATACTGGGGTAGCTCTCTTTTTAAAAGGTCCCATGACATTGTGCTCTTTAGATGCTTTTATATAGGCCTTAGTAGTCCCCTAAGGCCGGTTACACACTGCACGCGTCTTGCGAGCGTGGCATTTCTGTTGTGTCTCAGCTGCGTGGATTTTTCTGTGTCCTACACACCAGAAGCGAGTCTGATGCGGCGCTGCTCCTGCTGCTAGATACAGGGAGGGCTGATCTCGGGACATAGCGCCGACAGATTCAAACTCTGAAAAATGGGTAATTGGGCTGTCTATGTAGCTGTAAAGAGGGGGGGGGGAGGGGGGGGGCAAGGTGGAGGGTGGGGGTGTTGACTTGACCAACTGCCACTTTGCTCGTTTGAAAGCAATGATGTCTCTCTCTCATGGGTGGGCCAAATTCTCTGGGCGGGCAAAGCAGAGAAAGGGGAGGTAACCTTGCTTGTTATGACCTCATAAGGAGAAGATTCCAGATCAGCCCATCTGAGCTTTCATTGGCAGAGCAGGATACCCAGGGCTCGGTTTACACCTATCACCATTTCTAGCCACTGGGGGACCATAGCTAACAATAACAGATATTAATGTTAAAAAACCTCATAAAGTGAAATTTTCATGCCATGGGACCTTTAATGTCTCTGCTTACGTTATTAAACCACTGAAGGCAATGCTGCAAATCAATCAGCTTGACTGCTTTATGGCATCACTGGATTTTTATATAATTTTGCATCAATGTCAGGTATTCTGTCAGTATTTAATTTGCTGGATATGCCAAAGTCAGACATTAATTTCTGGTTATTGTATCCATACACTTTTTCTCAAGTGATTTTTGAGAAGATTTAACATAATGATATCAATATTACAATATAAAATGACATTCATTCATATTGCGTATTGTCTTATTCTGGATACAGTTTAATTATTAACTAACGCTATAGTTTAAGCATTAACAATGCAATATTTCCTATTAGGAGGTAATGCAATTACTACGTAACATTGGCCGATTAGGAAGTAAAAAATATGAATGTTTCAAAGATGTAGCTTTTTCAAGATACAAGACACTTTGCAGCAAAGTGCATAGCTACGTGTTTAAACACATTATTAATTCTTTCTGCCTGCCTGTCCACTCACATACAAAATATTATTATTGTTGTTTAGCAGGTTAATAAAAAGGAGACACCAAACCACATGCATTTCTACCACGCGTATTAACCCAAACTTGTTAGAAAAACTTAGCAGAAATTTGGGTGAAGCCTGGTCTCACCTAGTTAGCGTTAACGTTAACGTTAGCTGGTTCGGTTGCTCTGCACGGCGTTACCGTTAACTATGAATGCGTTGTCGAGGTTTCTCGGTTTACCCACCTGTACAATTTGTCGGTCCATGTCCTCTGAAATCCCTCTCATGGTCCCACTCATGATTAGCAGGATTTTAAATTGTATTTCAGATGTTCATCCAGCCTTCATGTTCCGACCAACCCGCTTACATTGAACCACAGGCGGTGTAAAAACCGTTGACAGGACGGATCACGTTTGCTGCTGCACAATGTCGGAAGTCTGTCAGTGACGGACATACTTCCTGTCGGTCCAATGGGCAACACTTGATTCTTCTTTTCTTTTTTTTTTTAATTCACTCTATTATATAACAATCGTACAAACAATCAAGGCACAAAGTGATAGTACATTTGTCCAAAACGTGTCAACAGCTTTGAGGTAGAGAAATAAATATTGCAAATAATACTAAAGAAAATAAAAATAAAAATAAAATAAGATGCTAGGGGTCTTTTTAGTCCATAAGGGAATGTAAGTCCAACAAATATAAGTCTTTCAGCGTTTTTCTCTGTCATGTATTTTAAAGATGTAACAAAAAGCTTAACATCATTCTTCCAACCATTAATGTGAGGTTTGACTTTTAAATATTTGCACCTATGGATAAAATGTTTACAGTGCTCAATCAAGATATTAAACAAGAATTATATATTTTTATCCTTTAAAAATATTCCAGCTTTAATTGACATTTCGTTTAATGGGTGTAGCAGTATATCTTTAGATTGAAGCAGTATTGAAAAGACACAATTCATTAATCGGTTCACACGGAAAAAAAATATGTTCGACCGTCTCAATATCACTCTCACAGAAAACACAGGAGTTACTCTCCCAATTAAATTTTACATGTAGGAAGTGGTTTAAAGGATAAATATCATTCAATATTTTAAATGTCACTTCTTTAGCTTTTGGTGGGACAGGATACGATAGAGATCGTTTCCTAATCTTTCTAGCCTCCTTGTCACTGTAATCTCGGAGAACATATTTTCTTTTCAGTTGGAAAGGATAATATTTAATACATAATACACTCTTGACAAATTTGTTAGAGAACTGCTTGCTGTTCAAACTGACACCTTCAACACAGAGGCCTCATCTCTGATATAACATTTGCACGCAATAAAAGTACCTAAAAACAATGACTTCCTATTGGATAAAATGTATCTGTTATTCCATAGGGGTGTATTCTGGGGAGTAAAATTATGTTTAAAAATCAAATTCCAATAGAGGAGAACTTGCTGGTGAAAATCTGATAATTTCGTTGGCAGTTTACATAAATCATAATCACATCGCAATAAAAAATTAATACCTCCCAACTTCTTGAAAATTGCATCCGGTATGGTGAACCAAAAAGAGCGTTCGTTTGAAGTTAAATCTGTGGGGTGGAGGGCTTTAAGCTTTGATAGTATTCGTAATCTTATTAAGCATTTGTTTGTTTTGCGCAATAGTTCTGTAACCATACACATTTGTTAATATGAGAAAGTGGCTTTCAACTTTTAAAACGACCGTTAGCCAGTGACCTTCCCCATCTGCTCTGTATGTGATAATGTATCCTGGGAACCTATTAAAACAGATTGCTACAGTTTCTTCATAAATTATATAAATTGATAAACGTTGAATAACAAAGCTTATAAAAACTGTCCTACATTTCTGTTCACTTTTGTCTTGATTTTAACTTGTTTTCCTGTTTTTCTTTCAAAGGGTGTGATGGTTGGTATGGGCCAGAAAGATAGCTATGTTGGTGATGAGGCACAGAGCAAAAGGGGTATCCTGACCCTGAAGTACCCCATTGAGCATGGTATCGTCACCAACTGGGACGACATGGAGAAGATCTGGCATCACACCTTCTACAACGAGCTGAGAGTTGCGCCCGAGGAGCACCCCGTCCTACTCACAGAGGCTCCCCTGAACCCCAAGGCCAACAGGGAAAAGATGACCCAGGTAACGAGGGCTTGACACACTGACATTTCCTCTCAATCAGGAAACCCACTCAGCTCACCTGTAGGGCTCCGCAACGGGAAAATGTGTTGCCGCTCAGGCATCTCTTCTTCTGCTCAATCTGTCCATTTCCTCCTGCTCCTTCAATCTCCAGGTTTCTTCTATCCTGTGCTGATCTTTTCATCTCTGCGGATGCTTCAGGTGTCTATCTCGCTTCACTGTGATGCATCAGGAATGACTTGTTGCAGCATGGTTACCGCTGAGTTCAAATTAGGCTTGTTTTAGACCGACAAGCATCTAACTTCACTGGTGTTTCTGCATGATGCAACCAATGACAGTAGAGCAGGTAGCTGCACTCATACTGTACAGTCAACGTGACCAAACTATAAAGTATAGGTTATTGTATTGATTGGTTTTCGTATGGTATTAATACTTAAAACAGGACTGTGTGCTGTGCTTTTCTCGCTTCTGACTGTACTAACCCGTACTAGCTTACTTCAAGTTACTTTGACTCACTGACTCATCTCTCGTCTTCTCTGTCCTCCAGATCATGTTCGAGACCTTCAACACCCCTGCCATGTATGTGGCCATCCAGGCTGTGCTGTCCCTGTACGCCTCTGGTCGTACCACTGGTATTGTCATGGACTCTGGTGATGGTGTGACCCACACAGTGCCCATCTATGAAGGCTACGCCCTGCCCCATGCCATCCTCAGGTTGGACCTGGCTGGCAGAGTCCTCACAGACTACCTCATGAAGATCCTGACTGAGAGGGGTTACAGCTTCACCACCACAGGTTGGCACACAAAAAAAAAAAAACATGCTGATAATTGAAGCAAGGGAAAACTTACAAGGAAAAAAAGAAAAAACTGGATCTGACTATAAAATGTCTTTTGTTTTACAGCTGAGCGTGAGATTGTGCGTGACATTAAGGAGAAGCTGTGTTATGTTGCACTGGACTTTGAGCAAGAAATGGGCACTGCTGCCTCCTCTTCATCCCTGGAGAAGAGCTACGAGCTGCCTGACGGACAGGTCATCACCATTGGAAATGAGAGGTTCCGTTGCCCCGAGGCCCTCTTCCAGCCTTCTTTCCTTGGTAAGAAATATATTTCAATCAGTGCACTAGTTGAAATATACTTATGTACTGAGTTTGATAACAAACACATAGAGGGAGTTAACTGTTAGGAAGCATAGGGTAAGACGGGAGTAGTTTTTAAAGCATGTGGAACACAAACTTACAGTCTACTTTACACCCTCTCACAGGTATGGAGTCTTGCGGTATTCATGAAACTACCTTCAACAGCATCATGAAGTGTGACGTGGACATCCGTAAGGATCTGTACGCCAACACTGTGCTCTCTGGAGGTACCACCATGTACCCTGGCATCGCTGACCGTATGCAGAAGGAAATTACTGCCCTGGCACCCACCACCATGAAGATCAAGGTATATCTCATTCTCATTACTGTGACTCCCATCCTCCCTGGGGCAATGATTCAAAAATGTTTCCAGAAAGCTCTTTACCTCTACTGCCACTCAGTGGCCAAACATGCAATATAGAGGCTCTCTGCTCATCTTTTAGCTTCTCCTACATTTAACTGTAGACTTGAAATATCTGCAGGATTTCAGTGCATTTGCCAATAGATGTTGATTTGACATATTTTAACTGTTTATTTTATGTTTTTCTGCAGATCATTGCTCCCCCAGAGAGGAAGTACTCTGTATGGATCGGTGGCTCCATCCTGGCTTCCCTGTCCACCTTCCAGCAGATGTGGGTCTGCAAGCAGGAGTACGATGAATCCGGCCCCAGCATTGTTTGTAGAAAGTGCTTTTAAACCACTTGCAAGTTTACTTGCGTAAAATAAATATATCTCTATAGATAGACCTCAAGGAAACTTACTTACTTAAAAGTATTAGAATGTAGAAATATGTATATATGTAGAAATACAGAAGTATTTCTGCTACAGCAGCTACATTTGTGAAAAGCTTCAAAAGTAAAAGTACTCATTAGGCAGCAGAATGATATTACATTATTGGATGATTATTATTATTATTATTATTATTATTATTATTATTATTATTATGTATGCATTACTGTGTAAACAGTATTTTATGTTGTAGTATCTGGTCATACATTTAGCTAATTAACAGTTTTTTATCCAACTGATAGTTTAAACTATAACAATCTATAATGCATCATACTTAATAAACAGCATATATTTTGTTTTTGTATAACATGAATCTTGAACCTACTACTTAACTACTAACTGTCGCTGTCAGATAAATGTAGTGAAGTACAAATGACAGTATTTGCCTCTGAAATGTAGTGGAGTAAAAGTAAAGTACAGGTGTCTGTATTATACTTAAGTACAGTACTTGATTAAATGTACTTGGCTACTTTCACTACTGGTTTTAATATACTTTTCAGATTCTTTATGAAAAACAGATATACATACTTTTGGCCAAACTTGGCAAAAATCAAATTTAGCAAATATTTTTGTTATATTTTGTAGATATATATTTACTGTTTGGGTTCTTAAATTTCACGGAAAAATAAACCAACAAGCATTTACAGACACAAAGAGCTTTATTTATTTCTAAATGCTCGTTTGTTCATTTTTCAATATAACACATGACCAAACTATAAACTAGTTCTGTAGTTTTGCAATACTGTTATACAAGATTACTATCCAAAGTGAATTGGCCCCTTTAATTAAAATGTTAATTCCGCTGTTAAAAAAGGAAGTAAATATGGAGCCAGTATGTGGGGACATATGTTAAGCAAGGTTGTCTGCTTTTGAAACAAAGAACGGTGTGTAAGGATGGTGACAAAACAAGTCCCGCTCTTGTCAAATTTTCACAAAACCTGTGATGAATATTTATTACTGGGAAATGACAGTGAAAATATTATCCTGCAGCAGTTATGACTTCTTAGTAGTCTATTCTACAAAGTCATTGATAAGATCTGATTTATGATTACTTATCCTATTTAGTTGTCCACAGGATGGTACTATGGCAAAAAGTTTCACAATGAAGTGATGCTCTACCTAAACTCTTATCTTTACACTCACAGGTCACTTAATCAGTAAGAAATATTAAACAAAAATATTGTTAAGTATACAGTATAACAATAGAATCTACAAATTTACAAAAATATACAATATACTATACTATAATATAATATACTTCTCCTAAAGTCCACTGTCGTCTCCACAGTCTTCTTGGGATTTAACTCCAGGTGGTTCTGATTGCACCATTGGACCAGCTGTTCCAACTCCTGTCTGTAAGCAGACTCATCACCATTCTGGATCAAACCAATGATGGTGGTGTCATCATCTGCAAACTTCAGGAGTTTTACAGACGGGTTCTTTGAGGTGCAGTCATTAGTGAAGAGGGAGAAGAGCAGCAGGGAGAGGACACACCCCTGTGGTGCGCCAGTGCTGATGGACATGCTGCTGGAGGAAACTGATGATCCACTGACAGGTGGTGGCAGGCGCTGAGAACTGGGTGAACTTTTAGGAGTTCAGGGATGATGGTGTTGAACCCTGAGCTGAAGTCCACTAACAAGATCCTGGCATACATCCCTGGGGAGTTGAGGTGGTGCAGGATGTATTGCAGTCCCATATTGACAGCATCATCTGCCGACCTGTTTGCCCTGTAGGCAAACTGCAGGGAGTCCAGCTGGGGTCCGGTTATGTCCTTCAGGTGGCTCAACACCAGTCTTTCAAAGGATTTCATGATGACAGACCTGCAGTCATTTAATCCTATGATGGAGGGTTTTTTGGGGGACTAGGATGATGGTGGACAGGGATAATTGTTTCCTCATGTTCTCTCAATGGACCAAAAGTATTTCAATTTCCGTAGAAACTTCTCAATCAACTCCTGCGTGACTTTCATCCAACAGTTAACTGAAGAGACATATTGATGTGTGGAAGACTTGACTTGCTATTGTAGTAAAAGCACAGGTTTTATTAACACTAATAATGATGCCTTTGTTCTGCTCAAGTGTCCTAGTGAGCCATGACGTGTGACAATACCAGGGCCCTGAAACTGAAGCAGCCAATTCAGCCATCCTTCATTTTATTTATTTGTATGACATTGAATCTTGTGTGCGACATGTGTCCAACTTCTTTATTGTATGTGCATTTTTTTGTAAAGTGTCATAAGTGCTGTAAAGAAAAAGAGCACTATGTAGGGTGCCTGGGTAGCTCACCTGGTAGAACAGGTACCCATACATACAAATTAAATCTCTTCAGCTGTCTATAAAGGCCTAAAAAAAATATAATATCTTTTTAACCCAAAGATTAAAGTGTGTGATACAATACAAATCCTGGGATGATCAATATGAATTTCTTTTAATATTTGTGAGCCAAGCTGAATAAACACCAAGTAGACAGACCGGAATTTTAGACATGTGCGCTTTATTAAGTTGTTGTGTACACCAGAGGCTTGAAGCCCCATGCACAAACCTTCATACAAGGTAGAAGCTTTGTCTTTTGCATAATGACAAAAACAAACTGGACCAAGTATCATTTAAGGCTGAAAGTACAAAAACAAAAGATTACATAATTTACATAAGCAATACTACACGTCTGTTGGGCAGTGGGCCCAACCAGAGAATAAACCTTCATAGAGGCAAATAAGGTGGTGAACAAACACATCTGAAATGACCTACACAAACACGACAATGGACATGTTCCTCACACATTCACACCGCCTGGGCCGCTCTGTACTTCCTGCAGAGTTTCTCCCCATCAGGGGGCATGGTGCTATAGCCATAGTGATGAGGGAAAATGGGAAGTGTTGTGGGCTCAACATACACCAGTGTGTTGGTGTAAGCATGTATGCAGAGCCAGTCGTTTGGGTTTGTAGCAGTGTGTGTTTTGGGGAAGCGGACTGACAAGTCTTTTAGAAGCACTTCCTGTGGACAATGCTGGGGCCGGATTCATCGTACTCCTGCTTGCTGATCCACATCTGCTGGAAGGTGGACAGGGAAGCCAGGATGGAGCCACCGATCCATACGGAGTACTTCCTCTCTGGGGGAGCAATGATCTGCAAAAAAACATCAAATAAGAGTTAAAATATGTCAAATCAACATCTATTGGCAAATGCACTGAAATCCTGCAGATATTTCAAGTCTACAGTTAAATGTAGGAGAAGCTAAAAGATGAGCAGAGAGCCTCTATATTGCATGTTTGGCCACTGAGTGGCAGTAGAGGTAAAGAGCTTTCTGGAAACATTTTTGAATCATTGCCCCAGGGAGGATGAGAGTCACAGTAATGAGAATGAGATATACCTTGATCTTCATGGTGGTGGGTGCCAGGGCAGTAATTTCCTTCTGCATACGGTCAGCGATGCCAGGGTACATGGTGGTACCTCCAGAGAGCACAGTGTTGGCGTACAGATCCTTACGGATGTCCACGTCACACTTCATGATGCTGTTGAAGGTAGTTTCATGAATACCGCAAGACTCCATACCTGTGAGAGGGTGTAAAGTAGACTGTAAGTTTGTGTTCCACATGCTTTAAAAACTACTCCCGTCTTACCCTATGCTTCCTAACAGTTAACTCCCTCTATGTGTGTTATCAAACTCAGTACATAAGTATATTTCAACTAGTGCACTGATTGAAATATATTTATTACCAAGGAAAGAAGGCTGGAAGAGGGCCTCGGGGCAACGGAACCTCTCATTTCCAATGGTGATGACCTGTCCGTCAGGCAGCTCGTAGCTCTTCTCCAGGGATGAAGAGGAGGCAGCAGTGCCCATTTCTTGCTCAAAGTCCAGTGCAACATAACACAGCTTCTCCTTAATGTCACGCACAATCTCACGCTCAGCTGTAAAACAAAAGACATTTTATAGTCAGATCCAGTTTTTTCTTTTTTTCCTTGTAAGTTTTCCCTTGCTTCAATTATCAGCATGTTTTTTTTTTGTGTGCCAACCTGTGGTGGTGAAGCTGTAACCCCTCTCAGTCAGGATCTTCATGAGGTAGTCTGTGAGGTCTCTGCCAGCCAGGTCCAACCTGAGGATGGCATGGGGCAGGGCGTAGCCTTCATAGATGGGCACTGTGTGGGTCACACCATCACCAGAGTCCATGACAATACCAGTGGTACGACCAGAGGCGTACAGGGACAGCACAGCCTGGATGGCCACATACATGGCAGGGGTGTTGAAGGTCTCGAACATGATCTGGAGGACAGAGAAGACGAGAGATGAGTCAGTGAGTCAAAGTAACTTGAAGTAAGCTAGTGCGGGTTAGTACAGTCAGAATCGAGAAAAGCACAGCACACAGTCCTGTTTTAAGTATTAATACCATACAAAAACCAATCAATACAATAACCTATACTTTATAGTTTGGTCACGTTGACTGTACAGTATGAGTGCAGCTACCTGCTCTACCGTCATTGGTTGCATCATGCAGAAACACCAGTGAAGTTAGATGCTTGTCGGTCTAAAACAAGCCTAATTTGAACTCAGCGGTAACCATGCTGCAACAAGTCATTCCTGATGCATCACAGTGAAGCGAGATAGACACCTGAAGCATCCGCAGAGATGAAAAGATCAGCACAGGATAGAAGAAACCTGGAGATTGAAGGAGCAGGAGGAAATGGACAGATTGAGCAGAAGAAGAGATGCCTGAGCGGCAACACATTTTCCCGTTGCGGAGCCCTACAGGTGAGCGGAGTGGGTTTCCCGATTGAGAGGAAATGTCAGTGTGTCAAGCCCTCGTTACCTGGGTCATCTTTTCCCTGTTGGCCTTGGGGTTCAGGGGAGCCTCTGTGAGTAGGACGGGGTGCTCCTCGGGCGCAACTCTCAGCTCGTTGTAGAAGGTGTGATGCCAGATCTTCTCCATGTCGTCCCAGTTGGTGACGATACCATGCTCAATGGGGTACTTCAGGGTCAGGATACCCCTTTTGCTCTGTGCCTCATCACCAACATAGCTATCTTTCTGGCCCATACCAACCATCACACCCTTTGAAAGAAAACAGGAAAACAAGTTAAAATCAAGACAAAAGTGAACAGAAATGTGGGACAGTTTTTACAAGCTTTGTTATTCATAGTTTATCAATTTATATAATTTATGAAGAAACTGTACCTGATGTCTTGGACGTCCAACAATGGAGGGGAACACAGCACGCGGAGCATCATCTCCTGCAAAGCCAGCTTTGCACATACCGGATCCGTTGTCAACAACGAGGGCGGCGATTTCGTCATCCATTTTCTGGACAGAGAAGAGGAGGGATGAAAAAGGGGGAGAACAGTTTAAAACTGATGCTCCGTGACAGTTGTGCGTTACATCTGGCAAACATCCACTAGGTTAAAGCCTTGTCATTATGACAAATGGACGCTGGATGTCGCAGTGGCGCAGGTCCCAGTCCAATTCCAGAGCTGAGAAACAAAGGCGGTTTCTCCCACTGTCTGGCCATGGCCATATAAGGCAAAAGTGAGAGCAGCTTAGGAGACGGCGGCAGCCCGGCCCGTGAAGCCGCCCAATGTGTCGTTAAACCTCAAACGACACCGATACCGGCCACTCCCTTCACCGGAGTCATAACTGAATTAAGCATCCACACATCTCCAACACCAGCTTTAATACAGCAGTTTAACAGTTGAGATGGATGAACTTCCATCCGCTGTCATGTCAGTCATCAGGTGTACCGTTGTCGTGAGTCGTGACCAGCCATAGTTACAAGGTTAGGCTATGTGAAAACCAACTTCTAACGTTACCTGACATTTGTTAGATGTAACGTTAACGGTTGTCAAATTACTTCTTAGCTGTAGCCTAATGTCACAGCCACCTACCTGCAATTTGAGTTAACACCAAGTGTTTTAAATTCAATCCGTCTAATCTGCAATCATCTGCCTGTGAAATCGGAGACACCGAACCCGGGGACCGAGCCAAAGCAGATGCTTACATGTAAACGAGAAGGTCAAGCTTTTTGAACGCAGTCTGATTTGTTAAAGTGATGAAGTGATGACAGCACGGATCACGGTGGTTATTTCACACCATGTGTTAAACATAAATGACAGCATGGAGACACATCTATTACGTTATTGTTACTGGAAGCAGCCCTTTAAACTGTAACGGTGCTAGTCAGAAACGGAATGAATGGCAGGCTAACGTTACGTGATCGAGGGAATTTAAATTAGCAGCTCCAAAAGGTTGCTTCAACCTGATGGAAGTCACACAGAAAACCTCACATCATAACTTAACGTTAACATGCCGACTACATTCAGTTTGGTTGCTAAACATTACGTTCACATTTTGTTAAAGAAATGCATTTAAACTGTGACAAAAAAAACCCCAAAAACTTTCATCTTTTTTCAGCAGTTGTCTTACCTGTTTGAGGGAGGGTTATCGGCTTAGAAGGGCTGTGACTGAACGCTACACTCCGGTAGGATGTCTGAGCTTGACTGCAATGGAGGCCAATAAATTGCAGGGTTTTATCACAGCTCGCGCTGCATCCCCTCTCCATAAAAGGAAAACTTTCTGCACGGCGTCCTCTGATTGGTCCAGTCGCATCCACTGGGTGTGGCGCATGCAGATACCGTCCTGCGCTCTGACAAGTCGGAGGGGACAGGCAACACAACAAATAACCTATATAGGCTACTATCAATACTATCAACATGGGGTTGTTCAGTGTTCAATTAAACACATTTGTAGATCATTCATCATCTGTATCATCTGTATGATGATTGCAATGGGGGTGATACACAAGTGTGATGGGCTACACAATAAATCTCAGAACTCTGGCTTCACATCACAGTCTTATTGAGTACGAAACAAGTTGAAATAGGCTATGGGCTTTTATTTAATTTTAATATTGCTACATTGAGCTAATGCGCACATTTTGATGCAAGTCAGTCCAGCCTATTGTTTTAATCCCTGACATCATCCACATTGGCAAGGGGCCCCCATTTTCTCAGTGATGACGCAAACTTTTAATCACATTTGATTAACATACCCATGCAATTGTCTTATGTTCTTTATTTGTGCATAGGAGGAAAACAACAGGTCCATGATGAATTTAAAGTGAAGCACAAAAACAACAGAACTGAATTGCACTGTGCTAATGCATTTGCAAAGTCAAGGCAGATACTCGTGGTTAGTTGTGCCAGGACATGGGGTGGTTACAATCTCAGGGTCACTGACAGCACTGTGAAAACCCTGATTAACACGTCGGCCCTGGCATACCAGTTTCTCTCACTCACACACACACACACACACACACACACACACACACACACACACACACACACACACACACGCAGGGCAGAGTGACAGTGAATCTCTTATCTCTCATCACTTGTAATGTTTATGTGAGTGGAGGGGGCAGATTAACCTTGCTTGACAGGTGTCTCATTTCCAGAACATACCTATATTTGGTGTCAAATTGAACTGTGAGGCATACTGTGAAATTAGTATTGAGTAATCTGACTCACTTTGATAATGATAGACACACCTGCTCATTGACACACACTCATTGACACACACAAATATGTAACGCAAGGCTTAAGGTCCAACCTGAAATACTGTTTTAGACAATCTATTTATTTTCCCGATAACACACTTCGAAGTCTTTATGCAAAGCTCATTTTATAAACTTTAGTTGGAGGTGCTGTTTTAACTCAGTAAGGGCACCAGACAAAGACTCATAAACTTGCAGTAGGAATTCTCACTGGCTCTATGTGTTCCTAATAAGGATATATGGGAGCTGGCTCACCAAACTTGACAGGAAGTAGGTTTCACAGTGCTTCACTTCTGCAGATGCACACGGGAAGTGACCACACAGAGACACTAAGGATAGAAGGGGGGGTGAATGAGCTGATCAGGGAATTAGCTTTTCAGAGTGGGATTATCCTGCTCTAGACAGACACTAAAACACACACACACACACACACACACACACACACCAAACAGACACAAGGCAGGACAACCATCCCTTTAAGAGTTCCTTTGGATGACGTCCATATAAGGAGATGTTGGAGCTAGTCACATGTGGGGGAAGAATGCATTGCTCATGTCATGTGACCAGTCTGAGGAAATGAATGAATCTCCCTTTTTAAGGCTGTGCGTGCTCTGTGTGTATGTGTGCGTGTGGATGTTGTATCCTTCACTAGTACCCACAGAATTATATGTAGAAAGGGAGGTATCACCAAATTTTGTACACAAACTCCTCACTGATAGACATTTTTCAACGTTTCTTGACACTCACTTCATTACTAGGTGCCGTGCGTGACTGATGCATGCATTACAACATGCACGGATATGTACACACTCCCTGCATTGCTCACTCACACAGTCAGAGAAGTTCACAGGCCTGGCTCTTGGCTCTAAGACCGTATATGGAAGAAGCTAGCAGGTAGCTTTTGTCCACTTTTCACTCATCCTTATCTCTAGAGTCTAGCGCTCTCTCTCTCTCCCTTGAACACACATTCACGCTCTTCCTTTATTCGCCACATTTCCCCTCTCTCTGAATCAATCACTCCCTTATTCCTTTTCCCAGGACAGGGACAATTATAGGAGTGCAATGCAGTGTAAATATTAGCCTATTGCACTCTGTAACAGTCTTTCCCAGTCATTTATGGCATCACATTCCAGCTAAGGTTCATACACAGCATTGAGAGGTGTGGCTTGTGTGTGCTCAAGTAAGACAGAGAGAGGAAGAAGGTATGTGAAATACTCTTTGAAATGTAATATTAGAAGATACTAATTTAAAGAGAAATTCCCCTAAAAACTCCAGTCTAGTGAACACATCACACCAATTCTGAGGTCTTTGCACTGGAGTTTAATGTGTCATTGAATAGAGGTAAATTTACTACTATTTTACATTACTTTAGGCCAAAATACACCTCTCACTGTCTTTACCCATATGAGCCCTCTCTCTTCCTCTTATGTAATCTGCTGTGAAGCAGTTAACAATTTTCATAGTCCAAACTAAACACGGAGAACAACATTTAGTTACCAAAGACCTTGAACCAGATTAGGGGGCCGAGAGGCAGAAAACTTTTTTTTAGGATTCCTAATAAAGTGACACAGGGTCCCTCTATCAGACAGGACCACAAGAATAGGCACAGTACTAGTACGGGACACACCTTAGTTGATAGCGTACTTGTACTGTGCAAATTCTTAAAAGAAATTTGTGATTAATCACATTACATACAAACAAAAACTTGGGGCTTTTGGGGCTGCAGAGCAGTTACCTACCTTGCACAGCTGGCAAACCAGTCATGCCGGGAACAAACCAGAAGGTAGTTTGAAAGGATAAGTAATTAATCCCATTTATTTTTAATTTATTTTATGACTTACTTGTGTTTTAATGGTTGATGTGCTTTCTGTAAAATGTTACAATGCATTTTGTAAAACAATTCAACTTCCGGTTGTATGTAATATGCTACAAATAAACTTTCCTTGCTAAATGATGACATAATGTATAATAATATTTAAATGCACAAGGACAAACATGTATTAACTGCCAAAAGCAAAAAACAGAATACATTTATTCTTGCCCTGAGTAAGATTTATTTATTAAAGCATTATATAAGATTCGGTGCCACAGACATTTAGATTGCATCTTTGTTTTTCTTACTTTACAGTATATCCTACATCTTATCTGAGTGAGCATATAAGAAAGAGATTGGAGATTCAAACTGGATGACGTAGCAACAACATAACAAAATATACACTTATATACACAAATAAAGTTTTTATCAACAAAACAAGAACATTTGAGGTCTACAATGAACAAATGAGCTGCAAATACCAGTGTCAACATTGGATTGATTCTTCTTTATGTGTGTCAAGCAGTCCAGCTCTTCCCCAGGTCTACCAGCTCCATGCCTTCACAGTAGGACCGTGGCCTCGACACCCTCACCTGGTTTCACAGGGAAACAACACATAATGAAACCAGATATACAAGTCTCTCTCTCGGTCTCTCTCGTTTTCTGTCTCTCACACACAATCACACAGTCAAATACTCACTGCGGGTGTCCTGTGGGAAGCCAGTTGCTGCAGAAGTGGGAAGGGAGTCCACTGAATGGGTTCCACAGGCCAGCTACAAACAGAAAGATCACTGGCCTTACCTGAGTCCAACACACCATCCCCCATGCTCATCTCGCTTCCCCTCCAACCATACTGAGAGCTACAGGGAACACAGAGAGCCTAGGGATTATTTACACAGACACTGTCTATATGTTATATATATATATATATATATATATATATATATATATATATATATATATATATTCACGCAGTCTCCTCTTAACAGTTGTTCTAGAGATGTGTCTGCTGCTAGAACTCTGTGTGGCCTTCATCTGGTCTCTAATCTGAGCTGCTGTTACTTGCGATTTCTGAGGCTGGTGACTCGGATGAATTTATCCTCAGCAGCAGAGGTGACTCTTGGTCTTCCTTTCCTGGGGCGGTCCTCATGTGAGCCAGTTTGCGCTTGATGGTTTTTGCGACTGCACTTGAGGACACATTCAAAGTTTTCGCAATTTTCCGGACTGATTGACATTCATTTGTTAAAGTAATGATGGCCACTCGTTTCTCTTTACTCAGCTGATTGATTCTTGCCATAATATGAATTCTAACCGTTGTCCAATAGGGCTGTCGGCTGTGTATCAACCTGACTTCTGCACCTGACTTCAACACAACTGATGGTCCCAACCCCATTAATAAAGGAACTTCCACTAATTAACCCTGACAAGGCACACCTGTGAAGTGAAAACCATTTCAGGTGACTACCTCATGAAGCTCATTGAGGGAACACCAAGGGTTTGCAGCGCTATCAAAAAAGCTAAGGGTGGCTACTTTGAGGAATCTAAAATATAAGACATGTTTTCAGTTATTTCACACTTTTTTGTTAAGTACATAATTCCATATAATTACATAATGTGTTCATTCATAGTTTTGATGCCTTCAGTGAGAATCTACAATGTAATAGTCATGAAAATAAAGAAATGCATTGAATGAGAAGGTGTGTCCAAACTTTTGGCCTGTACTGTATATGAGAATATACAATCACTTAGTCATGTCGTAGCTGGTTTTAAGTCTACCATCGACTGTTACGATTTTATGGGTTGTATTTTTACTTCCGGAACCCGCTGTGGGCAGGACTGTTGAGCTCTATTAAAGAAAAAGGTTTAAAAGGTGATTTTAATCCAATACACTTTTTGTCAAATTCAGCGAATATCTCCTTACAATTCGCTAGCTGTCCATTCTGTTTGCGCGCTGAAAGAAAATCTTGTGTTCACACACAGCCCTGGCTCTGTAAAGGGAGGAACACAACACTATTCTGTTAATTCTCAGAAAGAGGAAAGGCTATGGGTTATAAAGAGAAATGAAGTGGGAGCGAGAGCTCTTAATTAACAATCTTTCTCCAGAATTGCTGACGCCACCTTCAATGCATGCAATTTTAAAAGCATAATCAGTTTGTCTTTGTGATGTATTATTGCAGATTGTGTGTGTCTAAGTCAGGTTTGTAGATCTGATCTAATTTCTGTTTGGACCCCCAAATTAACATTTCATTGGAAGCAAAAGTAGACAGTTCCTGGACAGATCTTTTTTTAAAACCAGCCTGTTTAGATAAGAAATCTTTTTTCTGTTACCATGGGTAGGCTAATTCTCATCCACCTTAGAGTGATGGCTGCATTTTTTTGTTTAGTTTTTAGTTACCACTTAAATCTGATGTTGCTTTACATGGTGTAAACTTGATAGTAGAGTACAGGCACATGTAGGTTATATCTTATGCATACTGTAGCATTTTTTCATATTTTAGACAGACAGATTGAGGACAGACATTTGCTCCCTGATCAATAACATTTTCATACTGTTAAGCATATGAACCATTCATGTGTAATATTGGACTGACACGTGGTGTGTGTGTGTGTGTGTGTGTGTGTGTGTGTGTGTGTACCTGTGGGGGTAGATTGTATTGATGCGTGTTCCGTGGCTGGCGCAGGTGGAGGCCAGTGACAGCGTGTCGTCGTGGTAACAGCAGGGGCGGTCGAGCGCCCGCAGGTGCAGTAACTCATCGGAGCGTGTAAAGGCGGGATTATCTAGTGAGTCTGCTGATCCTGCCCACGAACGCAACCAGAACCGTCCTGACAGCTCATCAAAATGGTTGAACCTGCGATAGCTGCACACACAACAAATCCTAATGTTTGAATTAATATTCACAGGTTACAATATGTATTGTATGTGGTCAAATTTGATATGGGTTTGAGTAAGAATCTTTTTTTTTTTTGTCATTTTATGGCAGTTTTGAGTCTCGCTGAAAATAAAAATGCAAAAAGCAAACAATGGGGGGGAAAGGTAAAAATGACTTCAGTACAGTAAACTGTGCTCGCTTGTTGGGTGGTCCTGCTGGAGAAAGTAAAACTCTGATCTAAGAGCCCAACTTTCTCTGGACAGAACTTCTCTTCCTACTGGTGATTTATGGCTTAACTTCCGACTCCTGTCTGAACTTGTCTGTATCAATACCCAATATTAGAAGTTAGTCTCAGCAATAGGATGAAACTACAGAGGATAAAACTCTTCCCTCCCATTCTGTGACTTAGGTTCAGACGACAACTGTTTTAACATAAAAATGTTGGTCAGTGCAGCTTTAAGAGGCTGAATCCCAATGTTCAAAAACAGAAGGCAGTCTATATTTACCTATATAACTACTATTCAACATGTCCACACAAGGCCCTCAAGGAGACTTCCAGACAGTCTGCTTGGGGTACAGATTTCTCCAGACTTTGCTTGGAAGATTACCCATAGTTCATAGCAATATGGATGTGACAAGAAATTAAAGATGATGATGGTAATAATAAAGCAGTCCAATACTGTAAACTACACATCATTTATAAGCCATAATATTCTTATTTGGTGTATGTGAGGTTTATCTTGCATACATTGTAAATGTCAGTAGGCCTATGAGGGTAACAGAAATTTTGATTCATCAACATGAAAGTGAGGTCTGAAGTCCTGTCTTATAACACATTTTATCCCCTCGAGGCCCAGCACCCTAACAGACTTAACGTGATGACAGTGAACATGTCATTGTCTGCAAGTCCAAACCGTGGACATTTGGATTCAGTCTGACCATCTCAACATTTTCCAAGAGTCTACAGTGCAGCATTCATCTTCAGTTTGTGGTTTGGCAGCCAGACTGTGACACCTAGTGGACATTACTTTAATTACAATTACTGTTTGTGTGTAGTTATGCCCATCTCAGTGTTGAGTTTTCCCTTCCCTGATCACAACACATGATCTCCCCAAAAGGTGTCCATTGTGTTCCACGTATGTCACATTAATCTGAGTCATTTGGAGTCACGTTAAGTCAACTGTATTTTTATGTTTACCAAAGGTGTGTGTGTGTTAATGTGTGTTTCCTCTGTTATTTTAAGGTCCACCCAGAAGCCCACAGGACTGTTCAACACCCACTGTTATTTCATTTATTTTCAACATATTTCTTTTAACTAGATCATCGTCGAAACATCTAATTGTTTACACAACATGTCATGCACAGGGTATCTGTGTGATATCTGTGAATTGTGTGTATTAATCTTTGTGTTGCAGGTTGTATGTTGTGAGCTGTAATTTTACGTGTACATCAGTGACAGTGAGTCAGTGCATACCTGCTCCGAGTCTGATCTACTTTGGCCTGGATCAGAATGGCTCGGTAACGTCGCACTGCCACAAAGGCCAAAACGCCAATCACTGTCACCATGAGGAGTAAGATGGCAAGACATGCGCCCACGAGCCGCACTCGAGTCATCCTCATGTCACACCTCTGACCCATGTACCAGAAGTCCTCTCCAACAAGGCAGCTGAGAAACAAACAAAAAAGATGCTTTGATGCACAAAACGTCCTTGGATGGACAAGAGCGATACAAAATTTGCGTATGTAGGGATGGGCGATATGGAGAACAACAGATATCACAATATTCTTGACCAAATACATTGATATTGCGACAATATTGTAGGGTTGACAATCAGTGCTTTCACAAAATAGTTTTTACAATGAGATTTTAGATAAATAATCATCAATAATTTGGTAAACAGTTTTAAGTGAAATTATAGAGAAAAAATGTAAAATAAAATTCTAGCTATATACTGACTATGTTTACATGCATGCACAAAAATAGTGTGATGTTAAAACATATCTGCAATTCTTCAAAAGGATATTACCTCAACATGTTTCACAACAGATTTTCTGGAAAAAATTTCGTTAGTATGTGCTTGTAATTATCAATTTAGACAATCAATATGATTTAATCACAATATGATTCTGTTGAAAGATGATAAATTATCATACTGAATTATTTGCCAGCCCTAAATGTGTGTATTAGTGCCTCTGTGCTCTTACTGGCAAACTGGACGTTGGCCCGGGTGGTGAGTACAGATGCCATGGTGGTGGCAGTAGTCAAAGTGGCAGACAGAAGAACAGCTGGAGTTTGAAGAGCCAGGCTGGAACACACACTTGTAGCCTGCTGGACACTGCAGTAACCAGTCACACACATCACCCTGCAGACCTGGAGGGAAGATGTGTTGAAGGATGAGGCTGATGTTATTTCTACAGTTTTATTACTATCAAGAAATGCCATAAAACAACAACAAATACATTGTGTTAGTCAGTCTCAGTACTTCCCTACCCTGTCTCTGGCACTCCCAAGCTCATTCCCTCCTGAAGAGGTAAATCTTTAAAAATGGGTCACAAATATGTTTGGGTCATTTATTTAAAAGGTCCCATGACATGGTGCTCTTAGGATGCTTTTATATAGGCCTCAGTGGTCCCCTAATACTGTATCTGAAGTCTCTTTCCCAAAATTCAGCCTTGGTGCAGAATTACTGCCAGTAGAGCCAGTCCCACAATGAGCTTTCCTTAGGATGTGACATTTCTGTGTCTGTAGCTATTGAGGAGGGGGGGGGGGGGCAAGGAGGAGGGTGGTGGTGTGGCCTTGACCATCGGCCACTTTGCTCGTTTGAAAGACATTATGTCTCTCTCTCTTCTCTGGGCGGGCAAAGCAGAGAAAGTGGAGGTAACCTTGCTCCTTATGACCTCATAAGGAGAAGATTCCAGATTGGCCCATCTGAGCTTTCATTTTCTCAAAGGCAGAGCAGGATACTCAGGGATCAGTTTACACCTATCACCATTTCGAGCCACTGGGGGACCATAGGCAGGCTGGGGGAACGCATATTAATGTTAAAACACCTCATAAAGTGAAATTTTCATGTCATGGGACCTAAAATCATCTGAGAACCGTAGTTTTTAACAAACGTTACTCAATCAGGAGTAAATAGTGCATTTGTTGGGAACTATTTTATGCTGCGGATTAATACACATTTGGTGCAGTGCTGAGTATTCACAGCAGCACATTGGAATTGACTTAAACTAAACAGCAGTGGCCATGTTCATCATATTGACAGTACATGCCGCCCAGTGCAACAGTGCGACTTATTTATGGTTTAAAAAAAAAAAAAGTTTCTGGATAACAATGGCGCTCTATGGCACAAAGGAATAAGATATATCAGGCATTGGCTACACAAAGAATACTTGTTAGTAGGATACTCCCCAAGGGGTTTGTTGACTGTACCAAATATAGAATATTACCAGCATTATCCTTTAAATGTCCTTGTCAATGTTAAAACAATAGCTAAAATACCTTGCAGATAGCGGGGCATGTGTGCCAGAAAATTAACAAATAAAACAATAAATATATATGTTTTGAAGTCCGTATGGCGTAATTTAGTGACTGTTTACATGCAGAGTTGGTCGACTTTTGTTTATACTGTATTATTTAATACAGTGCAAACAAGTATCCTTATTGCACCAAATGATCTACAATCAGAATGCACTAACCTAATTTGTCCCCTCACAAACATGCAGCCACAGCACAACAATCGAAAGTAAAAGGAGTACAGTAAGATGATTACATGCCACAATAACACATTGAGTAAACCAGACGCATTAATGAGATTTCTCATTAACTGGATTATGAGCTTAATTAAATCAATCTAACTGAGTTATAATGTTTACATGGGTCTGTCTGTAACCAGATTAATTGAGTAAGCAGGTTAAGAATGGAGTTCCCTCCTAGGTAAATGTAGCCACTGTGGCTGACTGCTACACTGGCTGTTAAAAGTATTTTTTGTGCCTAAGTAGAGATGACAGGAAACCAGGGGAGAGAGAAAGAGAACGACATGCAACAAAAGGTCCTCGGCCGGACTCGCCTTAAATCACTAGGCCACAAGGGTGGCCCAAAAGTTAGGAATCTTGGGTCAGCTTATAGGTGGCCATCTCAACCTAGCCTTACCTCCCAGTGTGATGTTGGTGATCTTGGATGATCTGAAGCTCCTCCCGTCACAAACCGCCTGAGCTAGTCCTGTTCGTTCCATCAGTGATGTGGGTCCAGTCATGCTGAGCCACTGCAGAGCCCCACTGGTTTTAAACTCCACCAGACTCTGCACTGCATTGCCACTAAGACAACAGCACATTCAACTTATGAAACGTAACCCCAGTCTGTGCCTGTCATGTATTACCATTATATTCAAGTCACAGAGCTTGGCATCCGATTTTATGAAAAACTCATAAGGTTATTCAACAACAATTATTTGCCTCTCTGAAGGTATATTCAAATGGAAGATAGTTAGCAAGTACTGTAGCTGATGGACATAGTGCAGCATTCAGCTAAACAGCCAAATATTTCCCTCCTCGGGAGTTAAGAGGAGACCACAAGAGAGCTAAAAAGGAGACTGAACATTTTATTTACATTTGTCAATTGGAAAAACACAACTTCAAATGAATAGATAGGTCTGCTGGATGCATAAACAACTTTATAGTGTGTTAAATTGTCAATGTTGTGTTTAAAACTTGTAACTTGAATTTAATGGTAATATATGAGAGACACTAACTTGAGCTGACTGGAGCTTACTGTAGCTACAGAACATATCTGTACTCTGGAAGACCTCACCTGCTCCAGACTCCCAGCAGTCTGCTGAACCCCGGAGCTTTCTGTAGGTACGGCTCCACCTAAAAGAAACAGGGAGTTAGAACTTTGTAGCAGTTACTAAATCAAACTCTAAAGCTATTGTACAATAACATTACTTATATGTGCTTTTTTGCATGCCAGTATGTGTGTGTGTGTGTGTGTGTGTGTGTGTGTGTGTGTGTGTACACATAATCTCTTACCCAGGCAGTGGTGTCTTTCTCCAAACCTGAAGTTAAAGACGACCTGGATTCTCCAACAATGATCTGCAGCAGCAGCTCAATGGACTCCACTGGACAGAACAAATACTTCCATTACAACAGGCCTGGACACCCCAACCTATGGTTTAATTACACACAAATAAAACAAATACCTCTGATGGCTGTAGGCTGGTTTGGCACAATGTAGAACTTTGGTGTCTGACTAGTTGTGGAGCTCCAAGTGGAGGTTAAAACAGAAGATGTGAGTGCCAAATGGTTCTCTTGGCTGGGGTCTGGGGTTGTCCCAAATGGAGATCCAGCGGTGGGAGTTTGTGTGGTTGTGCTGCTGGGAAACCATTGCCAAGACTCATCCTCTTTAACTACTTCTACCTCTCTATCTCCATTATCTGATTTTGCAGTTATGAGTGAGAGCAGAGAAGTATGTGTAGTAGTAATATAGTTGCGGGTCTGTTCATGCATAACTGGGACATCAGTAGAAGATGCCAAAGGCAGGTGGTTCTGTGTATGAGGTGTGTGTAAAGATACAGATTTGATTGTTGAAGTTTGTGATGGTTTAGGTGTGTTTTTATGGCTGTTCAGGGCTGTGTGCCCAGCGGATTCAGTGGTAGTGGAGAGGAACGGCGGGGGTGTGTGCGTTAAATGTGAACTACCAGGAAAAGTAGTGTGTGTTTGAAGCGTGTATGAAGGGGTGTATGAGTGTAGGGATGAACTGGATGACAAAAGAGGAACAGGAGTCGATGAATCTGTAGACGAGCTGTCACGTAAGATTGTGTAAGTGGGATGCAGTGTGTATGTTTCAGTGTCAGTAGTGGCTCCTGTGGGGGCGGAGTTCTGGACTACATCTCCCAGCGTCAGAGCTGCTCTTGGTGTAGAAGAAGAAGGACTGGGGAAACTCGAACTCCGGTCATCAACTTTGGTAATGTCAGGCGAGTAGGAGATAGTGTTAGTAGTCATGTATGCATTAACAACATTTCTGTGTGTACTTTGTGTTGCTGTTTGTGTCTCTTTGTTACTTGTCTGTGTGAATGGGGAGGACGTGTCAGGGAGTGGCGAGCGTGTGAGGCTCTCCGTGCTTCGTGGAGAGTTTGTTTGACTCTGCGTGGAAGAAGCGAAAGTGTGAAGCATCTCCGTGTTATCAAATTTATCAGAAGACTCAAGCGCAGCAGTTTGACGGTTAACATCTGATGCGGCTGATAGAGATGAGTCAGTTTGACTAATGTTCGGATGAAATGAAGCAGCCTCGACAGCATCAAAGGTTGTGTCATGCCCTGTGATGTGGGTGGCGGACGAAGGAGTCCAGCTGGAGCCGTGTGAGGATGACGATGATGATGCAGTGGGTTCAGTATCAGTGTGCGCGCCTCTTGAGTCATCCTGCTGAAGTTCGGTGGGTGATTTTAAAGGATCAGAGGTGATGGCGGAGGTCAGATCAGAGTTAAGTCTGGCGGTGCTTCGCTGGCTCCTCCAGGAATGGAGTCGTTTTTCTCCAGGTGCCCCACTAACAGCTCCACCATGTGGGATTAGGATGGTACCACTCTCCCAGGTTGTCCTGGAAGGTAGCAAATGGGGAGAAGAGGTGAGAGGTGGGGCGCTGGAGCTGGACACGATGGGTTGAGCTTGTACAGTTATAGATGGTTTAGATGTCTGAGTGTCTGTATATTTGTGTATATCTGTGCCACGCAAGGCGTTGGAGCTACTGGCTGTTGCATGTGTCAGTGCCATCTGGGTTTGAGGGAGCTCGTTGCCTGATTGTTTCTCTGTGTATGCGGTGTCTGATGTGTGAAACAGCGTATCTGTACTGAGTGTTTGCAGAAAATAGGGGCGTGTTCTCTGCCTGGCAGACATTTTGCCATCAGTGAGGTGAGCAGCTCCAGATGTATCCGCTCCATTGTTTGGTTCTTCCTCAGGAAGAGGGAGAGTTTCCCTATCGGCTCTCCCAGCCACAGTGAGTCCCTGCAGGGGGGAGGTGGAGGGCAGCAGCCTCTGTCCCTGAGAGGAGGGACTAGACACAGACTGAGGCCCAGAACTCCACTCCAGACCTTCGTAAAGGCGACCTCTGCCCCCTCGTGTTCCTCTCACCACCTCTTGACCAACAGGAGCAGTGCTTGTAAAGCTGGTTCCTGTCGGAGACCAACGCAAGAGGTCTTGGTCTGAATGTGGGCTGGTGTGGTCCTCTGAGGAATTCCTCTCATCTTCCTGGACTGGATAACCAGGAACAAACACAAAAACAGAGAGGGAGAGGGTGAGGAGAGACGGAGTGGAAATCACAACAACACGACATGTGATAAGAACTTTCCGACAGATTTACAGCTCACAGGACAGTTTGAACAATACATTTCCACAGAATGTTTCCACAGTTACACATCGTACAGCTGAGGTAACCATACTTTACTTCTACTGTAACCAAAAAATGCTTTTCATGTATTCTTTGACACAACAAAATGTAAAAAAAATAAAAAAGCTAAAAGTGAAGCTCAAAAACAAATCCAAATGTTATTACAACAATTAGATCAAACTCTCGTGATCAGGGTGAAGGAAAGTGGGCCGTCCTGACTCAATAAATTAAACTAGATAATTGAGTTATGGTTTCTCACCATAATAGAACAGCTGAATTTCATTCGAGGAGCGTCCTGGTCCTGTCCAACTGAAGGTGGCTTTGTTCCCATCACAGCCGGAGAGCAGAGCCGTCCCCCCACTCTCCAGGACCTGATCTTCCTCGTTCAAAACACAGCGCACTGATACGCTCAAACCACTTTCCAACCATACTGACTTTAAAAGTACCGTCTGACCCAAAGGAATACCTATCGTCCAAGTGCAAGTTGAAACACTTATGGTTTTGTCAGACTGGTGGTTCAATGGGTTGGGTCTGTTGTTGGTGTCAGTAAAAAGTCCAGGTAAAGTGAGATTGATGAGACCAGCAGGCTTTTGGTCCAGGCTGACATTTCCACCACAGTGGTTGGGCGACAAGGCCAATGTTTTATCTGAGGAAAGAAATAAAGATGTTGGTAAACTCTGGCATATTTCTCCTAACCTTTGTGTGATGTTGCAGTGAAAGCTAGTTCATTATGGATAGAAGAAGAAGAAGAAGAAGAAGAAGAAGAAGAAGAAGAAGACATGCCTTTATTTATCCCATGAGGGGAAATTACATTTTCACTCTGTTAGTACAGTTGCACACACACACACACACACACACACACACACACACACACACACACACACACACACACACACACACACACACACACACACACACACACACACACACACGCTATCGACACTAGTGGAGAGATGTCAGTGTCAGAGTATATATTGTGGGCAGTTTAACCAAAGGGCTATTCATTCTCAGATAATCTCTTCTTTTTTTTTTTTAAAGGAAAAAGTAAAAGCAAAACTAAGAGAACATTTGTGAAAACGAAACTTAATTTTGCAGCAACAGATCACAGATCTTTTCCTCTTTTCTTATCCATATATTCATCTATTGGCCCCTTAGAATTGGATCTGGCTCTATTATACAGAAACCTACCAACCTATATCATATTGACAACAGAGCATGCACTATTGTGACTGAATTTAAACTAAACTGAAACATCAGTTTTAGTAATAAGACAAATGTGTGTCCAGTTGCTACAAAGCCCTATGATAACAAAAGGATATAGTATAATAGTGTAAACAACAGGATATATAACAGTTTCCAGGCACTAGCAGATTTCCTTACCTGTTGTGATAATAAAAAGCAACAGGCAGACGTGGAGCTGCATTTCCAATCCTGAGACATTTCAGTGTCGGAGATCCTATTAATCCCAAATCCATACAGATTGTTCAGATTTACAATTATCTGTGCGTTATGAGGAGTAGCCTAGGCTACGACCGAACAGCGCAAAGCGAAAAATGATCTCCAGTTTTCCTGCGTAAGCTACAGTCCCAACGAAAACGGAGAGGCGTCAGGTCAGAAACTTCCTTCTAACGGAAACCGCTGTGCTGTCCGGGGCTCTCAGCGCCGCACAGTCACCTAAATGAGATACACGTGTGTCGGACGGTATGTCCTGTAATGTGGGATGGACAGAGGGACAGCAGGGAGAGAGGCTCTTACACCGCCTCCAGGCTGTTCCGTTTGGCATTTCCAAAGATGAGAGGAAGGAATCCAGCGGTCGCGGCAGGGGCTGCTTTTTACACACATGCTTAAACTCAACACAGGAAACCTTTACCACAGGAGGCATGAAGACATAACAGGGCGGGCCAGTTCATTAGCGCTTTTACATTTACATTTGTGTGTCAGACCTCCTACTTTTTATACAGTCTGTTTGTCTGACAGATAGAGAGTGTTGGAAACCAAAATCCGGTAAGCTACCCGAACAGAATGGCTCGTTTGGGTTTTGCTTCAATATCCCTCATCATCACACATGGGCTTCTAACAGATAAGCAATAGAGTTGTAGGCTAGTAATTGAATTACTAGCCTACAACCAGAGATGGGAGTAAGTCACACATGGGCAAGTCGCAAGCAAGTCTCAAGTCTTAACCTTCAAGTGTCAAGTCATTTTTTGTGACAATCAAGCAAGTCAAGTCAAGTCATAACTTTGGTCAAGCAAATCACAAGTCAAGTCATACAAAAGTTTCCATTTTTAAACAAGCTAAAGACAGTGATTATGAACTGCTGGAGTTTTATTTGCATTTTTTACTCAAAAGACATTGCGTCCACATACATTGAAGAGTTTAAATTAACACAGATAAAAAAAATCACAGCCTAAAACTGATATTAGGCCAACAATAAATCAACATTGTTCAATATGCCTCAAACATGACATTAAATCATGAAATTCCTTCAAACAATTAAAGTATAATGGTTCCTAAGTCAAATAATATTCTTCAAACATGCCTCACTTTTATGAGACAGAAACACATCCTTTAACCTTTCCTTCTCTTAAAGAACAAAACATATTCTTTAGGAGTAGCTGAATCCCACCACCTTTGCTTATCACATGGAATGGAAAGTATATGTTGATATTTGACAGTGTATTTGTGAGTGAATGTGTGCGTGTTTGAGAAAGAGAGAGTGAAAAGTTATTAATATTGGTGAGTGAATGTGCGTGTGTGTAAGAGTGCAGTGTGTTGTATGTCTGCCTAGCTTTATTCACATACGTCTGCATGTGTGTGTGAGAGAGAGAGAGAGAGAGAGAGAGAGAGAGAGAGAGAGAGAGAGAGAGAGAGAGAGAGAGAAGTTTGTGTTGTGTATGTGTGCCTAGTTTTATTCGCTCAACAAAGAAGGGAGGGTTTTGTGCTTATTCATGGCCCAAAACTGAAGGTACTTCTGTCCATCACAAATGTCCAAATAGTGGTTCAGCTGAATATGGGGACTGGAACCCGAATCTCTCCCGATTTGAAGTGTCTGATGAAATTCGACGTCGGAAATAAGTACTGCAGACCTTGCAAACTGCCATATGTTTTCTCTTTGCCTGGTCGGATGTGTAATCATTATAGCCAAACTTTATTATTTTCTATGCAGAGGGACATAGGCGCAGATTTATGTTTTCCTCCGTGGGTGCTCACACGCGCACACCCTTTACAAAAAAAGTGTTTGCATTTCAGAACCTTAGGAAACGGACAGCGGCCGACACGAACACACACGCCATAATAAAACCAGGACAGCGCCACTTCTCACAAATACAGACAGGATTGGAGATGAAAAGTTTAACTGGCACGTAACCGCGATCAGCTTCGTGGGAAATTAAGAATCA